>NW_014555944.1:1566203-1579414 GCF_001313825.1 Dinoponera quadriceps
TATATATATATATACATATATACATACGCCACGGGGAAGGTCTTCGCGTCGACGTCCCGCGGGATCCGTCTCCGGCCGATCCTGTTCAAAAATTGAAGGACGACAAGACCGAAAACTGCATCCGACGGCTGACCAGGGCCGTCCCCGAGGGTTCCCCCTCGGGGGGCGGGGGCGTCTCACGTCGAAATACGAAATTTAAATTCAAACGCGCACGACGTCCTCTCCTACTCTTTTTGTCTGATCTCGCGTCCCCGCGAAATTGGTACATCGTTTTGATCTACGGCGAGTCGGCACGCGAGCAAACACTCCGACACATGATGCGCTTGAACGTGTACGTGTGTGTGTGTGTGTGTGTGTGAGTGGATAGTTGTGAAGAGTATTTGGTTATGTATGCAACCCGGAGTTGTGTGTGTTAGAACGCGATATGAAATTCCCACCCAGAGAAGCGCGGATAGTTCCGAGATAATTGCGTTTCTGTATCTAACAAAATTAGAAATCGCTGAACGACGATATGCTATTTTCGATCAGATTCGCGGTTACCTCGTTCCGGTGGGACCACGTGGACCAGCGTCGTCGTTTTTCACCTCTCCTCTCACTCCGCTTCCCCTCTCCGAGCTCTTTTACGCGTGCACCAATTTCTCGACGCGATGCCTTCTCCTACGCTCTCTCCTCTTCTCTCCTTCCCCACCGTAGTCGAGATTTCACGACGCGAGCGAAGACGATTATTGATAACGGCGAGGCGATAAATGTAAAGTTCGCCGGGTTCGATATTATTTTCGAAGAGAGGGAGCGAAAAGTGTCCTTTCCAGAAGCGTCTCGTCAAGATGTGGACCGAATATACATTTTCAAAGAGAAGCTTCCACGCGCGCGCGGGTTACCCGCGGCAGCGAAAGGTGGATAAGAAGAAGGAGACGCTCGCGTATCGATGTATCCGCGAGCCCTGGATGTAGGTGCGAAAAGAAGGTCGTGTGTATGTATAGATCCGTTGCCGCACCGGTGGAAGCTCCATTAGCGTGTTTGCGCTACGAGAGCCGGGCTCCTCTAAGTGATGTTTTGTGCCGCACTATTTGAATCGTCCTTTATACCGGGACCGTCCCTCGGACGGCGGGGGTGCGATGAGGAAAAAGAGGAGAGAGCGCGGAAGGGAGTGAGAAAAAAATTCGAGGAGAGATTCGCGCGAAGGTAACGACTCGCCTGTTCCTCTCGCTTTGGTCGCCTCCCCGTTGGATACCCCTCTCGTTATTTCTTCACCGAGGAACTGCGTTATTCTTACCGGGGAAACGGGCGGCTCTCTATTTAACACTCGTGACGAGAAATATCGGGCTGTCGAAATGCATGGGAAAAAGGAAGACTCAATTTCGAACCGAGATACATTCCCCGATTAGTATTCTCCGGCAGAATATTTAAGTTGACACAGATTTGCAGGTTTTAATGTTTGTTGTTAACGATATTATACGTGTTAGTCTTTTTGTACTATATATATTAATAATTGTATATAGAACTTTTATAAAGCTTAGAGAAGATTATATATATATATTAGTATATAATCTAAGTGAACGGTTTGCTCGCTAATTGGCCGTAAATTCTATCAAGCACATTTCCAATTTCGGTACCAGCGTTTAAAATTTATTCGACAACATGTCATTTTCTGATCTCCTGCGTTAACACTCGATAAACAGTGCGCGAAACGTGGGAAAGATACGAACAAATGCTGAGTTCTTTCCCTAACATCACACGCTGTGCTTTCGATGCATACTTAAAGCGGGATAAGTCGGCACGTCGGAAGAAGGCGTTGGCACGTGGTCAAGAGACGTCAAAACTCGTTTCTCCAGCGCATTTTAAGGCACGTCTAAGGGGCTCTCGGAGGTGTACGGAGGTCAGCGCAGCCGACATGCTCCGCTTCCGGGTCAAAAACCGGACGGCACACGCCATTGCTGCGGAGGAGACACGTGTAACCAAAGGCACGCGTAACTGCATGATCATCACAATGGAGTTACATTTTAATCATAAGAACAACGTCATCAAAGTTCACGTGAGAAAAGCAAAACGAAAGCTTCCAAGCGCAATTTTTACATTACATTATATTATTTAATCCCAATGTATTTCTTCTATAATTTCTCAGAAACAATTTGGAAAGGTAGGATTTTACTTCGGGACTTTTTATTCTTAACGCTCACGACGTTTGTCATGTTGAATCTTCAATTAATGCAAGATTAGAATCCCTTTGGGGTGAATTTGCTCGAATCCCACCTTCTCTTTCTCCTCTCTCTTTCTCATTTTCTCTTCAAACGCGGCGTTACTTTAACGCTAACGAACGAATTTTCTCGGAATGGCCATCCACGCCTAAGTACGCCTCGATTCTTTTTCTGGAACAAAGTTCCATTCGAACGCCAGCCACGAACTCGAGGGGAGAAGCGATAATCCGCGCGCGACTTTCGGAGGTTACTTTCGTTATTGGACTCTCATTTCACGGGAGGTTCGGTCGATCCTCGCGCTCTCGGGCGTGAATCGAAGACTCCGACCGGAAATAACGATGGCAGATAATGCGGAGTGTCCCGCTATCTGCGGAATCAAATCACCTTAAGGTTACCTCAACACCGGAACCTCTTAGCCTAACAATTTCTATCTTTATCTATCTCCGCCATTCCTCGAGAATGCCCGGCAGCCGATCGCGGATGGGTCGATCGAGAAATCTCGCCGCCTCATCGTTCCGAGGATGGATCTCCGTAGTCTCGGTCCTTTATTTTTACCCGAGCTTTCCCCTTTCACCCCCCCCCCCCCCNCCTCGACCGGCGGGTAGTCATGTGAAATTCACTCAAGCTGGGAAAAATTCCGGCCACGACATGTTTTGTCATCCGGCGATGCTGTATGTTGTTATTTAGGAATTTTACGAAACCATTCCATACATTTTTCAATCGACCGGCTAGTAACTTGAACGTTTCGTTTTCTTTTTTCTTTTCGGGGAAAAACTTACGTAACATCGATATTCCGATTGGTTTGCGAAAAGTTATTCCCCCTTAAATCCCGTTCTCCCAAATTTTATACATTTCTTGCGTTCTCATGATCCTGCGTGTTATAAACAGAGCTGCGTTCTGCAAAAGCCAAGCATATTAAGAAAGAGTTTCCGGAGAGAAATATTTATCTCAAGACACGGGACTCGTTGCTGCGTCGCGCGATCCTACCGTCGTTTCTCCGGTAATATCATTTTTTACGCTCAAAGACAGCCGGTCGCGGGCGTTTTATCCACCATTTTATTCCCGTCCCCCTTCGGTCCGATCTGCCCCAACTATCGTAGCATCGATAAAAAAAAAATACGGTCTCGCCATTGGCTCGCTGGACCATGGGGTGACCTCACCCCTTGAATGCTGACCAAGCACAAGCACCCACTAGAATCGTCCGCCGTACGTGTGCACGCGCCTGTGTGCGTAGGATCGCACGTACCGTATCCGAACTCGGCATCCCCGAGCGAGCACACCCTCGGCATTTTTTTCCTCTCCCGCCCGCTCCCGTCCTCTCTTCTCTCTCCCTCTCGCTCTCTCACACTGTCGGTTTCTCGGTGCCGCTTACTCGGCGCTCGCTGAATATTGATCAGCGTGGACGACATGTTGCAATGGAAGCAAAACGGTCAATTAGTCGAACCGTGGCGCTACGCTCGGGAAGGAAGGCGGTCGTTAATTAGACTCTCGTCAACCGCTTGCATCAATATGTTTGATCACGTGTTCGCGCGTGGGTCACGAGGCTGTGTTGATTTCCGTTCGATCAAACGTCCCGGCCGCAATTTCATTTCCGGCGACGGACTAAATTCGCGCCACCGCGCGCCGCCGTGGAAATATACTCTTAATTATTTCGTCATTTTACCGCTTGCACCGCGCGCCAACGTTAAGTGAGATTAATAGACCTAATTATCCAAATGCGCGTTGTTGCAAGCGGCGAGTAATTATAATGGCTGCGGAGAGATTCGATTAGCGTCTGTAAATAACGCAATTGTTTTCCTAACCAGCTCCGTACCCGTTTCCCGGGGATTTCCCGTTTCCGTTTTCCCGGCGAGCGGGAATCGACTGTCGCCTAATTTCTCCGCGCGCGACAAACACTCCGTTACGAGGATTATAAGAGACGATAATATAATCGGTGCCGTTAAACGCACTCACATCGAAGTTACGCCTCGCAAACACACGCTGCGGTGTAGCTATCGATGATGTAGCACTTACCGCGTCCTATCAATCGATCCGAAACGTTAGACGAGGACGATTCCGCAATAGATGCCGCTCACATTAAAGAGGAAATGAATAATATGTACAGGATGCCACATTAATGTCTTACTGCGTTTCTGCAGATCGCACCTTCGTACGATACGTCGCTCTGTGATCCGGGAGAAATCGATTCTGCGACCCAATCCGATGCAAAGATGTAGAATTAGAGTCCCCAGAATATCATTTGTTACGCACACAGTAAAATATTGTGTTAAAAATTGTGTAAAAGATTTCATACCAACTTTTGTGTTAATTTAGCACAAGGTGAATATGTTGAAATGTAATACAAATATTATGTCGAAAATTAACGCAAAATTAATATGTTAATCGATACTGATAATTGTAAAACGTGTTATTTTACTCACAAGTATTAGATATCAACTCAACGTAAAATATATATTGAAACATAACATAAACACAATATAAATTAAATTAACACACGGATATGTTAGAAGTTTAACACCAAAATTTTAACAGGGGTCGATTTCACGCAAATACAAAACATTTGTACTGTATATGAATAGACGAATCCTAAAAGTCGCACGCTCCGAGAATACGACAAAAGTCCGCGTTTAGGAATCACATCGGCAAATCGTTACGTCGAAGAGAGGAACATGTATGAGAAAATCGTCACGTTGTGACATATGCACCACCGGCGGATTGTGGAATTAATGACGGGGACGAAATTCGGAACGACGACAATCGATGGAACCAACTAACCCGGTTATTTTGAAAGTCATGCATAAACACGGACAATATGAATGTCAATTAAACCGATTATAGACCGAATATAGACCGACGCGATGCATCGATTCGCGGTGCGCCGCCGCGTTGGAAATAAGCAGCGCGAATTTCGCCACGTGGCCGAAATCTCGCGACGAAAAATCGCGCGACGAATTTCCTCGGGATCTCGTCCACGGGCTTCCCGATCGAGAAGACGATCGCTTTCTCACGGATCACGCGCGATCACCACGTGCGTGAGCTCGAAACGTGACTGGGCCTGCCGAGGAGACTCGTGCGTCTCGTAAGAGGTGCGACAGCGCCCGAAAAATCTTACCTGAGGCGAGAGCTCCGCGACGGGGAGGGGATCAGGTAGTAAAAGGGTTTCGTGGCAGGATGCCCTATTATGCAACAGCATTTTTTTCCAATCCCTTTTCCCGATTCATTCACGGATCTCGGATCCGTACGCGCGCACGTGTGTGCGTGACTACCTGGGATGCAAATGTCACCGAGACTCCTGCGTCGAATAGAATTATTTCGCGCGTATGTGCGACTACCTGGAGTGTAAATATGTCGAGGGTATACTCGCGTTCACATACAAACTCTTTGTCGCACAAATGGTGTGCGCGAATCTATCTGAGCTTAAAAACCGACGCGCGGATTTTCATTCCTCAGCATCATACTGCTCCATTTTTTCAATAAAATATACAATTAAAAAAATGAGGTAAAACGTAGAAGATTGCGTATTATGTATCTTGTATGCTGACGTGCGCTACGGCCTATAAATACTGCAAGGACGTTGAAAATTATTAGTAATACACTGCGTTCCTCACGCGAGAGGTGGCGGCGATCGACTCCGCGGCTTAGAGGAGAAAAATTAATTTAATTAATTTCCACCCTGCTGTGAGGGTTTACAGCCACGTCGTCGACGCTATTTACTCGGACCCGGCAGGGTAAAGGGTTGCAAAGCGGTTCTCTTAGGGCGCCAGATGACGCTCTTTCCAATTTCCTGAATGAAAAGCGAAACTGAGCCGCGGTTTCGTCACCTGGCATAGCTTTTTTCTCTCTCTTTTCTCTTTTCTTTTTTTTCCTCTTTTCGTTGGGACAATCCGCATCGTCGGAACGAACGACCGTCGGGACGGGGAATGTGGAAATTCGGAAAGAAGCGTCCGGGTTCTTTAACTACCGCTATCAGCCCTTTGAACAGACTCATTTAAGCCGCCGTTACGCGCCGCCATGGGAATAATAGACGCGCGGATGGGAAGTGGGGAAGCCTACTTGTAATCTACTGATAAACATTAAGATTCGCGAGATCAAAGTTATTCGCGCAATTATGCGAGACACGAAAGGCTCGTTTAGGCGGAAAACGTAATCAAAATTCCTACCTGTTGGCAATAAACGCGGACACGCACCGCTACGATTGCTTTATTCGCGCTTAAATAAAACGCATTAAAACACGAACACTACTGTTATTATTTCTCCATATTATTCCCCCGCTCGATAGAAAATGTAAGCAAGCGCACTCGATTCTCGAGCGCACCGTATTATAGGTGATTTATTCTTTATTTGCGGAAGCGCTCGTGTACCTGCAATAACCAACCTGCCCTACAACAACACAACAACAACGGTAAAGTCGAAAGTGCTCGAGTCGTCGTCCCCTCATGCGCCGGATTACGCGCTTTTGAGAAAAAAAAAAGAAGAGAGAAAGAAAGGAAAACGGGAGAGCATCGGGGGCACAATAGCGCAAGGGTGGTTTTGGGCGAAAAAACGTGAAAACTGACACCCAAAACAGGGCGGGGAGCGAGAAATTGGCGACAAAGAGCGCGAATAATACCGCTAAAGTAGCGATATCTGATTCGGCATCCGCCCCGTTCACATGTTGAATTTTTTTTTCCGACGCGTCAGGTTCAGTCCGAAGTTGATCGTACAGATAAGCGTGTTCGGATACAGGTTGTCCAGGCATTCGTAGTGTCGTCAATAAAAATTTAACAGCGAAAGTAGTCCATTGAAAGAGAGAGTTTCTTCGTGTGACAATTAGCTGGACTATGAATAACCAATATCATTTTGCGGCTTGAACAAACGACGAAGAACCGTGTCACACCACAAAATAATTGGTTCTCGTTTCTGTATATCGATTAAATTAAATTTCATTCTGTATAGCAATTAAAATTAACGCGTTGATGAATCTTAGAAACGTGCCGCTTTACTCGAACGGAAGCTCGTGTTACATTTTACACCCGAGGCCGCGCATTCGTACTTTCGTACATGCGTGCGGCGAAGGATAACACGCACCCTTAAATACTCGAAACGCTTTGAATACCTTATCTCGAGCATCTCTAGAACCCTCAAGTGCGGTCGGACGCGCCCGGGAATTATCCGAAATCTCCGACTGCGTAAGCGAGTCCGCGAAGAAGTATCCTTGTAACCGATCGTAATCTTCGTCGAGCGAGCGGAGAATCGATGTGACACCAGCGGACTGTGAAGCTTCGAAAAGGGCATCGAAATTGTTTCGAGTGGTGTATACGTTACGTATGGTGTCGGCAAATTAAGGACTAGCCACACGACTAGCGACAAGCGCGCTCAAAATTTTCTTCAGACGAAAATTTCATTCTTACTCATTTCCAATGGCGACTAACGAGCGAAGAATAAACGGATTCGGGAACTAGGAGTGTCGTTAAGTCCTGAGCTGCAGATATTAAGGATAAGACATCAAAGACAAGGCTCTCTGATCAAACGCTAATCAATCGAAAGCGAGACATAAACAAAAGAGTTCCAATATTAAAATGGCTCGTAATGATTCTCATCGAAAGCCTTCACTTTATCGACCAGACTGCGGTTTCTCCAAAGTGAAAGAAGAGACAGAGCAGAGAAGAGAGAGAGGGAGAGTAGCTAAGAGAAGAAAAGAGAAGAAGGGTGGCACAGGGTCGTCGGCTCTAACTGAAATGAAAATGCAGAACCTATCGGCGCCCGTTCGCTCGCGTGTTCGACGGCAAAATCGATAACGTAGTTCGGCGCATCCCTAATCCTCTTCACCGATTTTTTAACCCCATCTGTCGTTCTCTCGCCGGGCGCATCCCTACGGAGAACGTTGCGTGCGAACCATTCGCGGCAATTCGACCTACTTCCGCGAGGCAAAGGATTGAAAAGCTGCGGCGGGAGAGGGAGAGAAAGAGAGAACGAGAGGAGAAAAAAAAAAGGATCCCGGCAATAGGGTGTCCCTCCGGCGCGCGATCTACCTGGAAAACCGCCGCCACCCCTTAAGGATAATCCATTAACATAATTTTACATGGAGAGCGAGAGTACGAGCGGGCCGGAGAAAGAGAGAACGACAGCGTAGAGAGAGGTTTATACCTAGGCGCGAGGGAAACATTATATCGACGGATCCGCCAGATGCAAAGGACGACCGAATAAAATAATGGCAGTCCGGGGCCCAGGTATATACTCTTCTCTCTCGGTTAGACCTCCAGCCCGAAAGGGGTTAATTCAAATATTTAAAATTTCTCTCCCACTGATTTTTCGCGTATAACGGCTTCCGCTCCGTTGCCCTTCATTTACCGCCGCGACGTGGCCCCCCCCTTGCCCCGTTATACCTGAGACCGGTAACTCTAGCGGGCGGTGAAATAGTAGCGCGACCCCGGACGACCCTGAAGATCCGCACTCGGCGACTCGGGCCTCAAAGGGTTGGCATTATCGTTACGGGACGAAGCACTCGTCGACTCGCGAGAGTGAACGCAGCGCTGGCTAACGAGCGGGTTCTTTCCCTCTGCTACAGACGAGCCCGCGATACTCGCAGTCCATCCAGTGGTGAAGTATGTGCACGCGTAATGTGAAAAGCCGGACGGCGGGGGTTCCGCGTTGAGAAACCGGCCCTGAAAGGTATATACGCGGTCCTCGCGAGCTCGCGCTTGTGTTCTGCGCTTCGCGAGATGATAATTGGCATAGTTAAACTTCGCGAGGTTCGCGCGAAGAGAGTTCGAGGCGGCTTCGAGACTTCGTCATCGTGTGACGAACGAGGTCGACGAGTGGATTTGATCTATTCCGTGATAAGTCCGCGCCAGGACCGGCTATTTTTTGCCGGATTAAGTAAAATATGACTGAGAGACGGACAAGATTACGTAAATCGCGGCTAATTCCGCGGATTAACGACGGGGTCGAATCGGGATCGGATTTATAGGAGGCGAAAGAAATATCCCGCGCAGTTTCGCGTGAATAGTTTCGGTGAAATTGCGTAACGATAATCGTAACGGCGCGTTCTCGCTGCGCTCAACGGGAGAGCCGTCGCGCTGACGTTACTGACGGGAATATTACACTTTCCGCCGCTGTGCGCAACTGCGCTTCAGTGGCTACGAGCGGCCACATCTTCAATTGTACTGACACTTTTTCCAAATTCCTGCCGAGCTTTCTGGATCTTCCGAGTCGTATACGTTGGCGTCTGTCGAAATCAGCCGATGCCCAGGCCTGCATAATCTCATTGCAAATAAACTGACAATTCTGGCATTAAACGGAGTATTATTCTCAAGGGTGACTCGAAGGGTTCCCCCAAAACACTTTATTTATTTTCTATTCTCACAATACCAGAGCTCAATTTCTGCAAAATTCTCGGTCGTTCACGGAGAGAAAGGTTTCTTCGGATTTAATATATGCTTGTTTGACTTGGATTTGTTTAATATAAACAACATAATTTAATATCAATTATCATTTTACTTGAATGATAATGCTGTTTCACTACAATAAACCACGTTGTTTGATAAAAAAAAAAAAGAAAACAATATTATTTGGAGAAAAAATATTTTGTTTCCAATAAAAAATATATTTATATATTAAATATTATTCTATTGAAACGAAAAAATTCGTTGATATTTTTCCAATATAACGTTACTTCTTTCAAATAATGTATTGCTTGTGACAACCATTGTAATGTTTGAGCGAAGATACGGAAGAAATATGTTATTTGACGTAAAGACATTTATTCTTTGAATAACTACAGAATCCTGTTTGTTGAGTGAAACATTCGTTTGTTTGCTTTATTCCGAGAGACAAATTTGTATCAATTAAAGAAGTTCTATTAAATGCAAAGAAATCCTTTTCTCCGTGTACAATCGCTCGCAGCTGAAAGACTGTCGTCTGTTTTATAGAAGCACGAAGAAGTAGACGTTCCCTGCACACATGTATGCACGATATGTGCATGTAAGTCCCGCGTTTTATCGTTCGAGGTATCTGGATAAAAACACTCGGCTCTAACCGCTCGACTTTCCCGAGAAACGCGAGGTGGTTAAGCGGATTATTCGCTTCGCGGCGAAACGAGGAGCGTGGCGCGACGCCCTTGGTCCTTCGTCCTGAGCCTTGATTTACGAGAATCGTGACGGGCCATTTGTCGAGGAGCCCCTCGGACAACGCGCAGTGCGTCCTCCTTATCAGCTCGCGGCAGCGGCCATTTTCAAAAGCGGCTGTCTTGCCGTCACCCCGCCTTGCGGGAATCGCGCAATCGGCCGACCTAATACGAGACGAGGGGATCGCGAGAGTTAAGGAAATGGAAAAGCTACAGTCTTTATAAGACCCTCTTACACCTCCAACTCGGTCAGCGCGCGACTCGTCCGCGCGCTCGCTCAATTTTTATTTCCTCTCCTCAACGTCGACATTTCCGTCCTGCGGAAGTGCGCTGGAGTTTACGGATGGGAGAAAAAATTTCGGAGCTCTGACATATCATCGATTTCCCTCCACGGTGATGCAATCAACAGTTGACACAAGATAGTTACAAACAAATTAACGATAGTTTATAAATTAATTGGCCGCTTATGTATGCGACAGGCGATTACAAAGAAATTTTTAACAATTTTACAAGAAATCCAGGACACTTCTTTTCTTCGTTTCGCTCATTTAAATCCACGCAATAAAATCGAACGAGCTTTCGACGCCGCTTGGGACCATTTTCGGATAAACAAACCTAATGTACGTCGGTAGCTGTACCCGTTCGCGACCGGGTTGAAAAATTCAGGATCGCCCTTTGACGAGCCACTTTCGGGTCCTCGGGTAGCTGCCAAGAGCGAAGCGTCGAAAAGAAGGAACCCCGAAGTCAAAGGTCGCCAAGATACTCGGCTCTCTTCCCCCCCCTTCCCCCCTCTCTCTCTCTCTTGCGCTCGAAGGACTGAATTCGACTGCGGAGCGAAATTAAGCCAACCCGAGCGACCGATCTCGTCCGCGAGGGAGGCGAAAAAAGGGCGAGCGAGGAGAAAAGGAGGCAGGACGCGGGAGGGCGACGAAGGGATCGATATCGGGAACGGCGGCGGCTACATTTTTCAGAACATTGGGTACCTTCGCGGTAAGCCGGTCGTATGTATTCTTATGGACCGCCCTGTTTATGGCGCGCAATTTATTTCGAAATCGAAGGTAATGGCCGCCGGTTTACGCCCGGGTGGTGTGTTTCCGGCACCCTCCTGGTGCTCGACCACCCTCGACCGCCCTGGCAAGTCCCGGCCGCGGCCACATTAAAATTTCAAACAAATACAAAAATGGCCGGGCCCGACCCGGACATGTATTGCCCAATTTTCCGGCGCAGCGCGGGTAACAAAGGGAACGGAATACGACGCGCGTCGATGTCGCACGCGCACGTTGCGACCAGCACACCCGACGATCTGTTGCGTCCTTCAACAAGCTTTTATTTCTAGAGTGTGACAATTTCGATAAGGAGAAATCGAGCGTCTCGATCGACGATCATCCGTTCCCCCGTGAATCCCGGGAGATCCCGATCTCGCGCTTAACAGACGACAATTAAACATTAGAAGCGGCAGTTACTCACAACTGATATTAACATCACACCGAGGAAGACTTCTCGGCTCCTTAACGTCGTCATAGATCACATTGTTTCTTCGCATTTGCCTGTGCAGATCGATGTGCGGGCGAGCGACAAAACTTTCGCTGCTCGCGGCGATATCATACACGGCGTGGATTTGGAGAGGCTTTGCGGGTCTTTGGAAAATATTTCCCGTACGTTGCAAAGGAAATTTCCGCGCTCAGGTAAGTTCCCGCGCCACCGCCGCCGCGGTTGTTAGGATAAGAGAACCAGAGAAAGGGAGGATGCTTTGAATTTTTTTTCCACGACGACGACGAGGAGGACGGTGGCTCCTCGCACGATAGAACGCACGGACATATTCGTTCGCGATGAATCATAATACCGGAACATCGCTGAAAATGGATTCCTCCGATATTAAATTCCCTTCGCGACGGATATTCTCGGTGTCACCCCGCGAACCGTAACGCCGCCGTATGCTAATTATCTCGCGAAGCCGCGCACGGAATATTTTTAACAGCGATATAGTATAAATACAGGGCATTTCATCGCAAATCTCCGCACCGGGATCCAACGTCTTCGGAAGTCCGCGGGAGTGGAATGGTAGGCGCCGGTGATGAAGGGAAATTTTGCGCCGCGAAAGTTTTAAACGCACGACGAAAAATGATCGAGAACTACGGGAGAAACTTCAGACCTTCGATAGTTTCCCATATTACGCTGTGCAACTTCGCTGGGTGGTCTCGAGTCCTAAAACTTGAATATCGACGGACAGAAGATGTTAAAGCACAAAGAGACCTATCGAGTGGCGTTAAAGTCTTGGCACGGAAGGAACAGATACTCGCAGAAGAATCATCGAGCGAACATCGCAGAAGAAAAATCGGCGGACAAAATGCACAACGGTCTCAGAACATGAAGAACGACCATCAGAGATCTTGATTATGACTCACCACCGAGCGGACGCTCGATCGAAGCTCGATCCGCAGGAGAAAATCGTCGGGGCGACCCTATCTCGCGCTTTTTAGCCGACGGATCATTTTTTGATCGGTCGCCGATGACTTGCCAGCTCTCTCTCTCTCCCCCTCCTTTTTCCCGCCCCCTTTCCTACCCGGCGCTTCGCCCGCCCGCCCACCTAAGTCCGCCGCGCGCGTTATCGTCGGGGTGGCAAAGGGGATGTGCGAGGGACGCTTCCTCGCACGGTGTTATCCGAGGGATTTAAGGGACGGACGAAAATTCGGCCTCTTTCACGGCGACGTGGCGGGCACGGGAGGGAGGGAAGGACGCCTCCAGTCAATTTTTATCATATATCTGAGAGTTTCGTCGGATTGGCTTCTGCCTGACCTATGCCCAATGGCCCGCGCGAATTCTCGCGCTATCGCGCATGGCTATCGTCTCTCCTCGACCGAATCTTCTCCTCGAATCCCGGATTTCGTCGTGGGTTTCCTATCCGGCTAACC
>NW_014555944.1:1579517-1611868 GCF_001313825.1 Dinoponera quadriceps
TTTCCTATCCGGCTAACCCCCCCCCCCCCTCTTCCTCACCCTCTCCCTCATACCCGTGTACCCTCCGCCGAGACTTTTTTCATCCCGATCACGTCGAATCTCCCGGCATCGCCGGAAACAGCGAATCGTACCGCGTCCGCGCGCGAAATTTCGCGTTCGAGGTGCGCGCGGATTTCCGGACGCTACAAAGAGTACAAAGGTATAAACTGTTGGCGCTACGATCTCTCTCGGAGAACGAGTCAAAAATGGCCGCATTGCGGGAAACATTGGGTAACTTGAGAATGAGTTAATCGCAGTTTCTTCTACGCGAGAAGAAAGATATAATTCCGAAAAAATAATCGAATGACATGGTAAAACCATAAAGAGATCTTATTTATCATTATTACTTTGAGGTAAAAGTACCTGGATACGTACCTAACTGTGGATATTCTTGTTGTTGTAGTTTATAAATACGAATGCTTAATCTTCAAACATAAAATATTTATATATATTCATTATATGTACATATATTCTATGTTGAAAGTTGGAATATTTGTATTTCAAGACCAGAACAACAAGAATATACAGAGATAACTACGTGTCCAGGAATTAATACTCTTACCTTACCTTATTTATTATTGTTACTTGTTATTGGTTGTATGTTGCAGACAATTCGATATGCGACGGAATAATTTCCATATTTTGAACAGCGGGAAATATTTTGCAGTGTGAAACAAAGATTTCCTCAAATTGTACATCTCTGTTGCTCTTCTCGATAATTTGTTATTGTGAAAAATCTAAGGACGATAGAAATTGGAGAATCTGTCTCATTGTTGAGCTGTCTTGAGCAATTTCGGGATATTTATCGCGCAGAACGTCGCGAAACTGGGGAATCGCGTCTTAAATATCGCAAACTGCGATATACGTGGTGACTCAAATGTAAACGCAGAGATTATACACAGCGGAGCATCTCGCCGCTCGCTTTTGCCCGCGACGATCGATCGGGAAGCGATATCAAGATTTATCCTAAACTCACGGTCGCATTACAACGTTGTCGCCGATATAGCAGACTGCAACTATTGTAACACCAATGGGCAGGCGGGAAGGACGAGAACGGGAGGGGTAGTGAAACGGCTGCATATATACCTGGTGTGCTTCCTGCGCACACTGACGCACGCACACCGCGAGCCTTAACTTGCGACCGCGGAAAAGGCTCACCCCTTTCCTCCCCGGCGATGGGGTGCCAGTTTTGGGCCAGACTTCGCACGCGGCGCATCAGGTAAGAGGCCTTTGTGTAATCTGATTTCGTTGCCCTCTCAGCACTTCACGCCGATCGATACAGATTCGGCGGCACTTTCCCTCGTTAACGCCTTTCGTACATCGTCATTCGCTCACTTCGCCTCTCCAAAAATAGCCGCGTCTCTTCCACGAATACACTGAGATGAAATATTCCGCGATATTTCCAAAATTATTCATTCATAAGTGTTATTCATAAAGTGTCAGTCATAAATTGTTCTTCATCAAGTGTCGAATTAATGAAATGTTTTTTCCTCCATCTACAAGTATCAGGCGACCACATAAAGAAACGGTGGCTGCTTTAATGACGGGACGTTGAAGAAACAGAGCCGCGAAGTTACATGACGCCGGCGTTATGTCTCCCCGGCGTCTTTGTGAGATTCTCTCAATTATCCCGTTGACGGAAAATTACATCTTTATACTTATCACATCGCGTACCTTCTGCTCTCAAGGTCCTTTATACTTATCACATCGCGTACCTTCTGCTCTCAAGGTCCTTTTTATTGACGGGTGACGGCTCTTTTGTTACGGTAAGACGCGTATCGTTGATCAAATCGTTGTGGCAAGTGTGGCGCGAGTACTAGTCGAATTTCCAAACGTCTACGACTGGCTTATCCACGTCTTGCCGGTGTTCCAACTTCGGGGATATTTGAGAGTGTAGTCGCCTAGGAGAGGCAAAGAGACAGAGAGAGAGAGAGAGAGGGTGAAAGAGGAAGAGAGCAAGAACGAAAGGGGGGAGAGAGAGAGAGAGAGAGAACAGAAGGAAGGAGGTGGACAGGCGCTCTGGAAGGTTTCCGAACAACCGAAGTCTGCGGAATAGTATCGATCTGGCTTGATATATTACTACGAAAGTCCACCCTGCCGCAGCCCCGGCAGGACCTCGAAATATGTTTTTTATGCGCCGCCCTCCTGCGGTGGATGTAGCCGCGTCTCGACACGAATGCCACCCTCGAGTCGATGCTGAATTTCTTCGTTCAGGATGACGCCGGCTGGCGAGAAGCATTCGTTTCCACATAATGTTCCTGCTTGCGGCGCAACAAAAGGACCGTGATCCGACTCGTTTTCCCTCTTTATGAATTCTTTATCTCACTGTACGGAAACGGGACGTGGTACGCATGAAATCACGTTAATTAAATTTCTTCCCCGCGCCTTGAAGATTTCGCTCCTCTCGGAAGGAAAACGCCGAGATTTCGAGCGCGGAGGTTGCATGAGGAGTCTAATAAACAGATTCCCGTCACGATTTTTACGTCACGGCTCACTCCCTTCCTTTGCGCGGGTGCTAACGTAGATCTCGCGAAAGAAGAAGGTGCTTTGGATCGAACGACTCGCGGAGTTCCCGGCCAGACCGATTGCGTCCGCCGCGCGGAGAGGAAGAGAGTGACTCTCTGCGCGCGAACAA
Source organism: Dinoponera quadriceps (assembly GCF_001313825.1). Classification (NCBI taxonomy): domain Eukaryota; kingdom Metazoa; phylum Arthropoda; class Insecta; order Hymenoptera; family Formicidae; genus Dinoponera; species Dinoponera quadriceps. The sequence continues at coordinate 1,582,192 of NW_014555944.1, forward strand.
AAGAACACAAAGGCCCTCCTCTCTCCTCCTTTGGGAAGACTCGCGAGTCCGATTTCCGCATAACGTCCTAATTTTCCGAGTGGATGAAAACATATGAAAATCTGCGAGGCAAACGAGCAGACGTTAGGGGGCGGCAAGTCGGAGCCAATAAAATTCTCTCTCTTCCTCACACCCTCCCTCGACTTCGCTCTTATTCCCTTCGACGTTCTTCCGCTTCCTCGCTGCCAGCCGCTTTATCCGTTTCTGTCGCGCGAGCTCTCGCGTGGGACGTACGTTTCCGTATTTACATGTTCCCGGTGCGCGAAGAAAAAACCAGAGGCGGGACGTGGAAAGTTCTGAAGCGCCTCGCCGGCCCGAGGTCGATCGAGCCGGCACGAGTTCGCGCCGGTAGATTATTAGGAAGCGCGGGGGGTAGATCTCGCGGCTCGTTTGCATTTCAATTGGCAGACAGTTGCCCGGAAGAGACATTAATCGGTTAGCAAGAAGCTGGGAAAAATAATGAAATTATCGTGAATCAATATGCGGCGCGCGCGGGGATCCACTTCGCCCTCGCGAAGCGGAGTAGCCCGTTCAACGTTGGGTACAGTTGCCCGCAAGACTTCCGTCGCCTATAAATTTCGCAGGGAATATTATTCCGCCGAGCCCGGAATCCTCAGGTGATCCCTGTGATACAAGCACCGTGCCGCTAAGTATCGTTCAAGATTCATAATCGGTTAACGCTACGCTGTCCCGACGACCCGGCGCTTGTGTTAAAATAAATATTCACCAAAGTAAACCAGACGCACCGCTCTGCCAATCGAATCGACTCATCCGAACGACAATCTGTGTTAAATATTTATGATAAAAATTAACAGTCGGGGATTGCTCTCACCAACGTCGAGTTAATTTACCGCGGAAAGGTTTGCCTCGGACAAAATCATGGGGCGTAAAAGAGCGATATTTTTATGTTGATAAGGCTGATTCGCGATTGCGAATGTAAATTGACACATTAAAAGAAAATTAAACTCGTGCTTGCGAAGAACTCCTTAGGCGACTGTTAAATCGAGGTCTACGCGGCGCAAGTGACGTATCACGGGGAAGAGGATAACGCGCAGAAGGGAGAGACGGCAACCTGCTTCCGTGTAAGGAAACACGCGAAATGACCCTATATTGTTCGGCGGTCGGTGCCTGGCCCCTTGGACAAACAGAAATATATGTCGGGAAAAGATGTCTTTCCACCCCAAGACTCGAGGCGTTCCTTTTTTAAACGACGAAACAGTTGCGACCACGAATCGATGGTAACTACGCCGACCGGACTCCGGTACAGTCCGACGAAAATGTAACGCTACTGCGCGAGCTAGCTCTGACGTAAGGGGTAAGGCGGGACGAGTCGTCTGATAAAAAGCGTTCGATCGGTTCCGAGCGACGATTTTTCGAGGACGCTCTCGGTTATTCTTCGTGACAGCCGGTGACGTCAATCTCGAGAGAAATACTCGAGAGATCGCCACGACGGAGGGGTGGCTTTTCTTCGCGGGGTGTACCGTGTTAGGATGCGCGGGGTGCTCCGGTCTTTTGCATACATTTTGAAACGTAGAACCGCCACCGCGCCGAATATGCGCCCGACGAGAAAAAAAAAGAGGGAGAAACGGAGGGAGGAAACGGAGGGAAACAAAAATACCAGTCTCCCGCTTTCACCTCTGCTGAAAGAGAGAGAGAAAGAGAGAGAGAGAGAGAGAGAGAGAGAGAGAGAGAGAGAGAGAGAGAGAGGGAGAGNCGGGTAAACGAGAAATGTGAGAAATCAAGGGACGCTGGAATGCCGAAATATACTGTGTATTAAAATCCCTTTGCCCTTTGAGTTCTCGAAATGTAATTTCGTTCCGTCAAGAGTTCGCTTACACCGATCTTGATACCTGAGATATATGCTAAATTTTGATAAACATTCGTGTTATTGTAAATTACAATATCAATAAGGTGGGATATTAACTATAATAACGGATAAGATAAGGAGAGAAAGAGAGAGAGAGAGAGAGAGAGAGAGAGAGAGTGAGTGTGTTTTACTATTAAACATAACAATCTCGTATATACCAAGAGGATTCTCTATTATTGTATACACCATATATTCTTATATCACACCTAAGGTAAATTATTATATCTAAAGTAAATTTTTTTCCAAATATTTCGAAAACCGTCGTCGCAATTTTTGCCGTCAAAAGAGAGTCTACCTCTACAAGTATAACGATACAAAAATGATCAATAATACTTCCCTAGAACTCGAAAAAATAACGAAGCCGGTACATACAGTTTTCCCGCTCCAAAACCATCTAACGAGTTAACATTCGAGCAGAGATTCAAAATTATGCAGCCGGGAAAGAAGGTAACAAAGGAGCCCGATGATGTGCCAAGGATTCGTACCGGACTGGCACGGAGGGTTATTCCGGCGCTATCGGAAAAATGTTATTTACGCAGGACAGCACCAAGCTACAGAAGCTCTGTCCTTATTTACATGTGGTAAGTCTCCTACGGGACCAAATCCCGGGCCGCGTTTGGAACCCTGATAATTCTTCCTTTGATCCCGCTCCCGTGGGCTCAACCACCCTCTCCAGTCCCCCCGCCCCCCTCTGACCCTGTCTGCGCCAGAGAACGAGCGAGGACCGCCGGGAGGAAAAAAAAATAACCGGCGCGAATACCTGTCGCGCCAAAAAAAATCGCGGCTCCCCCGCCGGGTGAATTGTGATTCCCGTTTCGGCAAAAAGAAGCCGTCATAAAAAATGTCTTGATCGCGGGAGAATGTGTGTTTCGCTATTCTCGCTCTCGAGTAGGATTTATCGATCACCATGCTGCAAATACTTATACAGGGTGTTTGTTACTCGGTAAGTCGGACGTACCTCGATTACGATTGCCATTAGTTGAGTGATAAAATTCACGCTACCGTAACATCGACCGTATACCGATACGAGCCGACGGAAGCACGAAGGCAGAATCGCAGAGTCGCGAATATTTCCGAAAAAACCGTTGACACGGCCATCGGCTGAAAGAACCACCTTCGCTCGAGGGTAGGGAAACACGAGTGGAGCCGAGGGGCGTAATAGCGAAGTTAGAAATCGATCCGAATTAACTCGCGATTTCATTTCCAGCGGCCGTCAGTGGCGGTCCGAAATTTCCGGCGGGGTCGTCTCGCCGCTCCCCGACGACGACGACGACGTCGCGAACTTTAAGGTGTCTTTAAGTTATCGGCCCTGATCCGAGTCTTGGCGTGCTCTCAAATCTCCTCCCCTATCTGCTTTAGTAACGGCGAAATCTAACGAAAGGTAAGAGAACGACTGATATCGTCACCGAGCAAACCGACGGCCGGGACGACCGGTGCGCGCTGGACGGATACGGGGTGTTCCATTATTACGCTGATAACATTGGTAAACACGCCGACGTACGTTCGTATCGACGGTGTATCCCGACGTGACGGTTTCTATCCCGACGTGTCTAGCGGGTGACGCGGGAGGAAATGCCGAACTCTTCGGGAACCGACGTATCGCCGATCTTCGTTCTCCCCGCCGGCGGGGCAGCGCGGGGGAGCATTTTTCATTACCCGATAAAGTGCATCGGAGGAGGGTGAAGGTATTACTCCGGATGTTTACGCCGCACGTATGTACTCGACACGCTTCCTACGATGGATACCTTCAATATAACTTTCTCACGCTCACGCATTTCTGACGTGTGTTTCTCTCACTGGACGTACGCGAGAGTAACGAATTCGCATTTTCACTCGCAGATGATCGACGCAGCAACACTAACAAGAGTGAACTTTCGCGATTCAAATAAAAAACATTTCGCCACGAGGTTTCGCGTGTTATTCAAAACAGGCGGCGACTGCCGCTGCATTTCCCGCTCTGCGTCGAGCGGGGCCACAATCGCGAAATACTTCGCGGGAATCAATTGCCGTGAGGTTTCAATTTTCCACGCCGTGCCGGATAGCACGAGAATAACAGGTGCAGTCTCCGAGACAGTAAATTCGTTCTAATCCCTCATCAGAAATTCCTTTGCCGGATGAGACCGGGCGGTGAATTCCGAGGGCGGGAAATATCTCCGCGGAATCTCCGATATCGAGGGTACACCCGGTACGTAATCTCTCTCTCCTCTCTCCGGTTAGTTAGCGGATCCTGAGAAGATCCGGGGCCAAGAAGAGAGAGAGAGAGAGAGAGCGAGAGCGAGCGAGGGAGAGAGAGAGAGGGAAGAAGAGAGTATCCTCGCCGGATAGAGTATCCCTCGGGAGGTTTTCGTCCAATCGGCTGGCTGGTCAGCTGGAGCGAATGGTGGGGGCCGGAGGCCGACCATTGGTCAGTCGAGGGGCGGCTTGGTATTGAGCGAGTCGCTCCGGGGGTTGAAAAAACCGCCCCGAACTGACCTCAAACGTCCTACCCTCGTCTCGTCTGGAAACCCAGCCTAATGCGTTCCCTACCTCTCCGCCTGGTTTTGCATCCCCCTCGTCGCCCTCCTGCCCTCTACTCGCCCCATCGGCTACGTTTACCACTCAAGTGCGTCTCCCCCTTATTACCACGGCCCTTTATTTTACTCGCACGCCGATGACTTTCCTTCGGCCGCTCGCCGCACGCGCGACGAGCCGTGTAACGTATGGAAATGTAAGTATTAAGTAATAGTCAGGTGAAAAATGAAGCGCCCACTCTTGAGCCACGTGATAGCTTAATTAGCAGACGCGTCAATTTTGCATTCACTCTCTCCTTCTCCAGCTTCGTACGACAATCTCGGTCTCGCCTCTTCTTCTCCGACTTATAAAAAGACAAAATAAAAAAAACCCAAGATCGCGTCCTCAATCAGCTGATATGAAATTTAACGCGAGTCTCTGTCAGCAGAATAAAGACTCATTTCCCGGTGAGCGGTCGCGGCGAGATTTCATTGCAACACCCCGGCCCTAGAAACGCGTCTATCCGCGCGTAATTCAGCATTCCGCTTAAACACCTCGAAAAGGGGTGTACCGTCATACAGCGAAACTTTGTTCCGCGGGCGACGTAACGAGCTGCGGCCAGCGAAGATGGAATTTTTTAAGAGCGCGTGCACACGGCAGCGCGCGCTCGCCCCTGCGGAAAATACAGGGTCGGCGGTCTAACTCGTGCTCCTCTAAAGTATATTCAGTCAGTCTAAGTCCAAAGGCTATTTGCATAGGCGATATTATACCTTCGACCCACCCTCACTTCGTACGCTCTCTTTCTCGCTCGCCCGACCTCGCCGCTACAACGCTCTCCTCTTCGTCTATCCGCAGCGTCCCGGCGTCTCTTTCTCTCGAACCACCCCTCGACCATACCTCGCGCATCCCCGCGTACCCCCCGGCCCGCGTAGAACGTCTCGAGATCTCTGGAATTGGATTAGTAGTGGTTCACCCGAGTAAGACTTGGACTATACTCAATTTGAACTAAGATCGCGCCGCCCGGGAATGGGCGAATTGCTAAATCAGTTTTACGTGATCACCTATTCAGAAAGTTGTCCGCGGATCGAACGCGGATACCTCCCCCCGCGCCGTCGCCTGGGTGGACCGGGGCTAGCAGGGAATTTAACGAGCGAACCAAGTGCCCCGCACGCTCTCGATCGCCGATGGATTAATAGAGCTCCGGTTAAGTAACGACATGATCTCGCCGGTAATTCCACGGAGCGGAGTCGCTCGATGTCGAAAAATATTCCCCGCGTCTCGGCGGAAGCGTTAACTCGGCGCGAGCTTTGCCTTGGCCGGAAGGCGTGCGCGTTCGCTCATTCTCCGAGGAATGACTTAAGTTTTAGGAGGGTCGGGTGACACACTTAACGCTCAATAATGAACAATAACAAATTTAAATACTTAGAACGTGTCGTAAAAATATGAGGCGCATGTAAATTATTAACGCACGGAAAAAAGTAAATAGCTGTCCGTATAATACAACTGAAATTTAGTTATCAGATTTAATCTTGTCGCTTAAAGCTGTGGGAATTACAAATTAGATACAGGAACGGAAAAAATTGGCTAAATTAACTCAATTTCAGTTGTATTATACAGACAGCAAATTTTTATCCGCAGGAGCTACACGGGAAAATATCTGATTGCATCAACCAGAAAGGGAATAACTTGATGCGTCTCGATTGAAAAACAGAATTTCTAGTTCTTATCCCAAATATGGTTCTTATACCAGAAATCCCGCTTCCTTCAGCCAAAATGTACCTAGTTGTTTCCGGTTAATACGACCAGATCTTTTCCCGTGTGTAACTTAAGCCGAATGAATAATAAATTAAGAGAAAGAGTGAAACATTCTACACTATATTCGATGCACATTGTATTTGTCGAATAAGGAAGAAAGTCAGATACACCTTCCGTGCCATAAAAAAAATTAAACGAAACACGATATCACGTAATAGACGATAATACATAACATATAATCGAATCTTAAGTCAGAAGATCATTATGTCCTTTCATAGTTGATAAAGGCAAACCCACTTTTTCACCCTGGTACTTCGTCAACTCGCGGTAAACGCTTTTACTCTCGGTCGCGCGGTGCTTCATCTCCTTCTCTTTAAGGAGTCTCGAACAAAGATTTTACAAGCATTAGTGATTCGATTAAGAAGCCGTCTCAGGCGCTCGGCTTTAAAGTCTCGTTGCGCGGAACTTTCTTAGAGAAATCGTTACTTAATTTTCCCGCGTTATGCACTTTCGCCCCCTTTTCGGAAAGTTCGCAAAGAAATTGCCGCTGTCCCGTGCGATTCGCGTGCTACCAATAATTGCCGCGAGCGTCGCGCACGCACTCCGCCCTGCTAATTGTATGACTAAATATTCTCCTTTCAGCATGGAACATCTGTTATCGTGTGTTTAATTTTTTTTCTGTTCTTTAATTGAACGTCCCGAGGTTACTCCGGCCGCGTCGTTGGTTCCATTAACCCGATTCTGAACGATCGCAATCGATACGACGACGAGTTTAGAATAAACGGTCAAAGCGCAACGGCACGTAATTCGCCGCTTCGAGCGTAACACCGTCGTAAATCTGTCCGGCGCACGTCTCTCCTACGGAGGGAGAATTACACGTGGTAAGTGGAGGAAAATGCGATGAAAAAAAAATCGAGGGCGAGGGACGATCGTTTCCGTCGCGAGATCCAGCGTAAAATGGCCGGTCGTAGGTCGAGGAAAGCGTAAAGAATTCCAGGGTCCCGGTCTAACGCAGTTAATTTGGCGAATGGGGCTGTCCCTCCACCCTGAACATGGCCACTGCCTTCGCATATACGAGGTCTTCCTACACGTGTGTAACACGCGCGCAGAACACAAGCGCACACGTATACGTATACACGCGAACGAGCGCGCGCACAGTCGGGTATACCGGGTGATCCTGGCGGAGTCTAATAAAAAGCATCCCCGTGCGCCGTGGGATGGTGGGGTCAGAAGTCCATTCGGAAAATGGAGGGACCCGTTCGTCCAACTAAATCTACCCGATAACGGACACCAATTGTCCACGCGACGAGCGTTTGGAAAATTCGCCCCGTCCGTGTTTTATCGATTTAAGACACGAAACTCCCAACGATGATCCGGCACGTCGTGATTAAAGAGACACCGCGCAGAAACAGTCGCCAGACGGCCGAGAGGATTTTACAAACATTTTTCCGATCTCGGTAGCGACGACCAAACCTCTACGGTCTGTTAGCAAGACGTATGGTAGACGGCTAGTCCTGGCCAGGGTTCGGCTCGACTTCCGACTTTCCCTGCAGAAAACATTGAGTCTGAGGGGTAGCTCTGCCTCATCCCTCTCTCTCCCTCTCTCTCTCTCTCTCTCTCTCTCTCTCTCTCTCTCTCTCCCTTCTCCTATCCGGCATCGCAAAGACGCTATAAATTCTGACCATCTCAACCCCTCTCCTACCCCAGCAAACACCCCCTTGTCGACGTCGCAGGGATAGTGGCCGAAAGTAAGAAGTGTGGGTCTGTCAATAGACCCGTTTACGATTCGCGTCCTTCGATGAGGAACAAGGAACGGCGTTCTTGTCGACGCTCGATTCGCGCGGCGAATCAAGATTGGATTAATCGTTCCCGATTAATCATTCATTCGGCCAATATGTTGTGACCCAATTGTAAGAGAGACGAATTGGTCGTGTGCGCTTGTTATTATATAAGTCGAACGAGTCAGTGAATAATGGAATTTTTGCAAACAACAAATAAATACGTACGCGAAATCGACGAGACTTGACTTTTATCTTAATTTTTTGTACAGCTGTTTTTATAAAATCATAGTTATTTTATTAAAACTGTTTTAATAAAATACTAATAACAATGCGTTATTTCTTGGCAACGTTACTCTATATGTACTTAATAAAAAGTCATAAAGATAGATATCTTGAAGATAGAAGTGACAATGCAAGAATAAATGCCAAACTAAAGCAATTACGGTTTTTTCCGTTGGTCATACTTAAATTGGTCATATTTAAACACGCGATATATTTTTACAATGCAAGATGATTTTGCACATCAGGAGATAGTTATTTTTGTATATCACTATGGCTCTCTATTCGACGACAAATTTCATTTGCGAATACTTTGGGATTCGATCCTCCAGTTCGATCTTGGGCTTCGCAAAGCTGTCCAGCAATAATTAATGACCTCATCCGATGATCGGGTCAGAGATCATATTTTATATCAAAAATCGAAACACAAGACACAAATAGATGTTATTTCGTCTGTCTTACTATCAAATCAACTTATAAAAGATCAAATTTGTAAAGTAAAATTTATTCTTAATTCTATGAAGAAACAGGAAAGAAATATGCCGTATAAAATAACGATAAAATAAACATTATTCTTAATTTTAATACTTTCAACATTATATCTTGGTAATTTCATGCAATCCACATTAACTTCGTAATATCGCCTTATTGATTACTCAACATAACTAAATAAAAACAAAATTGAATTCGATCCAATAAATACTTATTAACGATAAAAGTTACGTTCGTTTATTTTATTCATCCCAAATGAGCACACTGTCCTCAGGATCGACGAGGCGCGAAAAACCAAAGAAAAAGGTGACGGCCCGATAGAAAATCGTGAACAAACCCATCTCGTCGATTCTTCCGAACAGGAAATCCGCGCCTGCCGCGAACCGCCGGCCAATTGAATCTTACAGGGAATTTAACACCCTCCCGTGGACGGAAAAAAGGTGAAATTTCCAATTTGATCGAATCTCCGGCCGCTCGTCCTTTAAACAAACATTATTGCGGGCCCCTGATCGCCGGTGGAAGTTCGATTCGTCTCGCGTTCCTCTGTCTCGCATTCGACGATCCGACTAAAACAACGATTATGGAATTTGATGCCACAAATATTACCTTTCGATAAGCCGGTTCGAGTAGATATTAGCTCTCGATGAATGATGAAAGAGATTTTTATTTGTGTACCTAGCGCTGTGATATCTCGCGCTGTTCTACCGAGAAATAACAGAACCGTTTCATTATGCAGAAGCGGTTAAATCTTACATACAAGCGACTTTTACGGGGAGAGTCGATGGCGGTCGATCAATATCATCTCTGGCCGAAAACCGTGGAAGAATAGCTGGCAATCTCGCGAAGTCCGATGCGATCGCGCGCGCCATTGACGAATCGACACCTCGATCCTACCTAGCTCTCGTTAACGACGAAGGATGGTAAGACGAACTTCCCTCTGACGTTTCGTCGCGTCCTATCGACACGCGAAACCCGACGGGGACGTAAGAAGTAGTGAGAGGCGGAGGATGAAGAAGATCCATCGGTGCAGGCTTGGCATCTGCGTGAACGACCTTATCGGAAAGACATAAACGCCTGAAATCCCGGCTGTAAATTAGGATCGGCAGAACGCCGGACTCCTCCTTCGTGTCCTTTACCTTCTCTCTCTCTCTCTCTTTCTCTCTCTCTCTCCTTTCCTCTTTCGCTCGTCTTGTGCGAGATAGTCCGCAATGTGACGACTGTGTCTGCACGACAACCAGCTGTTATCGAAAAATCAGACGCACTGAGATGGCACGAGAGGAGAGCCGACCGGCTATTAAAGAAGATAACAGTTTTACGAGCCAGAATGGCAGAAACGAACTTTGCTCGCGGCCAAAAAATTCTACGAGCACGTGGAATCGCTCAGGAGAAACGTCATTTTTCAAGAACAATAGTATCGATGAGAGAAAATTGCTATGTTGATGATAATTGCATCTTATAATGCTATTCGAATGAATTATATAGTAATAGGCTATCCTCAAAATTATACTTTACAATTCTCAATATTATAATTAGGAAAATATTTTATATAAACGAATGAAATAAAAAATGTTCTCTTTTCTTCATAGGTCAAGAGAAGAATATCTAACAATCCTTCCGGGAGAACTTTATGTCTATTGCAGAGGTTAAAAATTTTTACAGTTTCCCGGAGGAAAAGAAGAAAATGAGCCTTCTGGTTTCCGCAGTGATCTTGACAGCGGAGAAGGCAGTAAGATTGATGACGCGGTTTCGACGACTTTTTCGTTCCTATTAAAAGCAACATCACACAAAGCCTGAAAACGCATCTTTTAGATGTATCCTACCTCGGTCCTACCTTCGAAACAGACGATTCATGGTAATTATATTATAAAGTGCGAAGATCAGTGAATCTTGTTCAACTTCAATGTCTATAGATATTTTAAAAATAAGAATATACTTGAAAAGCAGGATATACGTAATATACGTATTAATTTCAGTAATTATCCTACACAGAAAAAAGTATTAGATTTATATAATTCCTTAGCAAATTTTTACTTGGATTAAATAAATTGTACTCGAATTAAGTAAATATTGTACTATAGTTTATTGTATTAGACAATTTATTTGGATAAAATAAATATTACTTGATTCAAGTAAAAATTTGAAAGAGTATTGGAGTAAATATTTATTTGAATTTACTTTTACCGATACTTACTAACACTAAAGTTCACTAATACTTTTTTTTCTGCGTACGACCTTTGCACCGGCGATCTTCTTGCAACAAGCTCAACGACAACTTGCACATGGACGTTCCTCAACTTCGGGACAGTCTCGCAGAGCGTACGTTGCACAGTGCTTATACGCATTCCGACGGGGAACATTATGGACTGCCAGGAGTTAAGAATTTTTACGATCGCGTGTGCGAAGACGCGCGGGGGAAGGGGATCAACGACGATCCTTCTCATGGTGGTTGCGGCGACGAGGAAAAGAGCCAGGTTTGATGACGAAGGCGGGAAGGGTAGGAGGAGGGCGAAGGGGGGCGCGAAGGGAACGACGGTGGTGAGGTCTATGCCGTAACAAGGGTGGCACGATTTCAAGAATGCGGAGCACGTTCTCAACCAATGCCGGCAGCCAAGGCAGTAAAACAAATACGCCTTCACTATATACGGGGTGTCCCGGTAATACCGCGCGTCTATGCGCACCTCACTCCCCCGGCCGAAGAAAGAGTGTCAGAGAGTAAAGTCGACCTCGTTACCGATACGAATGGGGGTAATGTGCTGTGTACGTAGCGAGACCTTTTCATAGGCTCCCGTGGGAAACAGGTTCTCGCAGTCGAAGCTGAAATTAACTCGACGGCGGGAGTTTCCTGCGCCGACTCTTTCTTGCGTTAACTCGCGAGCCTCCGCCGAGAGCGAGATGTAACTCTCATTCAATCAGTTACCGCGTCGACCTCGCGCGTTCTTCAAATTCCCGGAGCCGACGAGTTATGCGAGAAGCTTAATCCAAGTAAAAGAAGCTTGCTCGCGCATCGTGAATTGAAAATAAATTTAACGAAGCATAAATAGCGCTTCAATCTACTCCGATGCTGAATTAACGAATCTATCCATTCAGACACGCCGAGACTGCGACTGTGAGATTTTAGTGCGGAAATAGAAATGCATAATTACGATGAAATGTGCCGTGTTATAATTTGAATAAACCCCAGGCTAAATTATTCTGCGTCGAAACTCAATAATGGTGTGATATGTATGGCGAAATGCGTGTAACAGATCAATTTCGCCGGTGATGTGCGGACGTGTAATTTCGCTTTCTACTTTCCGCGTCCGCCTCGCGATAGTCCCAGGTGAAGTATTGGCGTCGATAAAAGATAGATTACCGCCGCGTTTGATAGCGTCGGGGACGATCACGGCGGAAAGTATAGCGCGCAATTACTTCGCCTCCCCGTGTCAGATGTGCATTCTCTACGAGCGAACGCACAGTCGCCAGCGGAGAGAGGAGCACGAAACGGCCGATAAAGGCGCACAATGGCTGGTACGAGCGCGGAAACGCAAATGTCCTCTTTCAGAGGCGTCCTCTTTAGAGGTCGGGGGGAGTGATGGACAGGTGAAAGAAGTGGCCAATGTGGGCTGGTTTCGACGTCTCATGTGACACACACGTCAGCGGCCTTTGTTTTCGCGTCCCTTTGATTGAGTGCTGCGCGTTCTTTGTTCGCGTGCCAGAAGTACAATCCCTTTTATCGTATTCTTCATTTAACGCCCGACGACGGTGCTCCCCAAAATGGAATACAAGTTTCCGCGAGACGGCGAGCGCTGCATTAATACGCAAACCACGGAGAATTGCCGGTTCCATCAGAGCATTTATTCAAATATTATCAGTATGGGAACTTACTAGTTAGTTATCTATTAAATGTCTACTCGCAACTCGCGTGGATACTATCAGTTGTATCATCAATCCGATGCTTTTATATTTAGCGTCATAAATCGTCTTAATCATCCGTGCTCGGTGCATACCGCTTTCGGACAACTGAAAGCGTTCGTAAATAGTTCGTAATCAAGTGTTCGTCGAAATGCGAGTTCCGTCAAACCGGTACCTCTTCTATCTGTCAGAAATATCGTTCGATAAATCGGCGAGACATCAATGTCAGTTAAGGCAATGAGTGCGGGTTCGTGTGACGATTCGCGAATCGATTATTTCCCGGTAGCGGTAGCGCCGCATCGATGCACTGTAAACACGAAATTTCCGCGCGCCGTTCGCTCGCGGATCTAAACATTCCACCTGCTCTACATTTCCGATGCGCGGCGCGAAGATCGTGATCCCGTTTATTCAGCGGAACCTGTTCCCACTCTCGTATTCCGAGCTCGTTGCTTTTCCTGAGAGCGTGATCTCTGATCTTTGCGCGCTCGGCCAGATCGCACGCGGACGACACCGGGCTGCTGAAGGGAGAGCCCCGAACCGTGGACCAGTTTCCACCTGATATAGATCACGATCCGTTTTTCCCGACAAACTCCACGCGACTCACCCTCCGGCGAAACCTGTTCGTTCGCGTGCCGAGGTCCTGCCCTATCCAAAATGCCGGGCTCATCCTCGCTCGTGCCGCGAGGATGAAACTGGTCCATCCACCGGCGAGGGATGGCGATGCTGCCCGCCGAACAATGACCACCGTCCACTCGAACGTACGCAAACACCGAGCCACAAAATGCGGCCGGTTAGCCTTTGACTCTCATTCCCAAGTCTCCTTCCGGTCGGTTTCGATCGGCGAAAAAAACTGGTCCAGTCGGAGGGAGATGCTGCCGCCCTTCGCTCTTTCTCTCGCTGTCCACGCCACGGGGCTAATAAACGCGGACCGCAAAGTACGCGTCCAGTTGGCCTCTGACTCTTGCGCGGCGAGGGTTGACGCGCTCCCCCTCGCTGGCTTCGTAATATTTTGAAAGCGTAAATCGCCGTCTCGAACAAATGATGAGCCCGCCGCGATTAATTTCGCGTCCCGAGCGTTACGGGAATTTACCGAGCGTGATTGTTAATCCGCCTGATATCATGCTCGCCTCGATCGTTCGCCCGTATGTAACGCACCTCAGAATGAACTTCTATTTCCACGCCAATTAAATGCGGCGTTAGTTACAGACGAGAATGTTTAATATCGGTAATTGAACGATATCTAAATATTTATTCCGCTGATGTAATTCTCCGTGACGGCAGCGCAAACATATCGTCGCGCCAGGAACGAATCGATTTTACGACCCTGACTGCCGTCTACGAAAGCGCAGGGAAACAAATCGCAGAGAGGGCAATGCAGGAAACTGCCATTGTGATGTTAGGTAGTATAAGCGACCAGAACGAACGGTGCGTTTACCAGATAATGTCTCAATTACTTCTACGTGTGCCAAATCAATCAATTGATAGATTAAAAGTTATGAAATGTGCATCTAAGTATATAATATTTAGACAAAACGATAAAAACAACGCAGGTAATTTACCGACTGATAGCAACCTAAATTCTGGAAAATTCTAATACTCGCTACAGATTATGCAGAAACTCTCAGCTCGATCGATGACCTTTTATTTCGCTCGAAAGAACGAAAAATTATCATTTTCGCGTACGCGTTACGGCAACATTTTAATCCGTCAAAGCAGCACGAAGTATCGAAAGCGCGAAACGCTTGAACGTTTCCGTAGGAAAACCGATAAGCTATTTGTTGCCCCTTTGTTCCTAAGCAACCCACGCATGCCTTACACGTAGAGCTCGTGCGCGAGGACACGTACGGAGCGTCGAGCGACAAGTGATGGGCTTCTAAAGTGACACTCGCACCCTCAAAGACACCTCAGCACCTTCTCCACGTGCCCCGAAATGTTCGCACCGAGTCCACACGGAATATGCAACGCACGGACGACCGAGCAGGAGCAAGCCAAGTTGCAGAAGATCAAGGAGCTGACGAGCATCTTAAAGGTTTAATCTCGCGGTGGAATTAGCTGCTAACGTTGACAGTTCCTCGGTCGCTCGTTTAAACGAAGCCTACTCTCTCCGACGGTTCTAACATCTCGCTCGGTTTGTTGCACAGGACACGGACGAGAACCTCACCGTATGCGAGGAAATATTGGCGACTTATGTAAAGAAACGATTGAAGGTATGCGCAAAATAACTTGATCCTTCTCTCCCCTCACGTACGAGTCACACTCGTTTATTTCGCGTTGCTTCCACCTTTTTATTGCGACGATCAAAGCGACGTTTTACAGTCGACGATGTAACGATGTGTAACATCAATCCATGATGTATAACGATGCGCGATTTTGGCACGGTGAATATAAAATTTGTAATTATCACTAGTCTAAAATGAAGGTAAATGTACTTCGTCGCTCGCTCGAGTACATATTCTAAGATATAATCTAACGAAAATTACGAGTCGCAATAACGCGAACTACAATATAGGTAGGTTATAGAATTTAAAAAGAAGAGAGTGTCAGGACACGCGATACGCGTGCTTTTTCCTTAGCGGCAGGTAGAAAAGGGCCGCGCGCTCTCGCAATCTTCGCAATTTACCACCCTTTGTACCAACCACCATGCCAACCGTTGTACAACAACGGCCAGCTCGGATACCAACCGCCATACAATCCGTAGCTACTTAATCCGCCAAATCGATACCTGAGAAATCGAACGTATAAGTCAACGTAGACGCCAAACTGCTGTCTCGAGAATTTTACGCTCACCGCTGACAAGATATTTATCTGTACTATTTACCACGGCAATACGGGAGTGTAAGTGTCTACGTAAGCCACAGGAAGCAAACCATAGCTTCTCTTTCCTAGTTTCTTTTCCCCTACGACTTCCTGGGCGCTCGGTTGAGCCTGAAGAACGGTGCTCGCTTGCGGAGACACGTCATTACCCTCGGCTGCTCTCTCGGCAACGAGAGCCTCGTCTCCCGAGACCAGAACGATCAACGATAGCAGAAGCTAAAACAATCGTCGATGCGTGGACAATGCGAATGTGAATCACCATAATCAACGGACGAACGCACGGGATATTTCCGGGTCAATCGTTTTATCAAATACTCCATACGTAAAACGGATATAGTAAATAGAATTGATATATCGAATAATGAAAAAAATTATGAAAAAAATAAGTAATATTTAATGTTATATTAATTAGAATTTAATTAAGTTTCGGTAAAAGCCATTACGTGTCAAATAGATTTACAATTTCGAGTTAACTCTGAATTCACGTGATATAGTTACTTATTCCAGTGAAACAAAAATTCCAGGGCGCGTACGAATTTGAACGAACAGAGATAATCCCGCTTTATGAAATCAACTTCCCACGTTGTGAGTTCCAGAATGAATAATCGCATCGCAGTATCTTATTATTGACGCGAAAACAATATTTCTTCTTCATTTATCTAATTAAACGCACGCATTTTTCAAAAGTCGCAAAAGTTTAAGGCACAGCCGAACAATGATAACTTTTTAAAAATTTTCTTTTAATTTTTCCGCTTCCTTAATTTGAATCAATGGTATGAAACGCGCGTTATTTTGCGTATAGCCGAATTATAAACGGAAATTCACTGACTTTTCTGCTTGACACAATTACACGCGAATGGCTTACCAGCAGCTTCATATTAAGCGTAGCACGAATTCGAACTGATAGCGCTCAGGGGGTTGACACTACTTTTATACCGAGTTTCCCATGTAAGTCGTTCGCTGTATTATGGTGAATTCTAGATTCACGGTATGCGCACACGAATAACTAGCATCCCGACTGACAACTTCGTGAGACCACTCCCATTTAAGGGATCGCCAAACGACATAGCGACCGCATGAAAGAGCACCGCGATTCATTCCTAAAGTTCTTCACATCCCCGAAGTGAGAATGTGCGAAGTGAGAATGCGCAACGTGAGAATGTGTTAAATTGAATTAGTACGCCGCTTAGCTCATTTGTTGGAATATAAGGAAACACCGTGAAAAATATTCAAACATACATAAAGCTGCACGAAATAACTGCCCTACGTAATAAACGATATTAAAAAGAAGATAATGGTTTCTTAATTATTGTATAATGAGGAAAAATGTTCTACTTTCACGCGATGACAAAGAACCAAACCAAAAATATCGGCGAACCATCACCGTTACAGTTTGATCACTTTCCAAGACAACGCTTAAAAGTAAATGTAAAAAAGTATGGCCAGTGTGCCGCAGAAAAAGAACCGCGGTCGGTTGAGATGTTTTAGAGAATTCCGCGTCTAATAAATTTTTCCACGGTGGCATTTTATATGATCGGAAGATAACTTGCAGCCGATCGACAGTGCGCTAAATTTATAAGAATCTGATACGCTTGGCAAACAAACGGGTTCAGTTTTACAAATAAGTATAATCTTTTCTTCCCGGTTTTACGTAAATTTATGTAAAAAGATAAACTGAGATATAATTTATTATGTTCAAACAAAAAATATATAGCGGTATCTGTACCGTCCGAACAATATGCACATGCATACTATACTGGATTTTTAAACTTTATTTGATCGAAGAAAAACATCGCTCGGTAAAAATATACATAAATTTACAGACGTGAAATTTGTCTTTCATATATAATAAGCGTAATACGTAATTAACTTCGCAGAATCGTTTATAGCCGTAACGATCAACTTCGTTCAATAACATCCACTTTTCTGCTAATTACGCCGTAACTATATGCCTACATCATTAATCTGTAATCTGACGTTTATAATCTAATCAAAAAAATGCATTCTCAATTCTTTATTCGGCGCTTCACACCTCGATGAGTCAGTCGTTAAAAGTCGAATGTCATTAGCGAGACAAAGAGGTCGTGTCACGGTGTCGTATTATCGGAACGATTGTCATTAGCGCTGCATCATTTATACATCAAGCATTACTATGAAATAATTCATCCAAAGACACCGTGAACGGTAAGAACGTCCCTTACGCAATCGGGAGCCCTTCCTTACGTGCCGAACGCGTGTCCGTGAGTTTTTGCTTGACCCCTCCCTTGCGAATTGTCATCCTAAGAGGTTGGTCGCTGCCAGACTACGAAACGGCGACTTTCTCTGAACGGAGAACAGGTCGCACACTGCTGTCCGCTTACGAAATCCTCAGCTAGGAAACGTCCGAGTTAACGCAACGCGTTGTCGTCCTCGTCGCTGTCAGCTACATGCCGGTATCGCGGCTACACCGGACACGACGAACGATATCCCGAATCGACGTTCACTATCGCCAGTATTTCGTAACATTCCATCAATTCCTGTCTTTCTATTGTCAGTCGATCGTGATCGCACGTAATTGTTTTTTATGGAATCGCTCGCGCCGGTGAACACGTATAGTATTTTATATAATACCGACATATTCGACGTGGGTCCGAGTATTAATTTTTAGATAACCCCCTTTGTCTTGAGAATCTTATTAACTAACCTCGTGCACTTATCGATTGCGAAGTAGTACTTGGAAAAAAAAAAATTCAAGGTTAAAACGGAGACATCAAATTTTACGTTGGCAATTTTTTCGAGAGCAAATTGTGCCTGTGATTATTGCGTTTGAAAGATTCCTCTACACTACTTTTACGATGAACAACTCGCATATGTTACGCATAGTTTGATAGGCAAATTTTGAATGCACCCGAGTTAACACCACTTTTTTTGCCGGTTATCTTTCATGTTACCGAGCGGGTAACGGTAATATTGCTCTTAATTAACTCAGTTCCAGCTGTAAATTATAAACGTATGCCATTGTAAGGTTGTCGACCCGCATGTAAGAAAGTTTGTTATAGAAACAATTCTTATCTGGATTTCCGGTTATTGATGAAACAAACGCAGCGATTTTTGCATTTATTTATTAGACAAATCGCTGTAAGTTAAAAACCAAAAAAGCAAGTGAAATGGAAAGAAAGAGAGCGAGAGAGGTACCGGTAGTAAACACGAATTAATTTTACGTTTGTACACGCATCGGTGGATCCCCTTTCACTCGCTTGGGAAGCTAATAAAAGATATGCAAACGCAGTCGCCCACAATGGATTCGTCACAATTTCACCGATTTTTTTTCGATCTTAAATTTCAGTTGTTTATATTTTTCATGATACTTTATCGTTTTACATCGATCGCAAGAGAAACTTAAGGGCAAAGTTGTAAAATCTTATAATCTTCTAAGTCGCGCCATCGTCGCGTTACTAACAAATGAATAAATAAATAAAATTGCTTTCTACGATAAATAAAATTGCTGTCTACTTCGAAATGCAGCAACTAGACAAAACATCGAAAGTTTCGTATCAAATTATGTTGTAATTGAACGATGACGTTCGTAGCGAAGAAACGATTGAAGTGCGGCAAGTGGTACGACTTGGGTAATCTCGCACCAATAAAAAAATTCTATCTTTATACGCGTGGAATGAATCACCCGCACAGTCGAAATTGTTGCAAATAATGACGAACGATCGACATTTTTGTCACGGACAACTAAAAACGAAGGAATGCCTTCCCTTCACGAATTCGTCGCGCCATAATCGTTCCCGGAATAGCAATTAAATCATCGTTGGCCAACACGCCTCTTTTATTTTTCACTTAAAGGAAAACCTAATTGCCGTTTACGGCGGTAAGTCACGATGAAACCCGCATAGCCTCAGCTTTCTTTCGGAAAATTACGAAACGTCGCGTCAGGTGCATTGATTTTATGCGTGCAATTAAACCACGAGGGAATTTAACCAACCAGAGTCGCACGACTACGTCTAACTTTTTACCTCTCTTTCTCGAATAACCGTAACTCATTCGGCCTCATGGCTCGCGCTCATTCCCGCGCGCATTGCATCGTGCCGCTTCAGTTGTCGCTAATCAACGAGTGAGCCCGTGCAATCCAAGAGAAACTCGACATTTCTTTCCGATATTATGCAAAAATTTATCCCCGCCAGTTAAGTCATTGTTTAACGACGTCTACGCCGCCGCAATTGGCCGGCAGTCCTCGTGGAGTCCTCAGTCGCGAAGGTTCCGTGCGACTCCGCTAACTTGATTTCGCCGCGCGCTTCGACGACATAACCACTTCCCACGGTAGAAAATTATTCGTCCGATAATTTCTCCTCGTTTATTCGCAATTACAATAACGAAAGAACACAACGCAATACACAGAATCGCGACGTGAAGCGCAATATATCGCACAAGATATATAAACGAAATGTTGAATTCCGCGAGTAGAACGAAGAAATTAACTTCGAAAGAAGCACGTTGATCGTTTGACAACCTAAGCCCAAAGGCGAGAGTGAAGTGCCTTGATTACACGACCACCAAGGGCGACACGGCGCGTCTTCCAATCCAATGTGCGACTTGTGATTCTCGAGTATCGATCAGGCGCATTCCAAAATGAAATCGCGAGTATTGATCCTGTGCTTACTGTGCGTCGTGCGCGCGTCCCAAGTTCTATCGAAGGAAATCACCGAGTTCGGCGAGAGAACCTCGGTGCGAGACCCGTCGAGAAAATCTACGTGGGGAAACGATGGAGCCGACGGTCGGGACGCGGCCAAGTTTCGCGACAAGAGAGCTTTGGGACT
Organism: Dinoponera quadriceps; assembly: GCF_001313825.1. Taxonomy (NCBI): domain Eukaryota; kingdom Metazoa; phylum Arthropoda; class Insecta; order Hymenoptera; family Formicidae; genus Dinoponera; species Dinoponera quadriceps. The sequence continues at coordinate 1,602,402 of NW_014555944.1, forward strand.
TCTACTGTCGGGCCTGGCCCAGATCTTCGGGTACACAGTGACGCCGGTTCAGCTCGCGTCGTTGGCCAACTCGAACATGACGACACCCGCCGCGAACTCCACGGCGATGGGCAACATGACGGGACAGCAAACCGCGTCCTCGCGACCCATGTTGATGAACGTCACCGTGCCAACGCCGAGGCAACAGGAGACCATCAGGTTCACCGGCGTGGTGAACTTCGGCAACAACTCAGACATCGTAGGACACCTTCAACGCTACGAGCGGATCTTCCACGGCCGCGGAAACAACACGGGAGCTGCGATGACGACCTCGCGACCCGGCACGCCGATGCCGAAGCCGGCTGCGAATCTCCCGGTGAACCCGAGAACCAGACCGCCTCTGTTGACGCCGTTCTTCGTGAAGATCCCGTTGCCGATCGCGCCTGACCTCCTACCAGCCACGATGCCCATCCAAGATCTGCAACTATCGTATCCCGTCCCGCTGATTACAGTCGCGAGCGAGTCGGGCGAGGAAGCGACGCCGGAGCTGCCGGTTCGGAAGGAACAGGAGACGGTGTACAGGAACAGCGAGGATACCGAACGGTACGTGGTGGAGGAAAAGGAGATCTACGATGAGAAGGACGTGATGAAGCCGGTGAGCAAGTATACTCATCAACTGTACGTCGACGAGCCGAGCTTGAGCAAGCAGCAGGACGAGAGATACAACGAAGTGCAACGCAAGCAAGAGGAATACATTGCGAGGATGAAGGTGCAGGAGGCGCAAAAGCACCGGGATGACCACGGCAGAGAGGACGAGATCAACGAGAGGCACGGGAATCGAGAGGAGGAGGTCGCTGATCGAGATCGAGACCACGCTTCCAAGTATTCCTCGGCGGAGGAGAGAAGACCCGCGTACGACGAGGCGGGCGAAGAGTCCGCGGAAGGACACGAGGAGCGCGAGGACCAGGCGAATCGCTCGAACGAGTCCTCGGAACGACCGGCAGAAAAGGAGGAGGGAGAGAAGACCGAACGTTATCCGGATTACGACGACAACGACGAGCCTGTGAAACAATACAAGCAAGACGACGACGACCAGCCACCGCCAGCTGACTTCAACAAATACGTAGAAATGGCGTACAATCAACAATTACCGATCGGCGATTACTTCCACGAGGGTAACCTCGAGGAGATCCGCGACAGCTACGGCGAAGTATTGAACAACAAGAAGCTGGAGGACGACAGACTGTCTGGTTACTTCAGCATGTTCAAGCAGCCGTACGTGGACGCCCATCAGCGAGTTCGAGAGCCCGAAAACGTGTCGCAGGAGGATAAGAGAGAGGAGACGTCTACCGAGGCGGACGGTTACGACGAGCACTTGAAGAGAATACAGAAACTACGAGAAGAGTACGCCTTGCCCGAACCAGAGAGCAAATACGAGGAGTACGAAATAAACGACGAGAGTGAGGCGAACAGGAACGGCAGGCAGGAGGAGAGAGACGAGAATCGTACCGTGACGAAATCGAAGAAGCCCAAGACGAGCCGCGGCAAAGAGAATATTCGTGCGAAAACAACGGGCGGATCGAGCAGGAATCAGCTTGAACGCGAGTCCGAGGAGGCGAAGTCGCAGGAAGAGTTCGACCTTGTGAAGTACACGCCTCTGATCGTGCCTGTGCGCTACATCGACGCGAACGACCGGGTGGAGCAAGCGAGTACGCAACAACTCAAGTATAAAGAATCGAAGAAGAAATCGGGTAACAGTCAAGTTCCCGCCAAGACCGACAACGTCGCGAGCAAAGAGAAACCAACGCCCGTCACGGCCAGCTTGCCGGAGAGACCACGGCAATTGCACGAGGGCGAGCACAAAGAATATCAGCTGTGGCCGCCGCCTTTCGACTACGCCTTCGACAATACGGAGCGAACGAACACCATCGTCCCGGCGAATCCACAGAGCTACCCCTTGAACTATTATCAGCATATCGTAACGAACGTCGCCGATGACGACGCGAGCATTCCTTCGGACCAACCTGCCGGCTACGTGGTGGTTGTCGGCAATCCCGTGCATCCGTATCGCTACCCCTACAATATCTATTACTTCCCCAAGGAAGCCGTAAATCCGCAGAATCAGGACCACCTCAACACCGAAGGCACACATCCGCAGCAACACCAGCTTCACCTCCCTCGGCGGAACGCAGATCAATTGTCCGCCCCAGCGAAACCTAATCCCACCGAGTACATAACCGAGAACCATAACGAGACCACGAGGAGTACTCGTAACTATTATAATCAACCTCAGGAAGCTCCAGCTGACGTTCTCAATCGTTACAAATACGCTTTTGGAGAATATCCCTCTCGAGTCGACGAACTGCCAAATGTTGCCGTGAGAAGTCACATTTCTAATACAGAAAACTGGTCCAATAGGATATATCCATCGCAACCGCGAGGTGAGAGGGTCGGTCAATCTCCGACGACTCTCGCACAGCTGCAGAACGTCGCGTCTTCGAATCAGAACGTGCAGAGTACGCTTTCGGAGGGACGACGTCATCCGCAGCCGTCGAGAATACGGAAGAGTTCGCAGTCGGAGAACCGGGGCATTCGAAAGGCGAGGGCTCTACCGCGACATTCAGGCCCGAGGAAGAAACCTTTCGATGATCCTCAGAGCGCGCACGACTTCTTCGGCTTCAGCAAGAACGATTACAGCTTTGACGGGGAAAGCGACGACGCGTCGAAAGTCGCCGAGGAGAACGGGGAAAACACGAAGGAGCCGCACGTGTTCGTCGCACCGGAACCGGCCGCTTATCACTACAACGAAAGCACGGTGAAACACATCGATGAACCGGAAAATGATACGGAGAAAGGCGTAGTTAGGGAATACAGGAATAAAGTGGCGACCTTGAGAGTGTCGGAGCAGAGGCGATTAACACCCAATGGGCCGACTCATTATGTGGACTTTACGCGTAATATTTAATGGCGACGTATCATTAAAAAGAGAAGAAGTCTAATCTAATAAATATACACGGCGCGAAGCGCCGAGATGTTGTTAATATGTTTGGTGCGTTGTTAATAAAATATATTCCATAATAATATATGTGAAAAATACTCGTCAATCTCTCTCTCTCTTTTTTTCTCTCTCTCTCTTTCTCTTTTCTCTCTTTTTTTTCATGTAGCATTCATTACTAACACGAAATATTGATATTTGTATTTAACCTCAATCTTAATGCGTGTTATATTGTAAAAATAATATATATATATACGTATAAGAATAACTATATAGAATAGGGACAACAATATATAAATATATAGCTTGCCTTAATAAATTATTAATAATATTATAAGATACAGACTGAAAAGTAATTATCACGCGCGGGGCAAAACTTTATTTAAAATAATGAAAAAAATTCTTCGATAAGAAAATTGATTAATATCACAAATTATTGAACAAGTTATGCGTCTATATAATAGAAAAAAAATTTCCTTTTTAAGATATTTTTGGGGATATTTTTCCGTGGAAAATTGGATTTTTTAACCAAAGGATATTCTACGTTGCTTTCGATTGTTATCTATTAATATATATCGGAATATCTTTTAGCATTTATACGTATGTTGCAGGAAAAAAGGGAAGAAATGCAAAGAAGGAACGAATTAGAAAACAGGATGGCTGAAATATTGGAAAACCTGAAGACGCGATTGTTGGTCGAATAAGTCGGATATTTCAAATCTATATATATTTTTATCAATTAATTATATGATTTTCTAACCGTCGATGGCGTATTATTCTTTATGTTACTTGTTATTATATCTATTTCGTTTCATAAAGAAATAAAATTATATTCTACTGATTTTATCGCATCTAATATATTGCAACTTCCTTTATGAATCCACATCCTTACTTCATGTTACTTAATGCATGTTATCATGTATTAATCCAGAATTACTGGCACATAAAAAAGAAAAGATCAAATCTAATGATTTCACACTGTGTCTGTAAAATTTAGACCGTTATTTAAAATAATAAACAATATAAAAAAATATCTGCCCTTTACATTTTTATACCTGTATCGTAATCATGTAAAAAATATTTCATGTGTTTTACAGATATATTCATTGTTCATATAGTCAATAAAGAAATTAGAAACAAAATATAATGTGCGAATCATGATGTGATAAAAAAATGGTGTAATAATTCTAAATTAAATAAAAATAGAATATCATATCGACTCACTCTGCAGACTCCAAAATTCGCACTGCTCTTATCCAAACCCGATGGTCCTCGACGACGACCCTCGTCGATAATCCTCATGGAAATGTCCATAATCCTCTTTTGAAAGGAGTCATTGTCACTATAAGAGGTATTCATAATTGAGTCTTCCTATATAGCACATATATCCAAGGAACGTCCTAAAAACGTCCAGAGACGTCTCTACGTCCTAAGGATGTCTACAGATCATCTATCGGATATGATGTGCTGTATGAGTTATATTTAAACCTACCTTGAGTTTATCTTCAGGTGTTTTATAGTTAATGAAATGAGCCGTACAGCAACTGAAGATAAACTTGTGACGATCTTGAATATAATCCGACTCTGAATACCGATCTATATAAGTTACACGCGAACGCGTTCTTTCGCTATTACTGCTCCGATACTTTTCTACTGTTTTTGTCGTACGAACGCACAGAACCGAGTGTGTGAAGCAAGGTACAGTTTTGGCCTCCTTTGCTACACCCGAAAACGTAAACACTAACAACACCGCGTGAATAGCTTGCTAAATGTATGCTATCCTGCCTAAACGACCTTTATTCGAGAACATATGCACACATTTCCGCATTATTTTTAAGGACCGTCCCGTTTAACGACTTACGCGTATCATGATCCGCCATTATTACTGTAAATTCAAATTTCGATTATCGCAATATGCGTGATACATCGATGTGTCGGTAGTTGGTAGTAATCGATTTCAGCACGATAACCAATCAGCATTGAGTATGTCTGAGTGCAGACTGACTTAACAGATGTCGCTTGTAGTATCTGGTCTGTTCTTTTCAGCTGCATTGCTGAACTAGTAAATTAAATTAGAGTGAGACAAGTATATTTTGTTTCACTCTAACTTATTGCATCAGTTCAGCAGCGCAGATAAAAAGAACGGACCAATAATATACAGTTCATGCTCCAAAGTAAATACAACACTAACATTATTCTTCGTAATTTACAAATAAATGTGTTAAAACGTTAATACGGGCATGCTAAAAGAAATAAATTGCATTTGCATTAAATTCTTGGAGAAAACGAATGATTTAGTTGTATAGTGTTCAATAAAGTGTTAAGTATGGAAGAGGTTCTGAAACAATTAGGGGTTGGAATCCGACCTGTGAATGATCCTTTCTTTGACGACTCCTATCAAACTTGTAAAGTTTTCCAAAGGAAAGGAGTTACGGTCGATGACGATGAAGAATTATGTCACGAAGTGTGAGTTTAAACAATAATACTTGCAGAAAGTCTCATTATAACCTTGAAATATATTAGCTTTCATACGATAATAATGCTAATATTATGTCTTCAATTTTTGCTCACGAAATTATATATGATCTCTTTTTTTAAGGATTTTATTTTTAACAAGGATTCTTAGAAAATCAAAATTATTAAAGGTTTACTTCAATCGTATAGAGGGAAGGATTGGTTTAAAATAAGATCAATATTTGTTTTATTTCAGTGTCGGAGAATTTCCTTGTTACGTCTCAGGATGCAAAAGCACTTTTCAAACGTTGCTTGATTATGAGATGCATTACAATACTTCTCATCGGTATGTTTGTACAGAATGTAAGACATCTAGGCCAAATCCACGACTATTAGAAATCCATATCCAAGAGTTGCATGATGCTTTCTTCAAAGTTTTATCAGAAAAACAGGCTATGGTAATAACAATGTTTATGTATTTATATATATATGTTAATTTTATCATATATGTTACACTTAATGTAAAATATTAAGTATAATATATAATTAAATATCTACTTAATATAAATAATATTTATTCCAGTATCAGTGTTATGATTCTGAATGCGACATAAAGTTTAATAACCCAGTGGAAAGGAGAGAGCATTGCATTCAAATACACAAGTTTCCGAAGAAATATCGATTTGATGACACTTCACTTTATAATACGAAGGAAAAATCAGATAAAATGGAAATTGATGATGTTGGTAAAAGCCAGAAAAATGCTAAAGTAATTTTAAATAAAAATAACAAAAGTAAGATGTTCACAAAAGCTGCTACTAGTAAAATTTGTGTAAATACTGACAGTGTAAAAACAATTCCATCAACTGATACAAAGACAAACTTTACATCACCATTAATTTTTCTACCTAGACAAGTACAAAGGTCTTTTTCAAAAGTACTTACAAATAATCAGAATAGAGAAAGAAATGTTCTCGAATCACATACTATGGTGGAACTAGCAGATTCATTGCCTGATTGACATATTGAGATGAATTTAAAAGTTTTCTTCTTATTTCGTTGACATATCTGCATAAATTCCAAAAGTGTATCGATTTTATCGAGATGACTGATAAATTTGAATAAAATATTTGAGTGTAAAGTGTACATAAATCACACATTGATATTCTAACGAAATGAAAATTATTTTATTTAAAAATGTAAAAATTTACACAACTTAAATAGTAATACCCACTTTATAATATATAGGAAACCCCACGTTCATTTATACAAATTAAGTCAGTTATAGTAATCAATTATAGTAATCAAACAACTTTTGTATAAAACATTGTTCTATAAAATGCTTTGTTTCTGAGGTATATGTTTGTCACACTTTAACTGATTCACCCCATTAAGCAGCTTTAAGAATTTATCGTTAATAATAAAGTTCCTAATAGCTAACTGTTAGTTATAGAAATTTGAATCTGAACCTGAATTGATATTTTGATATTTGACATATGTAAAACATATTGATATAAATATAATATACAATATAAATATATAGATATATACTGCAATGAATTTGGGGTCGAGTATATATCATTAAACAAAATTAACAATATTTTAGTTAAGTGGGGTTTTCGTCTTCCGTGTCGAGAGTTATCAGTACACTTAACAGACACTCGTTTCCCTCGAACTCTCTACGATCAAATTGCATATTTTGTTGCTTTGCTATTTTTAAAATTTTATACATCCCACACCAGAGCTTCATATTTTGTTCTTCAAGAAAAGCTGTTCTAACGGCAAGTTCGTCCTCTTTCACCCGTCGATTGTCCCTAGAACGTTTCGCTGCTGCGTTGTTCTTTTTCCTTCTCTCCAAATAGGCCTGATCTTTATCGGTAGTGCTACTAGTGGGTGATCCGCTTCTGTTGGGAGTCCTGCGCATTTTACTATTTGTACTTTCATTTTCTGTGTGCCTGACTTGTTCAAGTATCTCTTTCCGGAACTTGTTGTACACATTAGATGTGGCTTGGCTGCCTACGCTCAAGACCAGAGGATCTCTCGGGTAGGCCTTGAATGGTCTCGCTGAGGTTCTAATCGCTTTTAATATTTCTGCCGACTTTTGCACGTCCGAGAACGGCATCGTCGATGACGCCTGAGATGACGATGACGCCTGAGGTGACGATGACGATGAAAAATTTGATGTTTCCATACCGTTCACCGGCGGAAACGGACTTATCGTATTTGATGCCATCGATATCGAGTGATTATGCGATATTGACTGTCCGGTTGGCAAAGGGCTGTTGCTAGCGCTGCTGTTGAATTGATTGCTGTTGATCACTTCAGCATTGGCCTGATTGACGTGACTGCTATTGATATGATTCATCCAACTGATGTTGAGCTGTCTATGTTGCATTCGGTCAGTATTGATCCGATTGTTGATCTGATTAGAACTGGTCTGATCGTTTTTGATCTCGCTGTTGATCAGAACATTATTAATCTCGCTGTAGTTGATTTGGCTATCATTATTGGTCCGCTCATTTTCCTCCTGCGGCAATTTATGTTTCACAGAAAATCCCCCCATATTGGTTTTCATGAGATAACTCATCAACGTGAGCGGACTATTGTTGATACTTGGTTGTTGTATCAATTGTTGCATGTTCATCTCATTAGACGAGATCAAAGGTGCGGGAGTAAATGCCGGTACATTTACAACCACAGACGTTGATGGTTTGCATGATAGATCTAATGCCATCGGTGAATTTGGGTAGGTCTTTGAACCTGAACCAACCTCGAATGGAGAATTTTCCGAGCCCTCTCCCCGGACCATTGTTGTTTAACTGCAGAGCAAAATCAATTGAAAATTATTCGCGTGATTCCTTATTTAATTCCTTAATTAATTAATTAATTTATTTCTGTTAACCGAGTAACTTATTTTACACAATTAGGGAAAAAGAAAACAGAAAGATACGCAAAGGAAATGCCGGAAAATAGTTAACGTACAAAGAAAGCTTAAAACTAACACATAAATAATATAAAAAAGAAAAATAGAAAAATAAATTATAAATCAAGACATTCTGCAGTGATAATGTCAAAGCGAGAGAGTAGAATGTTTAATTTTGGAGAAAGAGTTGGGGGAGAGTCGCAAGATTGTAAGGCGTGACATGCAAAGTTACAAATCTTAGTTATTAGAACACTGTGCGAAAGATATGAGCGATGAAAGATAGGGCGAAATAGAGGAACAACGCGAATGAGTCTCGGGCAAGCATTAAAATTTATCAATGATAAGAGCGAGGGGCAACTAAGATTTCCAGCAGTTATTTTATACAAGAAAACTGCGTCAGTCATCCGTCTACGAACCTCGAATGTGAAAAGGTTAATTTAAACATAATACATGAATAATCATATCAATATCTTCCCATAGGCGAACCAATTCGAAAGCTGAAGAATCTTAGAAACCTATGCTGCACTCTTTCTACTTGAGTTATGTAAATCTTCCGATAAGGAGACCATTAGCATATTCGAGATAGGGGCGAAAGATGGGCGAAAGATACGTACATAAGTCTAAATGTGAAAGAACTTCTGAAATCACGAGAGAAACGCTTAATCAAGCCAAGTAGTTTTAAAGCCTACCTAACGTTGTTTACATGATGCATAAGGAAGGGAGGAATCAACAATCAACATCCTAGATCTCGCATCTTCTCTATAGAAGCCAATGACATATTATTCAATTGAATAACTAAAATGAATGAAATTACAAATACCGAGAAAACGCATCTTGAAACATTTAGAAATATTGAGCCACAAGCAATTATCAACACACCAAACTGCGCGTACGAATGTGTTTAATTATATTAATATATATATATTATATATATTAATTATTATATATATTATATTATTAATAATTAATATATATATTATATTATTAATAATTAATATATATATTATATTATATTAATATATATACATTATATATATTAATTATATATATATTATATATATTAATTATTATATATATTAATATAATTAAACACATTCGTACGCGCAGTTTGGTGTG
>NW_014555944.1:1612124-1624915 GCF_001313825.1 Dinoponera quadriceps
TATATATATATATATATATATATATATATATTAATAAAATTAATAATGAAACCAAGTCAATGAAGACATAGAAACCGATATTGACGCGTCGAGAAATAAAAACTTCTTACATTATTATTTCTTTATTTATTATTTCTTTTATAATTTAATACAAATATAATTTTACCGCATCTCATTGATCTACACCAAAAGCGTAATTGCACTTGATGACGATTTAAATTAATTATATATAACCAGTGAATAAAACTCGCTAACAAATACATAGAATATACGTCAGAAAATACGTATATTCACTGTAATTTATGCGAGCTTTGATTAAGCTTTGGAACGACCTACGGAAATTAGCGTGCCAGTTAGTGTGTTAATGGTATGATTAAACGTGATGACATCAATTCGTCCACATCGCGCAGAATTTATTAATATATATTAATATAATTAATATAATTAATAAAATATACACCTGAATTATCCACTAAACATCCACTTGTTTTACTAATCAAACGGTCACCGTTCTGTCACTTCAGGAAGTAACTAACACTTGATGCTTCTCTACATGCGTACTTCGAGAAATGCCAAATCCTTCTGAATTCCGAATGTAGCACGTCTGCGTTTATAAGTATCTCCCTTCCAGAAAAGGTCAAGGGATGTTCTCAGTTGCAGTGGTAGGGAAAGTCGGCTTCTCATTGACGCGTCCTCATGTCCACTAAACGCATCCCCATGTCCATTAAATGTCCATTGTTAGGGGTTTTCGGAATTTTAGATGAATAATTAATAAATACAACGCATAAGTTAGACGTAACGCTATATTACTGCTAATCACTAGCGTAATCAAATCCGATAAAAAGACAGTACGAACGATATAGAAAAAACAGACTAAAATACGGAGCATATGCATGCGTAACGAATATTTACATCAATAGATCAATGGATTCGTAGTTATATTGTTATATATATTATCCAAAAATGTTCTGCGGGCACTTTTGAGTGTGGAGTTTATTGCCAATATTTACGCACGAATACTTACATTTCAGCATTTCTGGCCGTGTCATTTTTATTTGAACAATGTTATATATCATGAAAAGTTCGATAAATAAACTTCGAAGAATTTTACAACTTCTAAATTCCGGGAAATTACATGAATAAATTGTTCGAAAAGTCCAAAGTTAAAATTCGAATATTCTCTAATACACCTCAACATTATCAAGGCATTATATTACTCTTTATTAGCATAATAGATAATATTCTAATAGCCGTTATCGTGGTGATAAAATCGTCACTTAAAACGTCGTTTATAACTTTGGCTATATATGATTTTGTCCGATTGTTGTGTAATCGGGAATTACATTATGACGATATCTTGAAAATGATGTTGAGTCAGGTAACATATAATAATCATTAGTTTTTCTCTGAGCGAAATGTAGAATTAATATTTCGAACAGTACTAATTAATCACTCAAGAGCTGAGAGGAGTCACAAGAATATATAATCAAAAATATCGAAGAAGAAGAAGAAGTTAATGCAACGGATTTTTTCTTTAAAGTATTATCTTAAGTATCATTAGTAATCATAAGTTATCATTAATCTTTGTCTAAAACTTCTTTTTTCTATGCAAATTCCCTATATAGGACTGTAAGAAATGTACATAGAACATTATGTAAGAAATTTATATAGAACATTATTTGCAGAAAAGTTTGGAAACTCACAGTATTTAGGTCACATTTGTAGAATAGATTTCGGTTCCGGACATTCAAGAAATTTAGGACAAATGTCGACAACGACTATTCATGTTGCGTTACGCAACACTTTCTTTTATATTCGTAACAATTCTTGACACTGACCGGACCCCTTTTCCCGACTTTTAAGAAATCCAGCCGTTCTTTAAAGGAAAACGTGATGTATGAATATAAAGAGAAGCTAAAGGGTAGAAAGGTAAGAAAAAATAAGAAGGGCAAGAACGAAAATTTACATATCGTAACCGTAATTGTTTTCGTCACGGCTAGTCCTTCTAAAACTGTCACTTTCAAAGACAGTTTTAGAAGAAGTTATTAATGATTCAAAGAGTTCGAAGTGTTATTAGTGATTCGGTGAAAGAAAAATGCACAAATGTTGCCGCATATGCGACCAATCTTCTAGACCTAGGAAACCCTTCGAAGTTAGTCGACAACAATTCGTTGTTTCCTCTGACAATTTCTCTTTTGTGTGCGTTATTTTTATTAACACAAATTGTACTCGCATACGTATCTTTTCAACGTATATAATAAAAAGTACTGATAATAATAATTATTATTATAATTACGTAGATCCATATATATCGAGCGGCTACGTCGCGAGCGGCCGTGCGAATCTTCCCGTTTTCCCATGATGCAGCTTCTTTCTGCTGAAGATATTAAATTTTAAGAAAGGACCGCGACGGAAATACGAGGAGGGGAGCGAAGATCGTCAGCGCAAAGGAGCAGTTATTCCTGATACGACGCTGTTACCTATGCCGGTGTCCCGCGATCACGCCAAATTTAGTCGTCCGTTCCGAGCCGGATTAAAGCGTCTTGTCATCCATAGAAAAGCACCCCGGCGTTCAATTCACCGCGTCGCCCCCTCTTTCTCGTGTATACAAATTTTTGCTCTTTTGGCTGCATAACCCACATTTCTATAGTGGCCGGTGGACGGTCGCAACCCGTTATTTGCGATATTTCCCCGTGGCCATCGGACCCCGTGACGGATGAATGCGCCCGACTATTTGCATCTGCTCGCAACGCGCGTGCGAGCGTACTTTGTAACGGTATCGAACGAACCTTTACTGTCACTTTTCTCGAAATTTCTCAATTTACTTATCACAGAACAGCCGAACATAAACGATGTCGAAGTATTCGTAAATGTCAACAATCGCGGAGCGATGAATTTCCTCGGTACAGCGCTGATTTTCTCCGGAACAGCGATAGTAATAATCGCTAATAGATAAAGAGTGGCTATAAAAATTCACGATAAAAGTCCATTAAACTGAAACTCTATCCCCCCCCCCCCTGTTTATATTACTTTCCTTATTATTCGAGGAGAATTCGCTATTCGTTGATCGAATTAATTTCTTCAATTACTTTTTCAAACATCTGCATTACATATCATATATATTTGAAATGTACGTATTTAATAAAACTCATTTCGTGTGATCTAACTGCTTTCTCAATAATTTATCTATATTTAATAAGCTAACGGAAACTTTATCTCGTCTATTTTGTAATCGACTAAGTGATGAAAAGGTGATTGGTAGTGAAAGCAATATATCACGATCGATACAATCGGGACGTTCCAACTGAAGAATAAAAATATAAATAGGAACACGAGACTCAGATCGACGTATAAAAATTAGATAACGGGTTGAGAGGTTTCTGATACTTCTTTCAGTTTTCTCAAATAATTCGGCATATTACTAATTAGTATTATTAGAATAGAAACGAAACTATTGCGTAATTATATTCGATCGCGTCGCATCGTTGCGGTTACATCATCAGTCCTGATCTATTATGGAACAGATTTCAGGTATCTTCTTGTCCTAAAAATACATATTCAGTCGTTTCGGAAAAAAGGAAAACTCGCGTCCGGGAAGTGTCAATAGACTTCAGTCCAGATTGCGGTTGAATGGATTCAAAGGAAAAAATGACTCAGCAATTTTAAAAACCCAGCAAATTTGAGACGTTCTTTCCTTTTTAACGTAACCGAGCCGTTCACATTTCCGTCGGTTGTTACGAAATTATTTTAACCGCCTGATGACAGTTTTCCCGAATAACTTGCAGCCTCCTCGATCTCCTACGACAACGTTAGAAAGTAAAAATAAGAAATTTTCCACGAAAACTATAAAATCAGACATTTGTAACAGCGAGTCATAGAAATTCGAGAGAATAGCGAGGGAAAGAATCTCGAAATTGAATTCTCTCTTTGCTGTCAATCGACAGGAGGAAGAGAACTCTACGAAAGGAACATCGCATGTTATGAGAAAACTGATTAAAGCTTTACTCATTTTTCTTTCTCGCTCCGTTTGTTGACCCGTAAGTGCAATTTTATATGGTCATTAGCAGCGGGATCGCCGTAGGAAGTCCGAAAACATCTGCGTCTTTTAAACCCCGTTAGAATTCAGTAAAACTCATCGTCAGGAGCCACCCTGACCTTCGACAAAAAAAAGGCAGGGAGAGGGCGAGGAATTCTGTTGTCGCAGTCAAGACGTTTTGGGGCAGATACACAGACACACTGGTGGTAATTATTTCTCAATTTATCTTGTCGGTGGACCACCGACTAAGTATTACCAACACAGACCTCGGGGAGTGTTAACTTCCGGAGTCCGGTAGCCGCACGGGTCGTATGTCTCTTTCGCTCCCTTCGAAAAAATCTTCCCCTCTCTTTCTCTCTCAGACGCTTTCTCATCCCGTTTCTACAGCATTGGCGATCACGCCCCTCGCACTTCATGCATTTTATTTCTCGACGGAACTCTTTGTAGATCGATGAAGATGGATCTGCTCGACGCGCGAGGCGGGGGCGTTGTGTACCGCAGAAAAGTTACACTCGATTTGAGCTGAAACGTTAGGGAATGTCGCGAGCATAACGTCCGCGACGGAGGGCCCCCGCCTTAAAATTTAAAAACTTATTTAACGAGCATTATCACACGATGATGCACGATTACTCTCGGGGTAATTTGAAAAAGTTTCTCCTTTTATTATCGTGCAAATATCCGAGATACAGAATATACTTCTCTAATCTGATCAAATTTCTTAATTTTTAAGAGACATTTGCACCTCAGCTATTTGAAAACCGAGAAGTGCACGTAAATGTTTAACTCTTTGACGGTCGCATTCGTCGCGGAAAAGTTTCCGACGGGCGGATTTCGAGAGTTCGCTTAGACCTTGTCTAAAGAGACGAACATTCCCCTTGCACATAAATCCGTAAATCTATCTATGCGCACCTTGTGATATTACGATTATAGATTATTACAAATATTTCTTTCCATGGAAATGCTGAGTGAGGTCACATATATGTAATAGCCGCAGTTAAGATGTTAAAATACTAGAACACTATACTTTTCCATCGAAAATCGTGGCAAAGAAACAACTGTAAACTACGGTGTTTTCCAGAAAACTTCGATACGTTTGAATTCATCCAAATCATTTTTCATTCTCAGCAGAAAAACATAATATTCCGTTTCAATGTGCAGAGCTGACTTAAATGAACGAAATATGCGAAAAGAGCTTTTCGGTACGACTGTTCCGCCTTCAAGAGAAGAAATTGAAAGAAAAGGACATGCAAAATGTTATATGTCTAAACGACTGTTATATTTTCAAAAGAATTCAAATAAGTGACGAGGAAACGTTTCTCACTGTCGTACGATGTTACTTCAACTCTTTACCGTTCGGCTTAGTAATCTGACACCGAATACTCGTAAAAGTCCCGATGATCGACAACGGTCCTGCTGCTCTTTTATACTTTAAATATTTTACCTGCTAACTTAAACCACGTTATGTGCTTTACTGATTTTCTTACACAATAAACATATATAATAAAATTGTACGTACACATTGATCACAATAAAATTATATCATCTTCGTAAGATCAATGTCGACTGCAAACGTCGAAAAATCGTCGTGATGTCGGCTTTCCGCAAAACGGAGCGAACGAACGTATGAAAGTTTAATTAAACACGCCGACACACGCCTCGTGCCGATTAGCTTCACCGTCATCCCTTCGGACGACCATACGCGTATCTAATAGGTTCTCATTCACACAGTACGACTAATGCAGAATATCCAACTGTACTGAAAACATGTATTGCATACAAATCGAGAAAGGGAACGAGCGGAAGTTCGCAAATTTTCTCCTAAATAATTTCTATATTTAATAGAGGAAATAAATAAAAAGCTGCACACTCACGATTGGAAAGTCGTCCTTAGCTCTCGAAAACGATTGTAAAACTGATCGGAGGATGAAGAGCGCACACGGAGAGATTTCAAATGCGTTCGTTGCGACGACTGTTTTATTCGTTCACGACGCAAGAACCTCTTTCTTTCTTTGTCTCCGCCGAGGTGGGGATTCAGGTTGAGAGCCAGCCTCCCCAAAACACCGAGATGTTGGTCAGCATGTCATATGGTCAATAGCCGATGGCCGTGTGGGTGGATAGATGCAGGGTGCAGATGCGCAAAGTCCGCGCCAACAACCCTTCCGTAATAACGCCGCGGAGAACGGAGGCTGTGTGTCACGACCCTTTCTCCGTCGTGACATCCCGATACCGGACTGCATTATTCCCTGTGTCAAGGGACGCGTGGTTCGCCTAACGGTAAACGAAGGTGCGGCACGGTGCCTGTAAAGTGTGTCAAAGGGACGAGCATTTGCAGGACTCCATCCAACCGTGGAAATCGTGTCGGAACCCGAAAATCTCAATCGCGTTCGTACGACCGCTTCTCGTCATCCCGTTATGCAAAATAGATAAATATCGATTGCGATGATCTTAACGATACTTTTAATTTTTCGATTATAAAATCATGTGAGATTTCTCGAATTTTGCGAAGGAAAAGTTTACCTCCCGCTGTTGCAATGAGTGTGAATCCCAGATACTTTTCAGTTAACTGTTAATTAAAATATGAAATTCCCGAAGAAGAATCAATAAAAAAGGATACCGCTCCGGTTTTCGGGAATCAACTGTTGCTGTTTCACTCGTCATACGATTCGTGCATAATTAACAAGAGCCCAGATAATGATGATATATTCAACGATTTTTTCATCCATAGAAGATGTTTTATTTACAGAAAATTCGACGTAATTTTCTGACGCAGTCAGACATAACATATAACGATAGCTAATGAACTGTTCAAGCTTATTAAGTTATGAATTATGTGCTCTTAATTACGTGAGGTAAATCGTACTTGCCACGCACACATTTAATTTTGACACCGGGCGTATCTTGCAGTCGTCCGACTCTGCACAGCACTATGTTGTGTTCTTGCAGATTGTGGCCTATTCCTGAAATAATTCAATATACTCTTGTGTGGATGGAAAAAAATAACAATTTAGTATAACTAAGTGTTCCGTTGCTTAGAGATCAGATAAAAAATCAGATAAAAATATAGGAACCAAAAAGTTTCTGTAGGAGGTTTTTTACTCAATCAATTGTTTTCAGTTGTCTCAACCGAGTTTTAGTGCAGCTGAATGCTCTCACGAATGTTATCACTCGTGATAACTAAGATATTACTTGTCGTCGAGTTTTCATTTCTTGTCATCAAGTTTTTATTCGGTCCCTATTCTATTACAGGAACTGAGTTCTTTTTTGCCATGTAGTCCGCGAAACAGCATCGAATTGTCTCAGCGTGTCTTAACGCGATAATTCGACGGGCGTAAATATCGCTTATTTATCAAGCAACCAATTCTGAATCTCACCTGGCACATACGCCGTCATTTCTTTGCCGTTTGATAATCTCACGATTACGCATTTTCGATTTGCAGAATTAGGTTTTTTAGGCTTCTTAATGACGGTTTTCAAGACTATGCCTTTCATGAATGGATTGCCATCTAAGGGATTCTTCCTACGTTTAACTTTCTTACGTGGGCCTGCCTTGTGAAGTTTCCACAATATTGAGCATGGTCTGATCTGTGATATACCTGGATCAACAGAAGCGGCTATACAATCACTTTTTACAATTGCGTAAGAAAGTGGGCAAAAATTAAAATACCTTATAAAAACAACTTGAGAGATAGCAAAAGCTCGCGGATATACAGAGTGAAGCAAAAGTGAATGAGTACATACAAAACAAATCTGAATACAGTCGAATATCTCGTAAAAGATGCAATTTAAAAAAAAAATGTTTCAGGTAAAAGTTGTAGGGTTAAGGAAGACCTATTTATCGATCTTATCAAAAGTGTCAGAGGTTTATTTAACATCTGCGATAAATAAGAAAACTGGAACTATTCAAAAACTTCAAGTCTTATGGGATATGACAGATTTGAATTTGACATTTAATTGCAAATATATATGATCATACATTTCCTTGTTAAACCTCTAATCAAATTTATTCTTTTTTTTAAACTTCTAATTGTATTTTTTCCACACCATGAATATAATTAGACAATAACTTCCAGCGATAGTAACATTTAATACACGTAAGATGTCGTTTCTTAGGAAAGAGAATTTAAAAATTTACAACTTTCGCTTAGGTATATTTTTAAGGCCAAGTTCGCTTCTAATCGGTGTGATCGGTGGAAAAAAATTTGTTACGAATGATCATTCCTTAAAAGTGAAAAGAGAGCCGACGGTGACGTGCCGAATTCAGCGATCATCTCTTAGCCCTACTATGACGTAGAATGGGATTCGTCCAAACGAAATTGTGCCATTGTTGTTCGTTTCGAGACTCAACTGACCACAGTGGTCAATACGACAGATGTCCAGAGTCTGACGCTGCTAATCCGACCTAACTCTAGGCATAACTAAGGCAAGAGACCAGCAGTGAGAGAATCCATTATGCGTGAAAGGCAAACCCCTTTTTCCAGAGATGAATGCGCAAGATTACATTGCGAAAACCTTAGGCATCACTGTTGCGCCTTTTGTGGCCTTCTCGCGTTCCTCCGCGAAATTTCGAAGAAATCTTTATTATGGTTACGATCTCACGAGAAAAAATGCAAGTTTAAGGAGTTCCCGTGGTTTCCGATCCCATGTAATCCGATACCTAGTAAACGTAGAATCGGCATGCATTGCGTTAAATTAATTTTATTTACAGCCTTAATCACGTTTAACGAGATTTGAGTTTAGCATCTGAACAGTTGTAATCCTTCGACCAAGAAGAGCAATGTACGAATTTTCACGATTCTAAGGATTCCGTAACCTTGAAACGTGTTTCTTCTCGTAACATATATATATATTCCTTTCTAAAGGTTTTTTAACATAATCTACATTAAACGATCATAAAAAATAGATTGTTATAAACGATCATAATCACAAACCAGATAAATTAAAGATATAAAAACAAATTTACCCAGCGCATATAGTTTTCTGCGAGATTATCGGATTAACTAAATTCCCGATCCTGATAAGGCAACACGCTTGCTTGCGTTCTCACGAGCGCCTCATGTGTGCCTCGCGCCCTTTGTGAGGGTCGTAAGAAAAGCGAAAAGGGGTATAATGCGGAAACGGTGTGCTCGTACGGCTGATCTACCCCGTGACAATTGGACAACCGCAAATGGACACGTCACCCCCTCAATTCCCAGCGATTTTCGCTATTGGTCACACATTGGGGCACCGCCTTTACGCTGCCCGAGCCCTTTCTTGCGAAGTGGCCGGATGGATCTCTTTTCGAACTTCGAAACGAGCTCTTCGTCCGCGCTTATGAAAGAGGTAAAGGCTGCGCGTATTTCCGCAACGAAAGAATGCTAGGACGATAGGAAATTTGGTTCCTTTCGGAGCTTGTCCCCTCGATCCCGCAGTCGGACCCGAGAAAAACGCAGATATGTATCTGACAAGAGACACCTTTAGAGTCTCGAGACGCTACTGGACGGTCCTCGAAAAGAGCAGCTCGGTTACAGAAGTGCGAATAATACACCTGGCATCTCGCGCGATCTCACGTAAATAGATTACTAAATCGACGCAGATTTATCTTAAATTTTAATATTTGCTTGTTACACATATCCGCCATGTAAATCATAAAATTTCCTCTTTGCTTATATATTATACATACAAATACATATTTTTCATATAATTCGAAGACACCTGAATTTAAGGAAATAATTCAACAAATGATTCAACATTAATTTAACAAATGAAATCATCAAATTATTCGTCTCACATATAGGATGTCTAAAATATTGTATATTTATCATTACTCAACATATCTTATAATAATTTTTCATTGCAAATAATTATCTGCATCTTTCTTGGCTAATAATTTAAAGCAATTAAGAATAATAAAGAGTTATAAATTAGAAAGTACTACTTTAATTTTTATAACAATTTAGAAATTGTATTACCTTGCAATGTTGTATTCATACATATTCTTGCAGCGTTTAATATGCTCCCTGTCAAATACAAAATTTTAATTCATTAATATATAATCTATGGAATCAAATTTTGGATTAAGTTTCTAATAGCATTATTTAGGAAAGGTTATCTAAAAATAATATGCACAACTTAACAAGACAATTTACCTTGAACATAATTGCTCCCATAGAATTTTGTCAGACTTGATTGACTACCTGAAACACATCAAAACAGATTCTTCAAATAGAATAAAATATTAAAATAATTGCATAAAATATAGGAATAGAGCTATATATGGTTGTACTTATATCTGTAAAATATTGCGTATTACAATTAGATTTTAGAATTTTTGTACTAAAGTGTTCTTATGATTCATATAACTAAACCCACCACATTTAATTGTTGTACTTATTGTTCATGCAAACTGAAGAGGGTTCAAATGTGAGGAGCGAAACATTTGTGTTTACATTCCTTATTTGTATATTTATAAATTCGATCGCGCATAAACATTATTATGCTCTTATTTTGCTTTTCTTACTTGGCTCTCGTTTACTTTTCTTTCCTTGTTTTGCACTTACAAAATTTGATCTCAGTTATTAGGTTAGATTAAATTATAAGTTATAAATTAGATTTTATAAACAACGCCACCATGCAACAAACGTACCTTGAATGGAACTTGCTATGCAGGTTCTTGCTATGTTCACGCTTTTAGCCAGAAAATTCATAATTAATGTAATAATCGAACTTTTCTGACGTTAACTTAACCTCACATAGTGTTATTGAAAATCCCTCTCACCCCTTGGTCGATGTAGAATACCAGCGGCTGGTCTGCCTCCTTATTCCTAGTGGCGAAAATCTGAACTAGATATGGACGATAAATCGATATTCGAGACTCTTGTTCAATTTCTCATTTGCTGGAGAATTGATATAATTGTTTTTACCGAAGTTATATCTTTATAAGTTACATATCTTTCGATTTTTATCTATGTGGCGTAGAATTTCTGACAGCCATAAGGGTTAAATTCGTCTTATACGCTTTCGTGCTGAAAACGACGTTCTACCTTTATTTCGTATTACATGTTGAAGTAAGATAGAACAGCGTAAGACGCGTTTAACCAAAGTCGTACTACTTGAGAATAAAAAGATCTGACCTGCTGTTGAATCGAAGAACGTGAAAATAAGGAAAACGCATAAACCGTCATTAAGTAGTAGTACTTAAGAGTAAAAAGATTTAATTCATTGAACTATAAAATATATAAATATGAAATATGCCTGACTTGTTGTTGATTCGTACTACGGATTCTTCGTTAAGAACAGTGGCGACTCATATCGGAGATTTTCGAATTAATAAATAACGGGTCAATAATCGTAAAGGGTATTTTAGCCGAGACTCGAACTAAATTTAGAAGAGACACAAACCTAACAAGCTTCCGCGAGACACCGCTAAGTGGCGCTAGGCGTTCCGCTAGCCAATTTCTTACCTGTCTCGCAGAACGGATCAAGTAATAAAAAGCGGGCCGATAGGTTATTATTCTAAATGTAATTACAAAGTCCCGGTTACGAATCGCTATTGTCTTTAACGAAAAATCAAGCATTTAATATGATTCAACAATAGATCAGAGAATCTATTATTTTGTTTAATTTTGCAGCTCAACAAGTTAACCGTTTCTCACCTACACACAGTACGACGCCCTTCCAAGTTTTGCGAATCAAAAATCTTATTCTCAAACAATACGATTCAACGACTGGTTAAACGTTATTTAATTTTCAATTTGTATAACTCGATAGTAAGAAAATTTGTTTTATTTTTAAGTTTTGCGACGCGCACAACGCAGCGTATCACAGAAGACGATATACTGAAAGGAAAGTGTTATGTTGAAATAAGTATTTTTTCAGTAATATTGGAGTAATTATTTTACTTTGATAAAATAAATATTACTTAACACGTTCATTGCCAAGCTGAAAATTGGAATTTCGTATTTTTTTATTTAGTTTTTATTGTGCTCAAAATAAGTTAATATATTATTTATATGCTTTTATTATTATGTACATAGGATTTATGTACTCTAAATATCTATTACGCGATAACGCGTGATCGGCCGTTTAGTGCGAACTCGCATCACGCGATATCGCGTGATTGGCAATGAACGTGTTAAATGTAGCACTTTTTTCCACATTCAAACAATATTTACTTAATACTAGTAAAATAATTATTCCAATATTCCTTAGTAAATATTTACTTGAATATAGCATCTTTTTCTTTCAGTAAATTATTTAGAAATAGAACGACTTAATAGCACATTAAAGAGACTTTAATGTTATGAACGGAAATCAAAGAATCACTTTTTTATTTATGAAAAATAAGCAAAATCCAAAGCGCTGTAAGTTCGGCAAAAATGATGACTATAAAATGAATTTGAATTGTCAAGTGAAGCTGTTTTCTTTAACGTCGAATAACTTCGTGAGGAGAAATCGCACTGCAATCAATACACACGCAAATTAAAGAGGAAATCCATATTGTCAAATAACACAAACGTCATTTGCGCGCTATTTATATCTAAAAACGGTATATCCAAAAACCATAGACTACAGGCTGCAAAATATTCCTCGGGCGGCCTCGTCGTCATTATTTTTGCGAAAGTTACAACCTTTCCATCCTTCAAACTCTGCTTATCTCTCTCTAACGAAGAAGAACCACACTGGCTTAAAAAAATCCAAGATTTATTCAGAAATCGCAAGAGATACAAAGCTCAGAAAAGGAGACGAGTGTTTCAATCGGGGCGAAGAGTCGGGGGGG
>NW_014555944.1:1624949-1670800 GCF_001313825.1 Dinoponera quadriceps
CGCATTGACGTCAGTTTCGCAACGTCGGTTAAAATACCGTTCGCGTGTTTCTTTTCACAAGCCGTGGCCGTAACCACCACCGGCGTGGCCGTAACCACCGCCGAAACCAGCTCCGAGTCCCGCGCCGTGTCCCGCGCCGTACGCCGCGCCGTACGCGACTCCCGCACCGTGTCCCGCGCCGGCTGCCGCACCGAGTCCTGCACCCGCGCCGTGTCCTAAGGTAGCCGCGTAACCAACACGATAAGACGTGTACGAAGGTGCGCTATAGCCATGGGAGGCCACTGGCGCGCTGTAAGTGTGGGAATAAGCAGGCGCGGCGGCGACGGCGGCACCATGACCCGCGGAATAGGTCGCGGCATTGCCCAGGTAACCGTGTCCGTATCCTGAAATTAAAGGGGGCGTTTGTCGGCTGATCTTTGACCGAAACGCATTCCCGAGGAGGTCACAACGCGCGAACGAACCCTGGCTCGAACGTCGCGAGTTGCCGAGCGCGAGATTCGGATCGCGCGGGAAATTTTCACGACGAAACGTTCGCCCGTCGGTAAATTGATCCCGATACATCCCCGTTAATTAACAGTAACGTCACATCAAAGTTATAACTTCTCGCTCGATAATGTAAGTGCAACATAACATGCATTGTGTGTAAGAGTTATTATATATATTGTTGAATGAGAAGCATCGTTGTGATGTTACCGTTAGGTGATGTTTACTGACTCGCGAATCGCCGTCGACGAGAGCTCAATCCTCTCGTTTCCCGACGGTGTAATTTTCAATTTTTCAACAGCTTTATAAAGAAGTATTTATCGTTAACGGTCCGCGATTACAACGTTATGGGGGCAATGCGAAAATAGATTGATGGACTGGATATCCGTCCCTTCGGACTATCTAATCGCAAAATCTGCCGACGACGGTGAAAAAATCCCCCCGCTGTGTGTAGTCGTCAAAGTCTGCGGGAGATTGCGTAGGCGAATAGGCTCAGCAAGAATTCTGGACTATTAGCGCACATATCCGCCGTAATTACGTTAGACATATTGCATAGTGGAACTGATTCCTTTTTCTGCACGGACAATGGTACAGACGTGACGGACGTGGCTTGAAATTGCCTAACAAAAGTGGACCCGCCCACAAAAATTAACATAAAAATTCCATTAAAGAGGAAATCTTTCTTTTCTATGCAAATACCTCCGTAACCCGTTCCTACGCCAGCCAGGTTGCCTTGAAACCCTATTCCTCCATGTCCGAGTGCACCGTATCCCAGACCCAGGACGCCTCGTTTGTCCTGCTTCTTTGTCACCTGCGTCTCCTCGCCGTAAATGGGCAATGCCAGGCAAAGGACAGTCAGCAGGAACTGCGACACCAGAGCGAAAATGTAGTGCTTTGTACGGTATTTATCTCGTTACGAATTCGCATGTCGTCGTTCACGACGACAAACGTATGTTTCATTACATGAATAGCTTATTTAGCAAACAGAGGGACGAAGTGTCGCGAATGAAACGATGCCTTTAATTTTACAAGGCGCAATTTAGTTTCCCACAGACTGCGTTGTAAGAGCGACAATTGGAACGATTTATTAACAATCAAGCGCGGCACGATCGATCCGATTTCTTTGCGCCTCTCCACCGTTTCCATTTACTTGAATGAAGAATCCCAAACAAAGCTTGAATTTATCTTATCCAATTCCACCTCCGGTCGTTATTCGCTAACCCGCTTCTCCTCAAGTTTGCGAATCTGCGCGAAATTTTATTCCGAAACGTAACGTCATTTTGACTGACCTTTATGACGGTTTTATCACGATTTTTACGTCTCTCTTTTCGTTCGGGAAAGGGCTTTGAATGAGAAAGCTGAATAAAGATTGCAGTTTTTTAACATCCTACACAGACGAAGCTTCAGAGGGAATTTATCGCCGAGGAGTCTGCTCTCCTCCGTAGGAAATGATTTCAGAGAGGTAAATTTACTTTTAACTGAATATAAAGAAAGAAGCCCGGTAAAAAGTAATTTTACTTACCAGAGCGTTCATGATGGCGACGATGATGATGCGGCGGTGCAGGGATCACTACTGAAACTGGTGCAGATCGCATGAGACACACCCCCTTTTATACCCGGTGGAGTCTTTTCTCACAGTACTGCATCTCGACGAAAAGAGTAACACGCGTGTGTATATGTATCGCACAACCACACACGCACACGCACGGTTAAATACGTTAGCGGGAAGGGGGCAGTTGGAGAAGCAGTTAGCGGGGCGATAGCGGGGCGATAGCGGAGAGGTAAGAAAACGTTACGTGCGGCGCGTGGCTCTAATACGCCTTTCTAAAGCGATTTTTCTTGCGCGCTCGTCACGAAAATTCGTTGTTACGAGACTGCGCGCGCGATCGGCATCGACGCCGCACTTGCGTCAGTGGAGATTAAAAGTTGATCGACTGATCGCTCGAGGGAGGATCGAGGCCGAGGGTAACGAGTTAAGGATCAGGAATTAAGTATGTCTCTCTCTTAGAATTAATTTCTTTATTATATCGAGGCTAATCGAAACGCACGGCCGCGGGATACATGGGTACGAATGGGTCAGACCGGCTTTGAATTAAAATTACCCGACAGCCGATGCAACTTGATCCGCAGGAATGGAAGAGAAAGAGGGAATCACGCGATGTCTACCTTCGATGTGAGCGCACGAAGATCTTCCCGATCCAAATACGCGACTTATCCCGTTCGTCGAGCCGAAATCTCTGCTCTGTGTTAAATCTTTAATTCTGCAACTTAGTACATTGAAAAATACGGTTGGATCTACAAAATGAGCGGTTCCTTCGTTTAAAAAATGTCACGTCCGTTGAACAAATTATGCGTTGGCGCAATAATATATTGTGCGGATATAGTTGCTGATGAAATCGTAATTGGTGAATCAACTGATAATTCACTAAAGGAATTATGTAATTTGATCAATAGACTAAATGTTGCGCTTGAGAAAATTATGTTCATTTAAGCGAAATTTCGTTGATTTAACTACTTTTCTTCTCCAGGAGCTGAGATAGCGAAATAAGTTTAATTTCAATCCCAATAATGTAACTCCTACTTTGATCCTGACGATGACTTAAATTTCCGTTTTTGTTGCTTTAGCGTCAAAAAATAGGTTACTGAGTGTAACATTAAAATTCAATATGTTATTAAAGGTAATTGTGTTATTAAAGGTATCTGTTAATTAAAGGTTCAAGACAGAAGTTGTCAATACCGTAAGAGGTTCTTATTAATCTATAGGCCGTCTAAGTAGGCGCAGATTATTTTTAAGAGCTTCAGAATAGCACAAAAATTCGACGTCTCGGGTCGGCTGGACGCAACGATACGGCATGACGACATACCGTATCGCATTTTCCGCGCATCTTAAATTTCATCCACGACGAAACTTTCACTGTCGCACTCCGCAACGACGACGGTTTTCGGTTGCAACGTTACGTAAAAACGTGCAGACATTTTTCTGCCCGGTTCACTCCTCCCACACACTTCCCCTCCCTTTCCCTGTTGCAACCTATCGCATATCCCGCAGCTGGCGAAACAGGAAAAAGAACGAAGACGAAAGAGAGATGAGGGAGTTTCGCCTCCGAGATTTAACGCTGATCTTTGCCCCCCTCAGATTCATCGGAGAAATTGCCAATGAAGATAACCCGGTAGTTTTACACTCCGCACAGACGGGACTTCGGAGGGAGACTTATCGCCAAGGAATCTTCTGTCCTCCGAGAGAATGACTTCAGAGCTAAATTTACTTCTGACGAAGTACACAATATTACAAAAATAATCTCTCGCTCGCTTATTTCCACCTCTTTATCGGGACATTGAAAAACACAAGAAATAGATCCCTTTTCGGATTCCAGGTGAGAAAATGCGAGGAGTTAATTGCTAAGCGTGCGGCCGTTTATCACCGCCTCTCACGCAAGCGTTATCTTCCCGTTCCTTCGCCACTCGGCGTATAATCGCCATTTTGCAAACGGACTGAACCGTGAACTCGATTCGACACAGCAGGCGGTTATTAAATTAGGAAAAAATCCTAAAAGACTCGTTAATCATGGGAAAGTTAGCGAGAGATGCAAAACGCGGCCCGTCTGTGAACGCCGAACAACGGGGGCCTTCGAAAGGGCCGTGCCGGCGAAACGGACTTACGTCAGTGTGCGATACGCCTAATGGTATCGACGCACGTCATACAATAAAGCACGTCATACCGCTAATTTTCCGCGGAGGAGGAGAGAAAGGTGTATCGCATCAAAGGTCGTACGCCGCCGGCTATTGTGCAAACCAAGTGCAATGAGGGGGTTGCGCCGGGCACACCCCGCTGATCAACCGCGCGCACCGGGAAATCGCGGATATCGCGAAACGCTATCGGACTTTTACAATCGGCCGTTAATGTTGTCCGGCTCGCTCGCGTTCG
The DNA here is from genome assembly GCF_001313825.1 of Dinoponera quadriceps. Classification (NCBI taxonomy): domain Eukaryota; kingdom Metazoa; phylum Arthropoda; class Insecta; order Hymenoptera; family Formicidae; genus Dinoponera; species Dinoponera quadriceps. The sequence continues at coordinate 1,629,358 of NW_014555944.1, forward strand.
CAAGGAAATATTGACAACGCCCGATTTTCTATGCGATCTTCTTTACATTTTTTTTTTCTTTCCTGCAAAATGAAGCGAATTATTAATTAATCGCACCAGGGGGAGGATGCTCTCCTCAGATATCACGGGGAAATTTGAACGTCGAATGTGAATATACTTTTTATGGAGGAAGTCGTGATGTACGACTTTTCGATTTCCTTTATTCTTTTATATAATAAAGCACCAACGAGATACTGTTGAAGACCATCTACCCTGGACAAATTTTCGTAACCACTAAAAAGGCTTGGGGCGCACTGGTGGTAACTGAAAGAGGATAATATTACATCGACTGTTTTTAGTCTTTCATCCGATATTAATATCTGAATAGTTTAAGTATAGTATTTTAATTTAAAAATTTCTGATTGCCTTTTGATGTTTTATCGATGTATGCATACAAATTTACAATTAAATATGTAAGATATTTTTGTGAAACTGCATTTTTGCAATTACTGTCTACATTGATTTAACATTAATTTGAGTTAAATGAACAGAAATTATTAAACAGTGAAATTTCCATATATTCACTAAAGCCCGTAAAGTTGGTGGATTTTACTTCGTTACTGAACGAAGCGATTAACTCGCGGTGTTAATCGCGTAAATAAGAAAATATATTTATCATTTACATGGTACAAAGAATTTTGACAGTACCGTTTGCCTCTCTTTGCCTCTTTTATCTTCGTCTGATTTTAAATTTCTGTCTATTTCAAACATAGAGGCGTGCGATGTAGCGCAATTGCAACTGCGCAGCAACAGAACACACGAATGTCGATAACCTTACAAAGAAAAGTGTAGGGAAGGATTCATAGATGGCGATGAGATGTCGTTTAGTACCTGTTCGTTTCAGCTGCACTTTAGTAGTTCTTCGGATGTGTACCTGTTTTACGGTAAATGCAGAAAGTGTAATGTAATAGGGAATGCGGTTTCAGTGTGTGTATGTTTGTATGAATAATTACTAGATTATTATTCACATACCCACATCGTAGTTCACCCACCACCACTTTAGCGTGAATGTGTGGCACGCGTACGAGAACATAACCTCTCTTCGTATGTTACTCTACGTTCCTTCGCTATAATCGATTATGAAAAGTCTCGTTTATCTTATGATTTCAAAAATCAAATAATTCCGTAAGATTTCCGTTGTCAGATATGCCGCGATCAGTTTTGTAGCAATGCAGTTGTACTTATGTGCCAATGTTCGTAGACTACATAACCTTAATGTTTTCCCGGTAAGCTTGTTTACATCTGACAAATCCTCATACCCACGACAATTACGACGTGTTTAGATAAAATATTTCGATGGGAAATTAACATTCTACTATCGTTATTATATGCTATTAAAATTTGTAATTCTGGATTATTGAGTATCGAGATATCTGTCAATATATTAATTAAAAATAGAATACAGAAAGAGATTATATAGTGTGCATGTTTATGTTGTATTTAATTATCTATTCGCAGAGCTTGTGACGTTATAGCCAAGTATACTACGAATAATATCCGTATCCACACATCAATCGACAAAATCATGATCATGTTGAGAACTTGTAATTGTGTCTTACGTGCGCCATCTCCCGACATGTCAAATGTGCACCGAACGTTTGTCAGAAGTTACCGTTCTTCGAAGGCGGAGAGGATAAACAAATTAATGAAGGAATATAAATCTGTGTTTGGCGATTTGCTTGAAACGAATAAAGAAAAGAATACGAGGTTAAAATTAGAAAGAAAAGGAAAGATTCCTAAACAGAAACGAAACAACTCAGATACGGAATTTTCATGGGTCATGAAACAATCTCGTAATAGTGTAAAACGAATCGTCGTATCTGAAAAACAACAAAACAAACATGAAGATAAGAGTCGGACAGATTGGACAAAATCCCCGGAAAATTTCAGCTCGGTGACGGTGGAAGATAAAAGGCCGGCCAATCGAAATATCGAAGATACTTTTCATTCAGAGTCCAGTCATTCTACGCAGAAAATAACGCCTGAGATTACCGGCCAAAAAACACTCATAGAGAATAATTCCCACGATAGCATATCGTCTGATTCAAATGCGACTGATATTGAAAGTTCAGCTGCGAAGCGCGGTGTACTTGAAAAATTTTTTGACATTGTCGTAAAGAATATACAATCTTTTTCGATTATGGGCAACAAAAGAGAACCATCGGCAGAATTGACGGAGGTGTTATCGATATCCGCGAAAGATGATTTGAAAACGATAAGATTTCCCAGCGTGACAAAGATTCTAATGCACACCATGTCACCGGAGTCGAAGCTGGCCTTGGAAGTGTGGAGGAGAAGAATGATAATAATACTTGGGCAAAAGGGATTCGACAGGTATCAGAGAGGTACTCGATGAGTTATTCCGCGCGCGCGTTTTCAAAGAGTATAAAAAAAATAAATCTATTCGCTCTTGATGCGCAGAGCTGTTGGAAGACGGATCATCTCTGCACGCGTGCATAGCGCGCAGCTTGCTGGGGAAAGAATACGAGGTCTCCTCCCGAATTGAGCCGGTCTTCAAAAGCGTGCGGAGCGTCCTGGAAAACGTGAGCGAGGTGAAAGCGATCGAGTCGCACGTAGCTCACACAAAACTACGTTACAAAGGCATAGTTGACTGTGTAGCTTCCTACAGGTAAAACAGAACTTTGCCATCGCAAGGCAAAGTCTGCTCCGAAACGGGGCAGCGCCACAGAGGTCACCACGTCTCTGAATTTGGCACCTAGCTTTTAAGCAATTAAATTTTCACTATAAAAAGTGCTATTTTCTTTGTGATTGCTTGCAGTTTGCAACCGTTCGTAATTTCGATCATTAGAAAATTGCGTTCTGAAAATAACCCTCATCAGAATTTAATAATAAAAGAAGCACCACTAATAGTTATTAGAATTGCTCGTAATTGCTCGCAGTATTTTTGATTTTATTTTTGTAATTGCGCGATTATAAAATACCGATAATTAAAACGACGTGTATAAACTTACTACAGGGTGATTTTGAGCCGTATCGGCTTTTACCTACGGACTCCTCTTTCGAGTGATGAAGTCTGAAATCACCCTGTACAGGTTTAGTATGCTCTCACACGTACCGAACTCGCAGGGGCGAGAACTACGTGATCGATTGGAAGAAGTCGGACAAGAAGAAATTGGACTTGAAAGCAACGTATGACGCGCCCATACAAGTCGCCGCGTATATCGGAGCTATCAATGCTTCGAATTTATATCCATTTGCGGTAAATATCTCTACAAAATGAAAATAAAAATCGAAAATCTACATCAGAAATATCGAATTTTCACAATACTGCATGGAAAGATCTTTTTTTAAAAATGCAATTTCAGTAATCCAAAAACTTTGATATTCCAATTTAAAAATTCTCAATTTCAGTGAATCAACTTCAGTCATAACTTTTTGTCAGATATTACGAACTCAGTGCAAATTAATTTAATAATACCAAAAGAATAAACTTAATATCGTGATATTTTCTGATCGTTAATTCATTCCGTGGCGGGCCGTTTTTCACGCGACTTTCAATTCACGCCACGTGTATTGAAAATGGCACACGATGTGGAGCTTGATAAATGTGTTATAATTATTTGATTTATGATTTTTTTTGTGAATTAGAAAGTTATTTATTATAAAAGTGGATATTCAAAGTGTAAAATGCACAGTAGAGTGAAGCAAATAAGTTTATTTCAAAATTAAAATATTGAAGAATAACAAACAAGATATTGTAGAATAAAACAGAACGCACTAGACAGACTATAGCTTGTTATAAAACAAATAAAATGTAAACTTGTGAAACATTTTGCGTTTATAATCGAAGCGATATACGATATTCTTATTGAAACAATTTATACATACGTACGATACGTTGGGTCAATTCTCATAAAATGTTGTTACCCGTTGTTTATTTTACCTCTGATGTTTTCGGTACCAAAATGTCGAATTCATTTTATTTAGCGTAACACTCATTACTACGTCATGTGCGCCGAAATCGATCCACGTCTTTAAAAGTACACCAAATATGATAACAGAGTGTGAATTGGTGATAAGGCAAATCATTTTACTTTATTATTTAATGACAAAAATATCATTTGGCTTGGAGTTTTAAGTCCACGCGTGTATCGAAAACGATACACGTGTTAAAGAAATCCCGGCGTTAGCCGCGTGTGTGTGTCGCAATTATCCGGACTGACCGGGTATCTCTTGATTCGTATCTCTTGATTTCTCAGATAAAGCGCGGGTTAGTCGTGATTGCTTACACGTGTGGCGACCCAGCAACGGTGCACGAAGTGTGCGACGACACGCTGCAGAAGTACTGGATGATGTGGTTACAGCGTTTGCAGCAGTACCACGTCGAAACGGCGAGCAACGACGACAATACGAGCAATAAAACGCTAATGTAACGGCGCGCCGCGTATATTCATTAAAACTTCCTCACGCGGAGCCCCCCCCCCCCCCCCCCCNGTCAGCCGTGGATAACTCCCGACGTCGGCGGCCGAAGTTTTTAATTCCATCCCTAGCGCGTCAGAAGTTGCAATAATCTATAGTCTTCGGGGAGTAGTTGGAAAAGCTCTCCTCGTCCGAGTCGGAGGGAACCGCGGAGGATGCGAGAGGAGCAAAGCGAGAGGAAAACCGCGTCGATACGGCGACTCATTAAGCCTTGCGGTGAGCCCGGCGTTGGTGATTCGTCGGTGACGAGAATCCTACGTGTACTTTTTTTTTAACGACTTTTTTGAACGACTGAACGAGCGCTATTAAACGAACGAGCGTGAAAGTGTACTTACATTACGTTGCGAGTAAACGGCCGATTACAGAATATTGTAACTTTATGAAATACATTTTTTACTATCATGAAAAGTGCATCATACCTTTTCCCGAGATTATCCGCTCATAAAGTGTATTTTGCTTTTTCGGGAGCCCGCAAGTTTTGCGAAACTTTAATTTATGTAAATACTGAATATTCTTAGTTTTTTTTAGTCCGGAGAGATTTCAAAACTCGAAGCTCTCTCCCTTTCTCTCTCTCCCCCTCCCGGGTTGAGAAGCAGAAAATTGCAGGAGATGTGGGTGCGACTGTCTCGAAAAGAAAGAAAAGAAGAATGGAGAAAGAAAAGTTGGAACACTGATCTCACCCTTGCGACATATGCGAAGGATAAAAACGTAGCGGGTGGACCGTAAAAACATGGTCACCAGCCGCGTCGCCGCGACTGTCGGTTAACATACAGCAATTATAACTTTCTGCCCGCAGCTCTGGAACGATGGGGGGGGGGGCTACCGCGTTACGCGGCTCCTCGTTACAGGGTCCCATAAACATCGCACCCAACCCTTCGTGCGCCCATGGGGATCGTAAACTAATGGTGAAGCGGTGTAGCGGAATTATATCGTTCGTTGTGTTTCCGCATACCTGAATCTCACACACACACACAGAGCCGGGAGAGTCGCGTTAGGATATCAGATATTGCGCGTCCTTTACTGGTCCTGACTGGTGGTTTCATGCGACGCGCACACGGCACAGGAGACACTCGTAATGGGAGGAAATTTGTGACTTGAATATATCTTAAATAAAAAATTCATATTTCTTTGGCGTGTACGAGAATGTACGATTACGCCGCTAGAAGAATATCAATTTATTTCCCTCGGAATATTCGTGTCTCTTCTTCCTTTTCAAGCATGTTTAGGTCCCGTTTTCCTTTTATTGTGTTAATAATAATTCCGCACGCTCTTTACGACATTCGATCTTTGCGAGGAAGTTGCTGTTTTGCATCAAACAATTCTTCCATTAGCGTGCAAAGTAACATCACAATTACCGCTTCCCTCGTTTACCGACGAGTATAAATGCTCTCTCGTCACGTTGCAAAACAAATGCCGCTGCGACATTGCTGCCGAGAGGTGCACTGGTAAACGGTGCGATAATAATAGCTGTATTACACAGCGCTGTAATAACGGGAGCAGATTATAGATCTGCGCCTCTGCCTTTTCGCGAAATAATTGAATGAAAGTTTGCCCAAATATTTTCCTCTCTCGTACCTTACACTGTTCACAACTCGGTACCCCACATTTAAGTTAAGTGAGGAAGTGCCAAAGAGATTAATTGAAGAGATTTAATTAGCGATAATTTAGACTCTATTCTTTTTTTTTTTAATTACTAGGAGAAGCTGTGCGATGCACGTACACATACGCGTAGTCGCATACACTCACGTCCAACTCACGAATAACCGCCGGAGGATCCGTGAAACCACGGTAAAACCGACGACGTTGACCCGTTGAAAACGTCATTACGGGGCGTTTCTTTCGTTTTGTCGCGGCGCACGGTGCCGGATCAAAAGAGCAAACCACCGCGGCCGCGTGCCGCAATCTGTTTTCGTAATACGAGATAACGTTGCAAAGTGAAATTTAGTGCAGGCCGCGGATTATCCGCCGTCGCTGCCGAGAATTCCGTCGTTCGTGCGTCCGTTCCCATTCCGGCGTCTGTCCCTCCCGGTGAATCCTGAGAGAAGACAACCATATTTCCGGATTAGACATTTAGCGAGAGCGCTCCCTCCCCCCCCCCTTTCCCCCAGATGACTCTAAATCTCCCGGCTAATCCCAGCTAATCCTCCCGTAACAGCGGCATATTTTCATCGGTCGATCCACCCCTCTTCAAGCGCCGAGAATTATGAAAACGATAACTTCAACTTGCCCGACGAGCCTTCCCACCCGTCCCGCGGCTTCCCTCGCATTCTGAACGCACAGGAAAATGCGGGAAAACACAGGAAATGCGCGGAGATTACCGAGCTCCGGCGATTTATCGGTGACCCGCGAGGAGAATCGTCCTACGAGCGATTCTTTAAGGTCCTCGTCTCTAATATAGCGGCGATGGAAGCGGATTTTTATCGACTCTCGTGCGTTCCGAGGAAACTCGGCGGTCATTTATTCTGTTTATTCTGCTGAGAGGATCCCGCGAAAACTTCTCTCGTAACATCCAATTTGGGATAATTATTCCTCCCAAGGGAGCAAGCTCCAAACATCGTGATCGTGATGCGTGTCGTCAAGGACATCTCGTCCTGAGTAACCTGCAAAAAGTTTTAACCGGCGGTCATTGTTTATTAAAGAAGTTTGGAAAAAAATTATATGTATAACACTTATTCTTAATATTGTATACTAGAGGGGAAATAAATAGTTAATATATATCTAAAATATACAATGCAAAGACTACACGTGTTATTTGGAGAGCGACAGTAAAAGCCTAACGTAATCTTCTTTATTTTCTTCATTTTATTCATATTTTATTTTTCTTTTTATTTCTGAGTGTATACTAGAATAGCGTATCACTGGGAAATACGTGCAAGAATAAGACATACATTGCAATAATGTGACACTTGGAGCGACTAAAGAATTGGTTTGCGTCGCAATATTAGGATATATTATCGCGACACGTTTTTTCCCCGAGGACTTAAGTTCCCGATATCCCCGAAGATTTTCGCTTTTTTCCACGACTCAATAAGAAAGCAGCCACGGGACTGTCCTCCGCGATGGAACACTTCTCCCGTTAATAGCCGATCGAACACACCGCGCAACTTTTCATCCGGGCGCGTAGGAATCCCCGGGATCGTAAGCTCGCCTTCAGGAGAGATCGCGATAGCTCGGCGGGCGGAGAAGTCGGACGGGCAAACTGGAGCACGTCCGAAATTACGAAGTTTTCATCGTCTCGACGACGACGGAACGAGCAGTCGTTGCGTCGATATCCTTCAGGGGGGAAGTTTTGAGGCCGCCCGCTCTCGACGGCCAAGCGCGCGCGCGCGCGCGCGCGCGACGAGTGCTTCTAATGGCGAAAAGTTTATAAATACAAGGCAGGTTCGACGGTTCGAGGGAAAATGGAGGAGCGCGCGACAGTCGATGATAAAGGCGAGCCGCGTCCAAAGAGAGTCGCATGCCCGAATTAATTCTCTTCGGGAGCGCGGCTCGTCGTGCATGAATTATCGATCGCTGCCGCGCGCAACGGTCACGCTACATTTGCCTTCCAATAATAATTAATAATCAAGCGAAGCGGAGCGGAGCGCCAGGGCCAACCTACAAAGGGCCGGATTACACGCGAGACGGAAAACGACCTCGTGCAAATGCCGCGCGCACCGAATGACCGCTCTCGCTCTGTGAGCGTCAACGGGGAGTGTCTCGACTCCGCCGTCGTAATTTCCCGATCTGACTCCTGTAATTTTGCCGCCAAATGCGCGGCCGAGCGGCCACGTGAGCGAACGATCTCGCCGCGCGTGTCCCTCCCGCGCGAGAAGCGGAGCCACCTCGCAATCGCGTTTTTCCTTCGAAATAAAAAAAAAGACTTCGTCGCCTTCGTTCTTGTCTAATTATGAAGCAGCGCGATTCTTCACGCCGCGACGTCGGCTATTTCATTTCGCGAAACTTCGCGAAACGCATTATCTCCCGGCGAGAGTCAACAGGATTTTGTATATTTCGCCGCTTTATTTCAACGGGTACAAATCGTCTCTCACGGTTGTTACACGCGCTAATAAGAACGAGTGTTGCTGCGAAATGGCCATCATTTCGTAAACGCTGGCCAGCTTCTGTACTTACGCGCTGGTATTGCACGGTTTTCAACGTGGCGTCCTCTTTGGGGACTTGCTCAGGTGTGCACCTGCGGCCAATTAGGGAGCGCGCATTAAAAGCGATTCAAACTGCGTCCTAAAGCGAACGCAGCGTAATTGTGTCTCGTTGGCTCCGCCAGGACGCGTGTGCGTAATAATGCGGCATCTTGCCGAGATCGATAAGACCGACACGGATAAAGATGGGCCAGCTACGGGGTGTGCCGAGTAGAATCTGCGAAATTCCGCCCCACGCGACGAGTAACACAAATGAAATCAGTTTCGCATTGAAACAGCCAGGATCATTTGTGAAAACTCCTTCTGTGCCTTGAAAATCGGATTTTCCTGTCATTCTGCGTACAGTAGTATTAAGACGGCGTTATCGAAAAGTGAATATTTTATGATATTTTATATCTTGTACCGAAAAATGTCAGAATAAAAAGTAGAATATCTCGAAAAATCTTCACTTTTCGATGATCTTATCTTAGTACTTTTACACGCTGAATGAACAGAGGAATCGATTTGTGTTAAAAAAATTATATAATTCCATTAAAAAATAGAACTCCCAGTGCTTATTCTTCTTTTAAGTATCCTCGCAATTCGTTTGTGTAATAAAATGCGCCTATCGAATAATCAATGTTAAATATTAAACCTAGCTTGCCACATCCAATAGGTCGCTAAATATTTTTCAGTTTCCTAATTTTCACATGGCATACTATTTTTTTTTTTATATCAGGTGTCCTACAACGAATGAATTTAATTACGAATTTCAAAAGAAATTAGAAGAGCCCAGAAGACCAAACTGAATATTTGAACAATTTCGACTAAATTATATCTTCATTAAAACTATATTAAAAATGAGTCAGCCTCCGCCTCTGACGATTTCTTCCCAATTTTGGACATTTCCTGGGAAAAACGGATTTTTCCAACACGATTTCACCGAGAGGAGTCCGTTGCGTTAAAATAGTCGCCAGCCTCTCTTTTTCTTTCCTTCTGATAAAATATCTCCTCCGATGCAAGGGAGCTATGCCATCTTCCTGGTATTTTTAGTTGCCAAAGTAAACGCTGTGTCTCGGGAGGGTCGTAGGAAGCGCGTCGATTAAACGACGTGGCGGAAAGAGGGTCAGGGTGCAAGTAGTTTTCCCGTGTATCGTCGAATTCGCATACCGTAACGCGCTTTTCCTAGCCCGTTGATATTGCCGGAACTCTCGCGTATATATACCCGGTGTGTTCGTCGTCGCGCAATACGTCATCGGGCCGCTCGCGAGCAATTTCACGGGGCGCTATATCTCACCGGGGGGAAAACTCCCGCGGCTGTATATTGCGAAATCGGTGAGAGATCTGCCGCAAGCTGGAAAATATAACCCCGGCTATAGCGGGAGCCGTACTTTCAGTTCCACGATGTTCCCATTTCTCGAGTTCGCGCGCCGGATTTCGGCCCGCTTTGCACGCGCGCCCGAAAACGACACAAGGAATCAAATTGTCTTCCTCGTATACGGGGTGTCACGGATGAGCACGTTCCGGGATAAACTTTCCGGAAAACTCGTTCAAATTCTCAATCGCGCAGATATATCTCGAGAATCGGAGCTTCAAATAATTTCCCACGATATCGCAGTGATGTGCGATTGATATTAGTTTAAAATTCATCTTTGAAAATTGAGGTCTTTTAAATCCACTTAACCTACCTAGATTAAACAGCAGCTTCTACCTTCAATCCGCTCAAGCAGTTTCGATCATTAACCTATTTCGATCTTCTGTCCTCGATTTATTGCTCAAACGTATGGCTGTAAAATCAAATGTACGATCGTGAGTCTGGGACACCCTTTATGCTTGCAACTCGCTGGATTTGGATGTTCCGCGAAGCGTAGTGAGTTTACGAGACGTTTGAAAAATTTTCAATTTTCTTCGTCTCAACTGCGAAACGTAACACACGTCGCGACTATAAGACGAGTTATACGTTCGTATTACACGCGCAATAGAACCGCCGAATATTCCGCCAGCTGTAAAAAGCTGGAATAATTGTGCGACGAGAGGGACGGATTCAACTCTGCGAGAAATAAAGTAACAGCTGCCGCGGAAGTCGGGACTGCGAATTTTCACGAGTGCGGCGTTTCGCCGGACGGCGCGCGACTTCTCCCTTCGAGTCGTCATTGAAAAGAACCGGGTCTAGCGAGGTTTCCCCGCCGACAAGTTATGGCCGATGGCGGTGCTTAGTCTTCCCGCGAAGAAAAATTCGACGCGAGAAGTAGCGCGCGCTGCCCGGCGCCGGAAGTGCATTACTTAATTAAACTTTAACCGCGAAGTTATGCCGGCCGTAAAAAAGAACCGCGGATATTTCCCAGGTAACAGAAATCACCGGCTCGCTCGAAAGAAGATTAAGAACGAGCTACGATTCGACGGGGTTTCTCCTTTCCCAGGCACGTTGTTAAAAAAGCAAACGAGGTCAACGAGATTTCCCATTCGCGGGAGTTATTTGCACAAGTTGACGACGACGAATCTCGTCGTGCTTTGATTATCGATTAGCGCGGAGCCCGGGTGTGCCAACGAGGAAAACAAATCAAATACTTAGGCGAAATGGCGTCACGTCGCGAATGTGATTCCGCTTGCGAAGGGAGCTTGCGAGAACGTCTTTCCGATATTGAGGAAATTAATGTTTCAACGCGGGTAAGGATTCGCGAGATCGACCTCCGCCCGACCATCCGTTAATGTTCGAGCGCGATATTCGATTTCTTCCCTCGTGTCCCCCCTCCGAAAAGACAGAATCTGCCGCGAAATATTATTAACTCTTGAATAAGATTAGGTCAGCACCGACCGGAGCCATATGCTGATGCTTCTGTACACGTGCTGTTGAAACGCAGCGTATTGTAGTTTCGCGAGTCTTTCCACAGGTAACGCAAGTGGGATCGCACTATCTTACCCGGTATAAGGCCAAATTTCCCTACCTGAGTCGCTCTTCCAGTCGAGCCACTTTGTTATTAACGTAATTTTTTCTTATTTTTTTAATTTAATTTTATTACTCTTTGAAAAAATACTTGTCATAAACTAACGATGATAATAATTCATAATTGTTTTTTGACCAGTTAACAGGAAAAGACGGATAACTCACTCTTTTATTTTTGTTTAATAACATTTTTCCCATCAAATTTTTTTTCGCTTTTTAACTGATTATTATATGTTATCTTATTACATATGTATATCATCATATCATTCTTTCTTAAAGTTTCTGTGTCCTCGCTTTGACGGTGTCCTTGCTTGTTGACGTCAAGAGCGAGAAATCGCGTGCCAAAATATATTACGGTGTACACACGCGGTTGAGATAAAAGAATATACGAAGAAAATTCCATTCGTGATCGATTTCGTATATTCTTTTATCTCAAGCGCGTGCGTACGACGCAATATATTTCAGCATACGATTTCTCGCTTCTGACGTCATCGAACGAAGAAAGTCACAGCGAGGACACAGGAGCTTTAAAAGAAATTAATAGCCAACGATTGAACATCCAACAGACGTTTGTAAAGTTTTAAGGTTTCTATCCGATCTATCCGATAAATATAACAACGTGTTTCATATTGTACATATTTCGCGATATACATTTTCTTTACTTTCAAATAGTTTTCAACATATTGTGGGAATGAAAAGTGCCCGGGCGACAAAATTAGTCGATGAAACTACAAAATTCTACCAGCCGGATCCTAGTTTTTCTGCATTATTATTATATACATTATACATGATTATATATACGACTACACGACCACCTTATTGTTCGAGTTAATAGCTGCGAAAAAAGCGGCGGGATTGTCGCGAGCAAGGCGAGAGAGGAAGTCGGTCGGTCGTTCGATGCGAGACGCGCGCGCTCGCCGCGCGGACGTTTCTCGCGCTCGGCCGGCGTGGCGCTCGAGGAGCCGGGCGGAATTCGACGAGCGGCTCTCCCCGAGGTGGGGAATGTAGTGTTCGAGTGCGTCCGCAATTCCGCGGAAGAGAAGACGACGGAAGAGAAAGAAGCGGGGAAAACGCTCGATTTCACAGCCATTGGCTCGAGAAAATGCGACTATACGGGGCAGTCATGTGCGCCGGAACGTGCGATACGCGCGCGAGAGCGCGGCGGCGGGCGCAGAAGTGCCCCGTTACGTGTGCGAGAATGCTGAATACGGTGGTGGATGGGGGTGGAGGAGATGGAGGACGACTTGCGTGCTTTTGCACGTGCGCGTCACGCGTGTGCGCGCCCGCACGTACGTGCGTGTACGTGCCTGCTGCGCGGACTGCACTCAGGTACACTCAGTCGCATATACGCGGTTCCCCAAAATCGAGGGATGCTGAGAAATTTCCTCGCCGGCGCATCCGCGTGGATAGTCCTGCGTTGTGACCGCTGATTAGTCGGAGAGAGACGGCGATAGCATATCCGAGCAGCTGCGACGTCTTGGCGGCTTGACGTTTCGATCAACAGCCCCGATGAGAGACTATCTAGGACTATCTAGGACTATCTGCGCCCGGAGGAAGATTTTTCGCGACTCTCGAGTTTGGGAATTTAGACATGCATGCAACTGAGTGTACCAGTTCGAATGAGCGCGAGTTGCAACTTGACGCTCGCTTGACGTCCGCGTACGTTATGCGTCTTTTTGCTGCCCGTTTTTCCATTCCCCACACCGCGGCGAGATCCGGCGATATACCCTCGCGGACGATCAATCTTGTTCTATCGGTCTAGCCGGTCTATCGGTCTTGGTCTATCGGTCTGGTCGCGCGGAGTATCGGAGCCGAAAGGAGGCGGAAAGAGATCGTACGCGGTGTCTCGGTGTACATATCAATCTTCGGATCCGCACTTTGCAAATAGCTCCTTCCACTGGCCGGGGTTCCGCCGGACGTCATACGTCCGCGTAACTTTCGGCTTTTCAATTCCGCGCGCTGCTTCGCGCGTATATCGGATTCGATAGCGCGCGCTATCGCGGCGAGAGAGAGAGAGAGAGAGCAGATCGGTCGTGAAGATAATCGCGGAATCCGCGTGTTCGAAGTTCGGCGCGAATTTATTGCAAAATGCCGCCGGTATCGCGCACCCCGCTGGATTTCGGGGATTTCCTAAATCTCCGGCCTGTCGGAGGAAACGAACGTGGAGGAACGCGAAGCGATTTTCCGTCGTCCGAGTAACTTTCGCCCGCGGAGTCTTAAGCGTGGCTCCTAGGCGAAGCCTATAGCATCCCCGAGGAGCCTCGAAGCCTGAAACTTGGAACGGTTTGCGGCGTTGGGTGGCTGGCGGAACCGCAGGAAAAGGGCAAGGAGGCGAGCGGGTGGGAGTATCGCACGCACGACGTGGCAGCAGCCTTCTCGGTTAAATGAGGCTAACTCCCTCTCTCTCTTTCCCGTTCCCCCCTTTCGCCCGCTCTTCCTCGCTCCTTCTCTTCCTTCCGCCCCTTTTATCCCGTCATTCTCTCCCTCGCAGCCACCGCGCTCTCGTCCCTCTCGCTCGAAGTCGAACTCTCTCTCGCCGCGTCGAGCTCGCTGGGCGCGGCCCCGCACCGACCGAAATCGATTTTGGAAAGACGAAGAGAGGGAGGGAACGATGCCCGCGCGAAGGAGAAAGATGTGATACAGATTACGAACCAGCCGGGCTTCCCTCTGATCTCCTCTGTATCGGGAGGGCGCCCGACACGGGAGGTCGTGCGCCGCTGGTAAGCAGCCCTCTCTCCTTCCTCCGCCTTCCTCCTACCTCGGTCGTATCTGAGCAGGACGCGGCAAAGCGCGTCCCGTCCCATGTGCCCTGCACAGCGATCGCTCGGCTCGCAAGGACGCGCGCCAGGATCGCCGATGCGCCGGCATTGCGGCGGATGGCGGGTCGGAAGGATATGTGGGGGCGATAATCAAGGGTCCGGCCGGGTGGGGCTTGGCCGCAGAAAGGAAAGTTCGCGGATGAAAGTAGTAAATCGCGGGGAACCGGTAAATGGGATCTTCTAATGGAGATATACGAGAAGATTTCGGGAAACCGCGCGCGAGTTCTCATCCGAAACGAGCAACGTGAGAACGCTGTGCCCCTGATTATAAGTTAAAAAAAAAATAACTCGATACGCCTGTGTTTTTATTTTAACGACCGTGTCCAATGGCTCTAAAGCTCCGGTTTAGTTTCCGAGAAAAGGGTCACCGAACGACCAGCCCACCGGGTTGATGTTTCGTACAGGAATTGAAATCATTTTTTCGATGTTTGGTAAAAATACTAATACCTGGACAAGCGTTTAATTTCGAGAATCGTTCTTTAATGGAAGAAAATGCTGTTGAATCAATAGAATTTCCAACAGCATGCGTAATTGGAGCAAATCTTCTTGCATCAAGTGATATCATTGAAACTAATACTTTAAGTATCGAAACAATACACAAAATAGCAGTTTTAATCATATTTGTCATTGAATTAACCCCTTGACTACGGCAGACTTTGAGACGCACCGGCCGTGCCATACGGCAGGAATTGAGTTTACGATGTACGCCGAGAACGGCGAACTTTTGGGTAGGGATGCATTTTTTTGAAAACATATTTCAATAATCAAAAAACTGAATTTTACTATATTAAAACAATATTATTTATTTCTCTGAACCGAATTACTATAAATATTACAAATTTAATATTAATGTAAAGCTTTTTTCGCAAGATATCTAATAGTCTAATAAAGTATAATTTGAAACATGGCTAAATACATAATCCTACATCACTTTCTTACATTGGTAATGTGTCTCACTTCTTTTGTTATGTTTGCGGCACACTGCACATTTGCGTTTTTTCGAATTGCTGCATTTTTTACATATGGAGACGGAAAATGCCTTTGTATTAAGCGAAAAGGCTGATTATTAGGATTTCCATCTATTGATTTACATTCATGTATTCCTCCACTCCTTCTAACCTCTTCTTTTTTAATATTTCGCTAATATTTAAATATTTAAATAGCAGGTGACTAACGAAATATGTACCAGCGAAATTAGCATTCACTCTCGTCTAATTGAGATAAGATCTATCAAAATAAATATCGATAAAATTTTCAGGGCGCCTTTAGGTGCCTTCCATGTCAGGAAGCCAAACTGCGTCGAGCGCCTATAGGCGCTCTCAGTGTCACAAACACAAAATTTCTAAGCGCCTATAGACGCCCACAGTAGCCTAGGGGTTAAGAAGATTTACTCCAATAACGCTGTTGCTGAAAATTGTATTGATACAACAATATTTTTTTCCATGTATTATTTTGGTCTTAAAATGCGAATATATTTAAACTTTCAACATATAATATATATATATATATATATATATATATATGTGTGTGTGTGTGTGTGTGTGTGTGTGTGTGTGTGTGTGTAATTCTATATTGAAAATTTAAATACTTACACTTAAAGACTAAACAAAAAAAAAACATTCAGAATTAGGCACGTGTTCAGACATTAGTATTTTGAATTATCGGAAAAATTAAAAATGTCAAAATCACAAATTTTCCGCTGCGTTCCGAGGTTACTCGAACCAGCTCGAGTCACCAGTTTCAGTTCAATTAGATTTTCTTTCATATGTATTAATCTTTTTGTAACCCGTATCCGTTCGCAGATGCGGAGCGGATTAAGTATATATGGCTTCCCTATAATCTCGTGCATCTCAAAGGCTACTATTTTCCTACTGAAAACAGCAGCGTCATATTTTATATAAGAAAACGCTCATTAGTCTATGTTACGTAGTCTACGTCAAAGCGACGTCGCATATAACAAAACGTAAACATGCTGAAATATACAAGGAGCCGAATACGAGTCGAAAGCAAAAGCTCCACAAATTATATCGCGCGCGACGCGAATTTTGTGTCAGCTCGTTGTTAGCCGCCGTGTTTTCCTCTTCGCGATATATCTCGACAAATGTAGGAAACTTTCTGAAAAAGTCTGGCGCGAAGCGAGCCATTAGCAAGATTATCGATCTCAATCTCGCGGGCAACGGCGGCGGTAACGGCGATGGCAAAAAGTGCGAGATTTTATCGATTACATCGAGATACACGATGCAGATCACGCAGGATGTTGCACGTTCCGGGATTTTCTCTGATCCGACGTATCGAGAGGGTCGCTCTTTTCGCGCGGAGGGATGCTCGTCCTCCCACCCTCCCACGAGAGAACGAGCTTAAGCCCGTGGCACACGCGAGCGTGTTTTGCCGGTGGCCTCCTTTGCGGATCGTCTTGAAACCCATCTCGCGTCTAAATAAAAAATACGGCGCCCCTCTAAACCGTCTATGTTTTCCGAGGGATTAATCGTTTTATTTGTTCAATATTCCCGCGTGTTGCGTCAATTTTACGACGGATTACGGATACGACGAGAGTCCCTTTCTACACTGTGCGCCGAGTAACGCGAGAACTCTCGCTTTCGTTGCGATTTCCCCGTCGGTTTATGCGTGAAAACGCCGGCTTTGCGCCGTGTGTCGCCGGCTTTACACTCGTACCGAGAGAAAGTACGACATCTGTGCGTACATACGCAGAGTGAGCGTCTCCCGATGAGCGCTACGAGCGAGATGGGCCGATTGAATTTTTCCCAGGAGGGTCCGGCCTGCGTTTGAAGATTAGATTTTAAGCCGGCGCTCGCATGTATCCGGTTATCGAACATTGAATTTTCCTCCCGCGAGGCGTCCAGATTTTTTTTTCTTTCTTTGAAGCGGCGAACGAACTAGAGGGTGTGTAGCCTGTGACCGTTACATAGCGACGATTTCGCGAGGCAGATAAAATTAATCATTGCGGATTGCGTAAAATCGTTCCCTGTGTCCGGCACAAAGTGATAGCTTTTCTTCGAGATTCTAAGGAAGAGCAAAGTTCATCCGCGCAATGAAATCAAGCGCCAGCGATTCGCTCGCGATCGCTTTACTTCTTAAATCGCTGGAAATTGAAAAAAAAAGACAGCATCGGTGGGCTAACATTTTAAGGGAAAATCGACGGCAAACTTCGCCGTTAAGATTAAGGGACATTCCGTGTAAGAAACGGCTTATCGCTGACGCAAGAGGGATTTTTCGATGCAGCCACTGACGGGGAAAAAGAAGCTTAACGATTCGCTCCTCCATGATCACCGCTTACCAGTGTTTTCTTCGAGGACTTCTCCGCGAGGCGACGGCGCTCGCGGTTCCATCGCGCGAAGGATCAATACCACGTCGCCCAACGAAAGCTTCTTTTATCCCGTATCGGACATATTCTCGTCTCCTTCGGTTAGGCGTGAGTGCCATATCGCTGTCACAGCCAACCCCGAATATAGATCCCAGCTGCGTGAAAGTGACGTTCCACTTTCGCCGGGATAACATGGCGTGTAAACAATGCCTTCTGTCACTTCACTCTCTAAATGTATATCTCGAATATACTCGCGCTCATTCATAAAAGATTAATTAATCTCGACGCGCAATTTCTTCTGAAAAACGTCGATTGCAAGTGTAAATGTCAACTTGTGCATGTGTGTGTGTGTGTGTGTATGTATGTGTGTTCACAAAGATCTCTTTAATTTCCCTCTTATAAAAAAGCATGAAAGGTCGATATTCGAAATGACCGAAATTGATATCAAAACTTTAAGAAAACTTAAAATTGGAGGAAATATAAGAATGAGAAATTCTGTGTCCTTCAATCAGAGAGCATCTGGTTATTCGTTTTCTGCTTGACGCAACCACATTTTTTTCCGTGTATCATTTCAATATTCCAGCAGTATCAAATCGATATTGACATCTAGTACTGTTCGCTAAAAATCAGTACTGGGTTGACACCTCGCCAGCAGTTATTTCTTACTTGGGTTCATGCGGCTGTTAAATTATTCACATGAATTCTGACAGTTTATCAGTCCACGTGTTAAGGAAGATAAAAAATTAAAATATGAAAGAAAATGGAAAAGAGAGAAATGGGTTTTTAGTCTGATAGAAAATTTCACTCTGATGCCTACTTGATTACACGAACTGAAACTTTTTATTATTATTTCCGTGAAATAATAATTAACTAAATAGCGTACGCGTAGCGCGCATCTGTGTTGGTCTTGCCATTAATAAATTACGGAAATAAAAGAGGTCGAATGCAACAGAAAGTATGTAATATTTATTAACGTTGTAAAAATAATTCTGGCTCGTTTGCTCATCAAATATTCTGCAGATACTCGAATTTGTTCTCTCCTGTATACCCTGAATTGTTGGGATATTTATGATTGCTGTATTATTTATATTCCGGTTTAAAATTCCTGTCATTACAATTTAACATAATACCTTCCTCAGGCATATTTTCTCGTCGGGCAAGTTGGCCGATGCATTTCGACCGGCGATTCGATCAAAACTTTCTCGATCTCGCAGCTGAATCCTACAGAGAGACGTTGTATCTAACTCCGATGAACTAGACGCGACACGAACGAGTCGTTCCTTTAAAAAATGCAAATGCCACGTGCTCGCGAATACGTGCGGAAATCGTATCCGCGATGTCCGATGTGCGCCTGTCCCGGATGCAGCAGCCTGAATATTCGAGAAGGCTAGGCGCACCGAGCGGATGTAAAAGTAATAAGGCGTCTCGTTGCGACACGAGTAAACTATATACACATGCATATATATATATTTATATATATATATATACATATATACCTAGGAGAAGTGAGACGAGCGATATTGTAGGAAACCAAGGCAGCTTTGTTCGTTTCTGGTCGAATTGCTTCCAGAGTTCTGACATTTCCGCGCGAGATGTTACTATTCTTTGCCCAGATCTTACTATTCTCCGCGCGGGTGGTCCTCCTTTTAAATCAATTCTACCTTATATATATATATATATATACGATCTTTCATATCCGATATATTCGATTTTCCACCGTTGAATATTATCCTTATACTATTTATAACAATATTCATTGTTTTCATTCGTTCGTCAATTGCAAAGATATTTCCGGCAAAGTGTTGAAAATTCACGTGAGAGGAGATAGCGGTGCATGCGAATTTAGTCGAGTGGAAATATCCGCTCGCAATCGCTCAAAGATCTACGAGCGCAACAAACTCGACTCAACAAACAAACGAACTTTACGCATATACACACACATCTGCCGCGTATCGTTAATTACACGTCAATAAATAATAAGCAAACATTTTCGTGGGCGGATCGGAGTTTCTATAACACGAATTTGAGAGCTCAGCTGCTTCGAGAAAATCGTTTATCTTGCGCACGTGGCGGAAAATCGCGGAAAATGTAACAAATTTAAATGCAAACTTACACTAGCGGTGTACGGAGAGTGCGAAGGGGTGCGCAAGGAGAGTTTCGTGTGTGTGTGTGTGTGTGTGTGTGTGTACGCGAGCTTCGTCCAAGTCAGCGACGACGCGAAGTTAGCGAGCGGTAATCAGCTGGTTGCCGAGGGACTGTTATGAGAAACGTGTCTGGCATGGCGTATATGCTGCGGTAATTAAATTGTTGCGCCTACATATCCGTCGAGCGCGGTAAGTAACCTGTCGTCGGATTACGCGAGACACGTCGCCTCATTCGAAATCAATCCACGTGCGCGCGCGCTACCTTAATTCGGCAACCCTCGATTATTCGTTTCGCAATGGCGCAGGATGTACGTATCGGCTTCTTCTGAACTTCCGCCAGAAAATATCGCGCCACCGCGATCGCGGAGATATTATTTTCGACGGGGCGAATCACAGCTATCATTCATCAGCGCGAAATGCACTGATCGAAAATATCGTTACTACTTTGCGGTGTCACAAAAAATGTATTCCTGATACGCGAACGTTTCGAATAGAACGGAGATTGCAAATTTTTTCCATTTGAAATACCCGGCGAAATCGCCCGCAACGTTGTCGCTTTTAGTGATGTAACTCAGAATTCACGTCGCCTGTCAGTGTTCGTATTAGCGAATTAGGTGACTATAAAAATGTATTCTCAGTTAATTAGAAGGATACGTAATATGTAACACGTAATACGTGTGTCTTATGTAGAATTATATATTATGTATTTGAACTACAAAATACTTTGTAAAAGTGTAGTTACTTTAGTGGAGTTATTGTAGTTACTTTATCGGACGCACAATACGACTGACAACTTACGATCGACTTAAAAGTGTGCTAATTGTATTGCCGAAAAGCGCAGCATCAGCTTTATAGCTGTTTTCACTGCTTTGCCCCTTTCTGTCTAAAGAAAATTAATAATATAATAATAATAATAATAAAGGCCTACCAAATCTAATAATTGGATTAACATCAAAAGATGTGGCCGAGGGAATGATCCGCTTAGGAATACGCGACGCGGAAAAATTTTCCATATTTTCTTTTTTCCTATGGTGAAAAGAAAAACGAGGAGAGAATTGCAGTATTCAGCTTTCCTTGTTCCTATTACACGACCCTACCTGGGCCCTTGTGAGCAATCGAAAATCATATTTGACTAACTCCTCATCGGAGCACTGCAAGGTGGCAGCGTTCGAGCTGAAACCTCGAAGATTCGAATTGCACTGCCGAGTGTCCCAGCGCGCTTCGAACTTCTCCGAGTCTTCGTTGGTTCGCGTCCAAAGGAAACGCAGGATCGATAGAGCCTCTCAATTTTCGTCTCTTTTCCGGAGTGCTCTCGTGGCGGTCAGAGAGAGAGAGAGAGAGAGAGAAAGCTGTAATTCGGTATGTTTCAGAATCAGGGGTCAGGCCATAAAGCAAGCTGGGGCGCGGCCGTAAAATCACTCGCAAAACCGGCGGTTTAGTCCGGCAGCATCGTAGAGAGAATAATCCGGCGGCGCCCGCGCTTCGTTTCGTCGTTAATTTCATACACATTTACCCGCAACGGCATTCTCCTTCTTTATTACACGGCGCGCGCGGCGCTTAACTCTTCGCTGCGCTACTCGTTTTCGATCTCGCCTGAAATTCGCGCGTGATGCACACACCGCATCTCGAAAGTCACCTGAGAGCTCTATTCTCGGTCGTAAATTTTAATGAGCTATCGAACACACGCTGATAATGATGATCGATTGATAGATCGATCTTAGCTTGTGCTTGTGTGGAACCGAACCGTCGAAAAAAAAAAAAATAGATCAGTCGTTAATACGTAACGAGAACGGGAAAAGTGAGACGTGAGCGTTTAGAGGGAAAACGGATCGGCGATAATTTGACTAGCGTGAGCCAAAGTGAGAAGACTTCCTCCGTTTCGGTGTGTAACCTCACTTCGTGCCGCAAATTGTATCGAAAAGTTAACCCCGCGCGCCTCGACGCGCCAGCCGCGGCAATTTGAAGCCGTTCATCCGCACCGATGAAAAATCGCTAAATCGTGAGTTTAAAACTGCGAAGCGGCAACTGATCACTCGGAAGTTTCGAGAAAGGTAACTGCGAAGTTCCGGAGCGTTATATTATCGCGCAACGCGATATTAGAAAGTAGAGAGGAGTTAGTACGTAATATACAGCGACATTCGATACGTGATATCGCGATGAGCGGTCGCGAATGCGATTCGTCATTCGAATTCGAAAATAAAAGGAGAAAATTTCTACTCCGCCCTTTTGCACGACGTTTCGTTTCTCATTCTCGGGCGAGCCATGCGTGATTTTTAGGTCTCCAATTAATTCCCGCGCGACGCGTCGCCACAGTTGGCCGCCCGGGGTTTCGCTCGGAAACAGGAGGTATCAGAAACAACGGATAGCATTGTTGTCCTGGAATGTCTTGAATTTCGTCAAACAGAGCGAGCGTCGTGTACGCGCACATCCCCGTCGATGCTCCGAATTCCCACTGTCGGTGATTGCATTATTCCGAGAGCGCGTCCTGTTGCACGGCTACTGAGCGCGGACTTTAATCTGATATATGCGGCATTCGCACATATCGAGGGGCCCGCCATTCAATTACATCTTTATCGAATAAAAGGCATCAAAGAGCTCGGTGTAAAATTATGCACAAAGTGTTGCGAATGCGCTTTGTATGAACAAATACTGAATGTGAGAAGGAATGCTTGAAATATTCCGCGCTTCGCGCAGATGTTGAATCAAAAAGGGAAACGGACACGCGATAATCAACGCGATATTCACGAGCATTTTTTTTTTAGACACTCGACCTCACGGTCGGAAACGCGCGCGATAAAGTCCGCCGTGTATCGGCGTAATTGAATTAAATTAAAAATAGCCCATTGTGCGGCACCGAGTGATGCCGTTCGTCCCCGGCGTTGATTAATCGCGACAATTACGGATGGAACGTGAGTCGCGATGAAAGGTATCGCGCGCTCGGTTTTTTGTAAGGGTAATATACGTCCCGAGGGATGTTACAACGTGCGAAACAGGATCGACACCTTGTCGGCGGCACTTCATTAATCACCCTCCGTCCGGGCTTTAGCGTGTTCCCCCCCGCCGTCGAGTACGCACTTTTCCGCGCGAACTCGCGGAAACTTTCTCCCCGCGCACACGAAGACGACGACTCCGACGATCGTTCTTTGCAAAAGAAAAAGCAATCATTAGATCACCCTGTAGAGGAAGCGCCGGAGGAACGGACAGTACAATCGGCTTAATTAGGTGATTGGCCTACCTAGGATCGATCGGACTGCAGGGGCCGCCTAATGCCGTTTTAATCAACCGGCCGGTATGCGAGACCTCGTTAGGTTTCGGATGCCGCAGGAAAGTTCTGTATCCTTTGGCGGGCTTCGGTACCGTCCCATCCCTAATTTGACGGAATGAATAAGGAAGAGGCTTCCCTCGTGGTCCTCCGAGTCGGACGAAAAAGTTCGCTCCTCCCTTTGTGCTTCTACACGATTTCGCGAATAATACGGATAACTTGTTACTCGGCCCTAATTTAAATGGCAGTGCCGCCCGATTGAGTTATTTGCGTTATAATTCACGAGCACTGGCGGCGGGAAGAGGAAAAATTAAAGAGGAGATACGATTTGCACGAACGACCCGGGTTAATGAGAAATTAATCAGGGCGTGCCCCGAGTCTGTAGTAGCCCTGGACAGGCGTGCTCCGGAAACAAGCCTGTCTTCGGCGAGCCTCGATATGACCCAGAAAGGCGTCTTGAATGAAATTTCGCGGACGCCCCTAACAAGACCTGCGGCTGACAGTAGCGCTGTCAATTTTAATCACCCGGATACCCGAGTCTTTCAGTAACCGAGCTAATACGGCTGACCTCGGACGATGTAAATTGATCTTTCTAACGAGCGTTACATTTCTGTGCAGGGCCCGGATAAAAGTGGGGGAAAAATTGCGCAGGTCCTTCCTGGTGTTGAAATTTCTAGCCGACGGAACGCTTTAACGGAGGCGAAATCGGCTTTTCGGACACCAACGGTTCCTTGAGCGGGAGGAGCGCGCGAGGACGATAAAACGGGGAGATACGAGCTCCACGTTCTATACTAATATTTTAGATCAAAGGGTTGAATTCCCCGATCGCGGTCAATATTACGAGCGCGGCGGTGTATAGAATTACCGCGCGATTCCGTCCAAGTGTACTCGCGATGATAAGCGATAAAAGGGCGTTTTACCGCTGCCATAAATGCAAAGGGTTGGGAACGGGGCGCGCTACGAGAGAACCGGTGATTTTTCTCCGATACCGAGAGAGGGGAAAATCCGCTGCGACTCTCTTTTCTTCCTCCCTCTCTATCCGTCTCTCTCCTTCTCAACGGTGGAGCGAATCGACGTACTACTTTTAAAACGGTCTCGCCGATCTCGCAGTCTCTCGGCATCGGAAATACGGACACGCGTTATCGGTAGGTCTACATGTCCTGCGTACACACCGGAAGACATATTCAGCGGGAGGAGGAGGAGAGGGGAGAAAGGGGAAGGGTAATAGAGAGTACAGCGCAGGCTGGCCGTCTAATCTGAGGTTTAACGTGCGCGGGTCGCCGGGTTCGAGCCCGCTAATGGAACGTTAAGCCAGCTGAGCCTCGGCTAACTTTGTACACCTTATCGAGCAAGGAGGTCTGATCGAAAGCTCTCGTTTACCTCGGCGTCGCGACGCCTTGTTCCTGTCGATCAAACAGGTGTTCGCCTCGGGCAGGCGTTTACAACGGCGATCCGCTTAAGAGGTCTCGCGCGCGCGCGCGCGATCAAGGGCTGTTTCGTGGAGCGCAACAACAACGTCGTTCTTAATCATGAAACGTATCCTGACATCGGCATCGGCCGGATCAATAAAGCGAGTTTCGTAAGACGCGAGCACGACGTGTCGCTTATTATTGGGTATTAATTAACAGACGGTCGATCGACAGGCGGGCCAATACAAATTCATTAAGCGATCCGATTCCGACGATACTTGCCTGACTAATTAATAAAGCATGACGCTTGCGCGTTCTGGTTCGTTTACGCGAGAAGTTGATCACCGACCCGGTTCTCTTGTTTGCGTTTCTAATATTTGCGATTTCCATGTTACCGCCATCGAGTCGCGCGCGAGATTCCCGGGGAGCCCGAGATACTCGCGGCTGAAATCCGCCGCTGAACGGCCCGACGAAATTAATTCAACGAGCGGCAGCGCAGAAATTGAAACTCGGATTAGGCGCCGGGACGTTATCGAGCGCGACGCGCAATCTGCTGATAATAAATCGCGCCGCGCCAGCATTAGTAGCGTTACTTACACGCGTAAGTTTGCCTCCGTCGTAATTAAGTCGT
This sequence comes from Dinoponera quadriceps, assembly GCF_001313825.1. Lineage (NCBI taxonomy): Eukaryota > Metazoa > Arthropoda > Insecta > Hymenoptera > Formicidae > Dinoponera > Dinoponera quadriceps. Next base: position 1,654,486 of record NW_014555944.1, read on the forward strand.
AAAGCCATTTCATGGAAGATGTTTGCCTCGCGGCATGAGCTGCTTACGAAACCGCAGATGTTGCCTCGTGATGTTTGCCATTTCTGAAAGACGCGCGCGTCATGGAGCGATCCGAGCGAGATGAGGTCGCGCGATTCGCGATCGCGAGGAGCTTCCGGTTCGTCTCCTACGCGCAGATCCGCCGTGAAGCGAACGCCGGATCCGAGATCCAGCGGGGAAATGTCGAAGAGAAACGGAGAAAGAGGGAGAGAGCGGGATGGAGGAAGAAAGCGGCGAAATGGTATTCGCGCGATTAGCCTCGCGAAGTTTCGCGGACCGCTGAATTCGAATGGCGAGGTTAACACTTGAGATCGCGAGCAGTGGCGTAACGGGGCTTCTTTCAATTACGTTTGTTTGCGTTCCTTCGTCTTATCATCGAGCCAGAAATACATGTCAATGACTTTTGACACGTAGATACCGGAGGGTCAATTGAAAATAGCGATTATTGCGGCGGAAAGAAGTTTAAGCTTAAGAGTAACCGCTGAACGAGCGAAAGCGTACCTGCCGCGCCACAAGAATGAAGCCTCGTTGCTGGAAAATCAACGATGGAAGCTTAGCTTTCGTCGATTGTAAGGATCGACCCTTGACCCCTGCCGCATTACGCCGCTGCTGCTCGCGGCTGCTCCTCGATTCGCGGCCACCGTGTATACTCCGGAGGAAGCATTAAATCGAATCGGACCTAAATCGCGCGTGGAAGTCGGAAAGCTCGCAAGCACGAGGCGCCAGTTCAGGAGAAGAGGGAAAACTCAAGCTCGTACATTTATTTCACAAATTACAGCCGCGGTGCGGGGACCGTTCGGGTCCACCTGCAGCTAAAGCAAACTTATGGCCTCGATCGGAGTCGTATATCGAGGCAAGAAGTATCGCGGATAAGTGTCCTCGCTTCGAAGAAAATCCGTTAAGCAGCGCGGGGGAGATATCGGCTGCTTCCCGGAGGAACCACATTTTCTACAGCGAGCGAGTTACTCGGAAGATTGCGGCGCGCGCAGCTCTCCCGAAGCTCGAACAAATGCGCTCCGATCTGTGTCAGAGGCCTTTTTTACACAAACAATAGTCCGTGCGTATTACCGTGGAATTTCTGACGAGATCAAATGCATCTCTCGCGTATCGGAGTGTATACGTCAAAATTTATACCAACGTCGCTCGAAATAACTCGCGGAAGCGAGCGAAGCAATTCCAAATCGATATTAGGTTTCGTTCTAGATTCCATTTATGCTTGAGGTATCGGGAAGCCAAACTTGCGGAGATTTTACTTATTAATGGCGCAATATTGAGTGGCAATTCAATGGTACATCCAGCGAAGTTCCAACGACGTCGCTATCTTCTTAGCGGGGAGTACCGCGAAATCCTGTTATCTACTTAGTATGAATAAATTTCAAGCTTCTGCGCTCGGTACGGCGCGCGACGTCATTACCATAGAATTTACTAACTATAAAATATGTCGTCCGCCGTCGACGTTCGTCGTTTTACGTGCTTAACGTGCTCGGATTTTTCCAAAGCGTGTCGTCGTCGAAGATTCCCGGCGAGAGGAAACTTTAAATAGCAAACGGTGGGTCGAGTATCGATTCGCCATCCAGAATCTCATCGTGACAACGTCGCTCTTGGGAATCTCGAGAGAGGAAAGAAGCGCGAATTATGTGGACCGATTAGCGACGTGAGTCGGTTTTTACTGCGCTCTTCATGAAATTAAGATTACGTAAGAGTCTACGGGAAATCCTCGACATGTGAAAATGGAGGCAGACTATGAGAATAAGTAAGGTCCAAATATATTCTCCGTTAAAGGGCGTCAATGAGAAATTGATCACAAATAAAGTTACATCTTTCATTTACATTCCTGTTGCAGGCTTGATTGACGAAGATTGCTTTTGGGAGCAAGTATTTCTGTAATTAAACTTCCTTGAAAGTTCTTATTGACAAGAAATTGATTCAAAATTTCTTCGAGGCTTTCCTTCAGACACTTTTTGGCAAATCACGAACATTCTATACGATAGAAATATAATTAATGATAATAATTGATAATAATTGATAATATTACAATAGGGTGTTTATTCAAACCCGAAAAAAATTCCCCAATTTTATAGGCAATTTGTTAAGACTATTTTTATGAAACTTTATAAAACTTATAAAGTTTATATAAAAAATTTTGTCTTAATTAAACAAAATTACATCTAACATGGAATCGTTATCTTCAATACTGAGTATCGGTCGTAAAATCAGTATGCTCTAAATATCAAAACAACATAATTAAACATTTAAATTATATACATAGATATAAAACAAAAGAGAATCTATTATAAAAAAAAAAATGGTAATAATTAAACAGAAATTTAAAGAAACAATTTTAAATATACGTATACATAGAATGTTAATAACTTCGCGTCGACAATTTATATAATTATTCCTGGTTAATTAAAATTAAAATTAATTAAAAATCAAATAAAAAACCCTGAACTATTTTTTAATGATTTTTAATGAAAACAATTTTAAATAAAATTCAACCAACCACACAATATTTGTAAATGAACAACGCAATAATACGACCTGCAGACAAATGTCCATTTTTTAAATTTCTTGATTTCCAATAAAATTCCCTGATTTCCAAATTCCAGGAGAATTCTAGGTTTTCCAGGTTTTCCAGGTAATAGGTATCTTGTACAATTGTTGTAACAATAACTGATACAGTCGATAAGAACACGCGCCGTTTCATCATCGGATAAATTGTTCTTCCGATAGAAGTGCACTTGTAGTTTAGTCTGCCATCGAAGCAAGTCGGATTCGCGTCATTCGGCAGCCGAGAGAGGCCACGTGTCGCCCGTTCCGGCTCGTTTCTTCGACGGATGCGTCATAGAGTGACGCGGGAAAAGAAAGAGATGACGAAGGGAAGCCAAGAGGAACGGACGCGCGGAGCTACTTTATTTGTTTCCTAGAGTGTTGCGCGCGGCGCAGCCATTAAGCGAGAATGGGCCAGCGCGATTTATGCGCGGCTAGATTATCTGACAGATAACCAGTGGTGGCCAGATAACCGACGGAATTTCTCGTATGGAGGACGGATCAAATTTATCACCATCGACCTACTTAGCTCTCAAAACGCGGGCTCTATGGAGCGACGGGGTAAACGAAACTTTTGTAATTGTTCCATCGAATTGCCCGGCGCGGTTCCCAGCCTCCCCTTTGTTGCCCTTTAACGATCATCGAATACATTGTCTCTACTTGGAAACGACCGGCAAGGTGGAGTTACCGAAAGCCCGTCCGAATGTCGCCAGGGGAAGAACGTCCGGGAAGAAGGGGGCGCGAGTGTGATAAATTTTGCGTGTTTTTAGCGAGATTATATAAGCGTGATTAATAATGGAAAACATACATAAATAAAATATGCATTTGATGCATGAAATGCGTGTAATTACGAGCGAGTCGATATGCAAAATTCATATCTCGCGAATTTTATGCACTTATCTTTTATTAATTATATTAATAAAATTTATAATAGAGTGGATAATGACAACGAGGTTTCACGCGTGTTGATTAATTGCAGGGATCCGTAGGACGCGGATATTGATATGGATATCGTATTAATTCGGGGGAGAGCGGATATGCTCTAATTTTTGAAAGCGATTTTTCCGATTTACGTTAATCAATACAACGGAGTAAAAATATTGCCGCGGACATCGGGGCGGATAACGCGAGTTTCAGATGGCAAACACCGTTTCTTGGTTTTCGGGGAAGGTGTCAACGCCCCCGCGGGGTAAAAACTGTATTCTTTGCTACTCGAACGATCCAGTAACCCGCTTTCGCGGAGGACCCGTTGCCAAGAGTGTTATAACGTCTGCAAGCAAACAAGGACGAGCATCCGGCAGCAATCGGATCACTTATAATCGCGCCAATTTGCGTCCGCTGTTCCTTCCTCGTTAACATTAATCACACGCCAATTACACACCGCGGTCCAGTAACGCGACATTAAATGGACACAAATTACGAAAAGGTATAAATTTCGGAAAACGCGAGCGAGTGTAAAATAAATTGCTAATTCCTTAAAATGCCTCGCCGAGGCGAATAATTCCGCGTTATTAATGCAAATGCGAGCGAACGCGGAGTGCGGAGCCATTCCATTATCATCGTGAAACGTTATGAAATGTTAAAAGCACGCCGTGCGTACTCGGTTCTAAAAATGTTTGCGCGCGTCGGTTAATTTTCGCGAAAGCTGAAATCCGTTGTTTTATTCAGGTACGATTAAAAAACGTAACCGTGATTAAAGAGCGCGCACGCGCGCAGCTCGGAACGGCTCGATTCACAATGCAGGCGAGACTTTTGTAATTGTTCTATCGATTATCCTTCCGTTTTGCCTTCCTTTGTCGCGCGCGCAGCCCTCTCCCTTCTTTGGAAAATAAATGTTCCTCGTCGCAGAGCCGATCGAACGCGCTGCCCGAAATTAAACGGTTAGGCGTGTCCAGGAGTGTTCCCCGTCGCGACAAACGAGCGTCGTAACACCTCGAGATAAATTGCGCGATTACGGTAAAATCTCCTCGCGATTAACGAACTCACGTCGCTCCCTATGACGGACCTCCTTGCTTAGAAAATAAAAACTCCGACTTCGGAGCGCCGTGAAATTCTGTTAGGATCGAAGCTGCGCCACGAGCGTTTTCCATTTCCCTGACATTCCATCTACCGAATGAGGCACGGACAAATAAGCCGTGATGAATCGTAAATCTCCGACGCACCCTTTATGCGACGACGCGGTACCAGGTAGTTTTAATAAGGGCAGCCAGTGAGTGCACATAACAACAAAAGTCACGGTACACTCGCGCCGGCTTCGTGTTACTACGGTTTATGCATATCCGTCGTGCGTATAAAGCTACTATCACGTTACTAAAGCCCCACGGGGGGGGCGACGTGGAGGACGAGGTTCAAGGCGCAAAGCGGCCGTCGTTCGGTCTGAAAACGTTATATACACTCGGAGCAAACCAAACCGACGTGACTTATTCACACGAAAAATGAGGACAACGCGTCGATCATTCTGTCATCGTGAACTTGAGGTTGCGAAAGAATTACGACACCGTATACATGCGGGAGGATACACGTGTGATGTGAAAATCTGTTCAAGTTAGCCGGATAGTTTTTCAAATCGCTGCAATTAATCCGGAAGATTGCAATATTGAAGCAAACACGAAACTGGCGATAAAATGGTTCGTTTCAATTTCATACCAGAATAAATACGATACCACGCAATATTTCTATTAAAAATACACACTGTTAAAAAAGATAAATCAGGATAGATTTCAAATGTTCAAAATATCAAAGAACTTCTCTTCGTATCTGTAATATTTTGTAAAAAAGTAAAAAATAGTAGTGTAATATAGTAGTGTAATATTTCGTGAAAAAATAAAAAGTTCATCATTTTAAATCTTTTTCTTTTAACTCACCGGAATAGCAGGAACTCGGGATTGGCGGATCATTTTCTACTAAAATTCTGGAACGGAAAATGTCACCATCGCCGATTAGATACGGCGGTTAAAAATTTAAAAAGAAAATTGCAGATGAATATGAACGTGTTAATCCTTCGCGATCGTTGTAATCTAACGACTTTTATTTTCAGCACAATGTCCCAGTTTTTGGTCGCAAATGGTTCAATGCAAGAACACGGGAAAAGTTAGAATAAACTCACCGTCGAACCAACTCCGTTCGGCCCGAACTGGATCCTGCGGTGCGACATCGCATCCACCAAAACTGCACTTAGCGGCAACGGCGTTCAGCGTGTGTGGTCGCAATCTCAACAACGGAACTGTAACAAAAAGCAAGTTTTCTAGTTAGCTACATCGATAAACGTGAACGTATCGAAAACACAGAGACTCAAAAGGAAGTGTGTTTTTCTTTTGAGACAAATGAAAATAAAAGATGTAGGTTACCCTGAGACTCAATGTGATAATATTGAAACTTCATAGCTTCTCCGTCATCGCGGAAAAGAGGGATATCAATGTGCGATGATAACACGCCTTATCAAAAATAGAAACGAATTCAAATTAGAGAGCCACCCGAGAGAATTATCCGCGCGACCACCCGGTTGTCTTGAGCAATCGTACAACCTCGGCGCAATAAACCACTTTGTAAAGTGTTTCGCCCGGCGTCATCGCTATCAAAATTCTCTATCGTCACCCTAATTGACTCCGCAATACCCTGGTAAACTTCATGCATGTTTCACGGATGATAGCGTGATGCAACATAGCGCGTAGTTCGGCCTGTCGGAGCGTATAGTGTTTTAGGTGGTCGCACGGTCGTCGGTCGCGAGGGAGGAAGGGCGAGAGGAGGGAAGGGACGAGCGGCAGCAGGCGCGTATCACCTTTATACTCCTACTGCTTGCGAGTTATTTATTTTTATGGGGGTTTCCCACCCTATGCCGCGCGCGTGGTCCTCCAGGACTCGAGAAGCGAGGAGAGAGAGAGAGAGAGAGAGAGAGAGAGAGGAACAAGTTCGGATAGTCGAACGCGGGCGGCGGTGGTGGCGGCGGCGTTACGGCCTTCTCTCGTCTCCCGCCTGGCTCCTGCCGGAGAGATACCCCTCTCTCCGTCAGGGGGTGAGAGAGAAACCCCGTGCCCGCTTAATGGCGTTACGGGGTTGCCATGGTTACGGTGAACCCCATGGAACCGACGCCACCGCCGCGCCCCAGCGGAAAGCCCATTTATTCTGGAAAAACATTATAAGAACGGCACGAGCCGCACCAAGGTCGTTACTCGCCGGCACTTGCATCCCTGTCTATATTCGCGCTCAACTGTGCACCCCGTTGCACACTGTGGCGTCCTGGACACGTCTCCGTGCACGCGTGTACACGCGGCGGGTTGCGTCCGTTTTTCCGATGCGCCGAGGAAACGTGACGAGAGGCCGCCGAAAAAGCAAACCCTCCGCTGTGTACAGATTGTCGGGCGCGGGAGAGAGAAAAAGAGAGAGAGAGAGAGGGAGAGAGAGCGGTGAGAAAAGCAGCACGTGAAGTCAGAAATCACGAGCCTCCCCGGGCACTCGCGACTTCAACGGAGGGGATCGATTCGGTTTATTATCTCGGGCGGCGAGCTACAGGCGGGCCTCCTCCGCGCGATCGCGCTCCTCCTCGCTACGTTAGGTTTGATTTTTCTCGCGGGGAACGTTGGAAAAAAGAAAATAGCAGCGGAAGCGCTCGCAGTTAAATAGCGGCTGTAAACGGGCCGCCCCATAAATCCCAATCTCATTTTTAACGTATGATTAGGGGATGTGAAGTAAGGGTTCCACGGGCGAGTTAACGGTTACCGGCGCTCGACACGGCGGATGAAGCGAAATGAAGGAGATCGATAAACGAATGCAAGGAGCGCGTAATATTTGAAAAGCGCAAATTGAAAACGAAAAGCGGGAGGAGAACGGTAATTACGTGTTATTAACGATATAATTCGCTGTCCGATGCTGATATCGTATTATATGTTAAATGTGCAATATTTCGTTGCCTTATAATAATGTAATAACGTAATATCACGATGAAAGCGAATAAATTAACACGCTGCTAACGCTCACGGTTATACTTCTTCCACAGAGGCAACGCTGAAAACTGCACAAAAGACCGCATCGTCCGACCTGGTTGAGATTTAATTTATCATTACAACATGAACCGAAAATAACTTAACATGCATGATTTTATTGAGCAAGAACGAGAGAGAAGGCGACAGAAGGGGGAAGGAGAGAGGCAGAGAGAGAGAGAGAGAGAGAGAGAAAGCCGCAGAGGTAGAAGCAACCTTTCCCGCGGTGCGTCAAAGCGGACGAGACGCATTAATTAAAACAACGTAGAATCGCATTGCGTAAATACCGGCCGCTTCTGTAAACACACACGCCGCAGCATGATACCGACGCTCTATATCACGGTGGCGATACACTACCATGACAAACCCGCTGAATTTGGCAGAGATATTAAACGTATTAATAAATCCGCTTACATGCCGCGTTGCGAAATAATAATCCACTGAATAATTTGCGAAATACGCCACCGCAATCGAACCGTGCGCCGCTTTTACGAGTGCTGCACGAGCTGTCCCAGGATCGCCGGTCACATTAATTTCAATCACCGGACTCTTGTATCGATACAAAGGTGATTCCCCGACAATCATAACGTCGAAGCGGACAGCACGGACAGTCCGCAAGACACAAACGATCGCGAGCGAAAACGTCTGTCGGGAGAAAATTGCAAAATCTCGGGAAAATCATCCGAGCGAGAAATACGGAGCAACGCGCGAGGGAAAGAATCATCCCTTCTTGCGGAACGGCAGGCGAGCGAAATAATTCGAGCCTCGCGAAGAGCCGAACGAAGTAGTTGAAGCTCTCGCGCACAACCGCGCGGTCAGCCGCGCGCGCGTCCTTTGCGGATAATTCTCGCGCGTCAAAACATCGGGCAATTAACCCCGGAGGGGATTTAAAAGCGAGTTCAAAGAGCGCCCGGAGAAAGCAAGGGAGGGAGAAGAAGAGAAAATCAGTGAGAGAAAGAGAAAGAGAGTTAGAAAGGGGGCAAGGGGCATCTCCCGCTTATATATCCCACGAGGGAGGGGGCCATCGTCGCCAAGGGAGCTCCGTATTTCTCTGGACGACCGCAGGGGAATTACTAAGGATTACATGAAAATTCTATTATCGTCTTAACATCGTGCCTCATAACGACGCGTGAGGAAATCGGGCTGATGTTAACGCGTATCAATCCTCGTTTCGACGCGATACCGTCCCGGCGCGGATGCACTCCGATCTGGACTGCGCACGACGTGTGTGCTTTTATTCGGCTTGCGAATGACAGATCTTGACGCGTTTCACCGTCCGTCAGCCATCGGTATATCGGTTATATGGATACTGCGAGGTCCTACAGCGCCGCGATAACACGCTGTCTGCACGGTTGGCGACCTTTATCGGGTAAGGGGGTCAGTTACTTCTCGGTTTGTTCGGCCCGGCTATTTTTTTCTCCCTTTTTCGACGACGAGAACACGCGACACGAGACCGCGCATCGGCTGTGGAAATGTCCGAGTTAATGGTGCCTCGCAGTCTGTATTTTGCGGACCGTACGCTCCTCTCCCGCGTATCATTCCGAGCCCGAATTTTGCCGACAGTTAATTAACGTTGCGAGCGATACAATAAAAAGCCGAAACAATCGAAAAACGGCGGTGTTTGTAAAAAAACAGATGTTTCTCGTTTAAGATTACAGCCACAGCCGCCGAGCGAAGGCGGAGCGTTCGTTCGGATACATTGCCGAATTCGCAGGGGGAGGGGCAAATTGGAACGAAATGATGGAATGCATTGTCGGAAGCAATTAAGTTTTATGAGGGCCGAAAATACAAAATACGGTCGCACATTCGCTGCCGAGCACCGGGGCGCGCTCGCGTGAGGAACGAGAGCGCGGCCAAATCCCATGTCCATTACGGTCCCAAGCGATCCCAGCTAAGCGGACTTAACATTATGTTTAACGTCAGCGACGCGTGATGCGCGGAGCCGATAATAACGAGAGAGAGAGGGAGAGAGAGAGAGAGAGAAAGAGGCGCGAACCGCCGCGCGAGTAATCGCGCAGCTCGCGAAATTGGCGTCACGCAACAAATTGATGAACGTCCCTCGACGTCATCCGTCGTAACGCCGGCGAATATACGCGCCATGTATCCGGCTTTATAAGGGGATGGAGAGGGAGGGAGGGCTGTCGGTGGAAAGAGTGGTTGGCCGAGTGCGGGCGGGACGCGAGAGTCCGCCGCAGCCAATTAACGTTCACTCATTAATCCGATTAATGGTGAATTACGCGAAAAGTCCGTTATCGCCTTAGAACGCGTGTCGCCGATGGGATCAACCGATGGTGCCCGGGCTGTCATCGATCGCGTGTATTCTCCGCGCCTCATTAACCTCCGGAGTGGCGTTTGGACGGCCGAAGAGAGCAGCGAACCCCTTAACCCCGGGATGAACAGCGTTCCGAAATTGGAGCCTTAAGTAATCTGAGGGGGCCGACACGTCGCGCCCCGGCGGAAATCTGCCTTCAGTTTCAGGCGGCGACGGTTATTTCACGAGTGAAAGCGCCATCCGCCAGAACTGTCGCATTAATCCGTCTTGATCGCGTAACCGCACATCATGCGTGCGCATTATCATTCTCAGCGAGTACGCGAGGCGGGTTCTCGATACGACGATAAGCCACGATCGCGGGAATTCCATTTAACAAAGGCGTGCTTTCGCCTCGTTGGGATCGGCGTTTAACGAGATCGTTAAATTACTCTTGGTGTTCGCGCCGGACGACACGGCTAATCTAGAACATCGGTAACAAGAATATAAACACGTCGCTGTGGTCGCCGTTCCGAGTTAAAACCGGAAGTGCACAGCTATGATACGTGAAATGTTCAGATACTACTGAAAAATAGGCGCAAACCAAAATAAATTGATAATCAATCGTAATACGAAACACACGAACTTTTCTTCTAACACATTTCGACAACTTTGTGAATGGCATGCCTTTATTTGCTGTCACTCAGCAGCTAATAACTTTGGTTTCAACGAGAGATACAGGTTTATTATATCATTATTTGTTTTCATCATATGCTTACTTCGCAATTGATACAGAAAAGGATAAGAGATGGTTTAACTACACTTGGACTGACTTTTGCCTCTTGCTGGAAAGCAACCTTTCCCAGCAATATCTTTAAGCGTTCTTCAAGTTGTCTTATGCGACCTCTGCCCATTGATACATCCCAATCGGAAGCTGATCCAAATATGACGGAGCTAATCAGAAATCAGACACACGGAGCACTGATAGAAAATTATAGTTACTTTCGGTGCCAACCATATTTTTTAGTAACAGCAACATATAAAGTTATTATTACTGACATTATAACAACAATTATTTAAAAATGGTGCTCCTAATTCTTCCTATGGTTAAAATAAAAAAGTGAATGGCACCGAAAATAACTATAATTTTCTATCAGTGTGTCTACACTTATTATAAGTACTCTAGGCTAATTCAGAATTCAATGCCATGTACCGTTCTACAGTCATTGTCCTCGTCGAATACAGACGTTATCGACGGACGCAACCCCGATGGAAAACTGATGATTCAGCGGCACAACAAAAGACCTCAGAGTGAGATAATTATTGTATATATTATGTCTCGACTATTTATAGTTAACCGAATGTCAAAATGCCGCTCTAACGAAACGTTAAACGACAATTATTTTCATATCGGGACGGCGGCTTCCGGGCGACTACAGCGTGCGTCCCTGATCCAACCGGGCTGTCGCCACGCCATCGTATTTTCCGACAATTACCCCATATGCGTAGAGACAAATAGCGAGCTTCTCCCTCTCTCTCTCTCTCTCTCTCCTCATCTCGCTGGCTCTCAAATTGAACGTGACGATCAGTGCCCAGGGCTGGCTAGCGTGGCGAACGATCGGCGGTGGTTGGACGGTGCGGACGGCTCGCCGCAGCCAATTACCGCTCTCTCATTAACCCTGTAATAATCGCCGCGCCGTCTGCATCTCACTCGCGCTCGCTCTCTCAACGCGAGCGTGTATCGCGCGCTCAGGCACATAATCGCTCATGAAAAAGGGCGCGCGCGGTGCTCGAAGCGAAATAATTGTCTATAGATGCAACGGAGCGCCAGGATCGGATCTATTTGCAAAAACCGCGAAACGACTGTTCGGTATTGCGCAACCTTCGAGAAAGTCTTCCAGTCAGACAGCTTATTCTTTCTCGCCAATTTTTCGATTCGAGGATTCGATCTCCGAGTAGTGCCGCTAACAATCCGAATCGGTCAAGAAACCACGTCCTCTTCGATCACACCAGGGACGTTGTGATATTACTGATATAATACTGGTATCGATATTTTCCTTTCAATACCGGGTATTTTTATATCGATATTTTCTCTCGATATTCGTACCCGTATCAAAACTACTTTGTTCCAATATCTTTCCGATATCTTCTATTTTTAAATTTTCACTCAGTCGATCTTCAAATTTCATATATTTTTGCTTCACGAAAATAAATGTAATATGCAATTTACCTTTTAAACCTATCTCTCCTCACGATTTCTGTTATGTTAGTTTTACGATTGATTATTGATTATTAAAGTAAAAGAGAAAAACGTCCGGACATTTTTACAAGTGTGCGGAGTCGATCACGAATGCCATTTAGTGCGTATGTTATTTTATTATCAGATATGTATAATTTTTGGCACGCAATTCCTCGTTTCTGACGTCATCAAACAAGGATAATCGAGGCCACAGAAGGTTTAACATATCCTTTTTAAAGTTTCTAGATTACAAACCGCAGAAAGTCTAATGAAGAATGTAGAAGTATCTTTATGCAAGGCAAAATTATTATGTATAGACGTACGAAATCTTTAACAAGGTAGCTTGCAAGACAAACACTTTATTGATTTTATATTTCCTCTAATTTCAAGTTTTTTTAACTTTCGAAAATATCGATATCAATATTCTTGTTTTGATAGTGATATCACTAATAATATCGATATTCTTGATTAGACATTCGTCTCAATGTTAGTATCGATACCTTCGTGGTATTACAACATCCCTAGGTTACACCTCAGAAAGCGCATTACTGATTCGCGATTGTGACACCGCGACTTATTCAGTTTTGAATAAGAAGTTATCACGAAGGGTCACTTTGCGTTTGTCATTTTGAGTTTGCGAGTCACCCGAGACTGAGTGACGGTCCAAATGCGCGCATAGAAACAAGCGCGGTAGACCGATCTTAATTAAGAAAATTAAGCTACTTATTGCGCAGCTACGAAGTTCAGTTTCCTCTCTTCTCCCCGTTCTCTCAGCCTCTCAGCCTGCCTCGTGTCTCATCGTTCTCTCCTCCTTCCATTTCCTTCCTGATTCATGCACAAAGCAAGCCTGACCCCTTGCGCTCCGTCTCATCGGTGGCGGTCCTCCTTAATGAGCGCGCGCGGCTAATTGGTCGGAACTTTATTAACGCCAGAAGCATTCGAAATCGGTCGGCAAGATATCGGGGAAGTTCGCGAACGAAAAACGGCGACGCGATTTTACGCGAGTACTCGAGTATTCATTAAATACAACGACTGTGGTGACATCGGCGTGGTGCCGCCCGCGGCCGGCGATATTCTCCCATCGGAAGGATCGATCGAGCTATTTGTGTGGTTGTACACGATTACAACTACGGAAATATCACTCGATTCGTAGGTACTCCGGGCGATTTCGCCGATAACCGGATAATTAACGTTGAACGTTAGTTCAACCGATCCGGCGCACTTTTCTCGAGAAAGAGTCGAGAAAAGTACAAACTTCAGATGAAAACAATTACACGCTACAGGAAGGCGTCTTAATATCCCGTCAGATACGTCATATACGAGACATGTGTATACATTACGATTCGAACTCTCACAAATGACTTCGTAAAATCAATTGGAATATGCTAAAAGTGGAATATGTACAGAGTGTTGCGTCAACATGCAGGTCAATATGACAGATTGCCTATTTGTTTTTCTTGCAAGCGCACGCATTTGGACATGAATTCAGCACGGTATACTCGTTTGCAGAACGTTCTGCACTAATATTTTCCAATAAAAAGTGTGAAAAAGTGTGCGTAAATCGTGTCACAAGCGCGCATACGCCTCTAAATCCATTCTGAATCCGTGTTTGAGCGCGCACGCCTGCGAGCGAAGCGACTGGGTAACCCGTTATGTTGACCCGAATGTTAATGCAATATATCGCACATAAATGTATGTAATTGTATTGTAAACGTACGTATTGTACATAAATGTATCTAAGATTGAAATCGAGGCGTCTGTTCATATAACGCCTGGATTCGAATCTGGAATTTTAATCGATTGGCTGTTTCGCAAATAAGTACGATACGACAATTTCTAGAAATACGGTGTCCGTTGCAACTTAGTGGCTGATACAAATCGATACAGCTAATTTAGTAACGATATCGTCAGCGGAGATATTTCATAAAAAGCCATAAAATATAAATAGGATTTACGAAGCACAGCGAAGGCTTGTCTGCGAGGATTTAAGTCGATGATAGGAATCTTCTCGGATTCCTCTTCGCATTTCGACCTGTCTTTTTTTTTTTACGTACTTGCCAGGATCTCTTTATTGCAACGCAACCACTCCTGCGACTTAACGTCAAGCCGGTGAAATATTACGTTTCTCGTTATAAGGTCTCCGTTATAAGAAAATGCGAATTGTGTATGTGTGTGTCTATGCGCACGTGTGTGCGCGCGATACTGTAAAGTGGGGTGAAATTGCACTAACAGAAATAGCTCTGTTTTCTGACGTAAAGGAAGTTTTAAAACTGTGTGATTTCTCTAAAACAGTGAATCGATAAGCAATCGATAGCAATCTCATGTATATTTAAATTAAAAGCATAATGAAATCCCACTTTTTTCAACTTTAAAAATTATAATTGAATTTTCACCTTAGTTAAGAAAATATTCAAATGTTGGAAGCTAAAGGAACGATAAATGCAAATAATCTTAATTCAGTTTCACAAAGTTAGAAAATTAACTAAGAAACGCTATAAGGAATAAATTAAGAAATATTAACAATTTTCACTCTTTATTATGTGGCTTTAGGTCGAGATAATAACCAGAGCGGGCTATAATTAAAAGACGGAACTCTAATACGAGACGTAGATAATACGGGCGTCATTTCACGCATAAAATCGTACAGTTAACTTGAGATATATTCACGAGGAGAGCGGAAATGCATGCAGAGTTAGACGATAAAAATGCCCGAGATACCTTTCGCCGCGCTTCGCAGTAACCCACTTCATTTTATTTCGACTTTTCCGACGACTTTCGGCGGCTCCCGGTCGTATATTGAAATTTTCGTCACACACGCGAGAACATAAGGACCGCCCATACACGTATGGCTCGGCGATAAAGGACGCGCAGCTTATTGCGGAACGGAAAGTCATACGCTAGATGGAGATCGTTGTTTTCCCTTTATGGGGTGCGTGCAACTGCGAATGGAATATACATGAGCAGGTCCGCAGCTAGGTACGCGAGAAGGGTGCATCCGATAGCTAGCGCGCATCCACGAACCAAAAACCTTTTCAAGGAGATGCGCCCCAGGAGACCAGCGCGTACCTCCCTCCATTTTGGGTCGCCTCGGGACGACCCTTAATTTTATACTTACTACTCGCCGCGACGGACTTCTGTCAGTCTCCCTAGTCTCGTGGGAACCACGCAAAAAGACGCACCAGAATCCGAGAAGACATACACATACACACACCGGATCTTTTTCCGGTGAGAGTCCTTGCTAGGATCATTTAAACTTTACGAGATCTCTTTAGAAGAATAGAAAATACCGATACTTTACCGGATTCGAATATTTCTACTCGACTGTTTTCTCTTTTCATTCGTGGGAATCTCAAAGTTATTTTTACTGAAGTATACTCGTTCAAGGATCGTGTCATTTTTACTTCAGATAGCGTGCTTATTCTAACCTGGTGCGCTAACGGACACCATTTATCTTCGAATCTTCTTCAAGTAATCTTGTACTGTCACAACTTTCGCGAGATGACTTTGCGACTCTCACCGGCACTCAATGCTGTTATAACGTTCTCTATATCGTAATACTAACAATACACGTTATTAAGAATTATTAACCGTCCACTGAGAAGACCGTTTCTCTGAGAATGTAATAAAATACGTATCGGGCTTTATTATGTCGTAGACGCAGACATTTTTACGGTCGCCACGGAAAAGGAAAAAAGGCGTTTCTTGACGTTCATTGCGCCACAGATCCATTTTTACGGGTTCTGCTCGTTACCGTGGCGCCGCGACGTTACTTTTATTATGTATCGCGCGAGCCGGAATTTATCGCTCCACCAGGCGAGAAAATACCGTATAGCGAGCGAGCGAGCAAGCGAGACAGAGAGAGAGAGAGAGAGGAGGAGGAATTTTCGGTCCGACCGGAAAGTTTATCGAAACGTCGTTAAGCAGTTACCTCCGGTACGGTCGATGGCGTCATTCGTTTTGTTACAGCTGGCTGTGCCGGAGCGCCACGTAAGTGCTTTCCGCGGGATGTTTAGGCTTGGAAAGGCGAAACCGGTCACGTTCTCGATATCGGAGGCGTCGCCGCTCTCTGTACACACTCTCCATACCTTCCTTCCAACAAGGCGAGAATTATTGGGTCATTGAACCGACTAAATAACACAAGAACGCATCACGATATTCTCGCAATATTCTCCACTCCTCATATACACCGTATTAGGGATATCGAATTATCTAATCCGTTAATTCACGGTCCGTTATTCAAAACCGTTATCATCGGGTGGGTGG
>NW_014555944.1:1670858-1681221 GCF_001313825.1 Dinoponera quadriceps
GGGGGGGGTAAATTCAATGCGGACGGAAGTGACATCGATGCGAAGTATATTCCTAATTTGGTTCAAAAGAAGTCGCACGTGGCAACAAACGATACCTCCCCCGAAATTTTCCCTAAGGACACGTCCCCGTGTAACCTCGTGGCTTTCCCTACTTCTCACGCGCTTAGGCGCGCACGTGTCCTCGTGCTTATCGATTTTTGCGTAACGCAGTTCCTTCGCGTTTCCTCCGGCCCGACGCAGGCTCGTCCGTTACGTCAACCAAAGCAGTTTGATTATATTTGGACGTAATCGAGCGATCTCTCGTCACCGAACGATCATGCCAAGACCGTCGTAAGATCATTCTCGATATATCCCTCCGCGTGCGCCACTTGAAAGTTCTCAAGATGAGAAACAGACGAGTCTTGTGGGAAGTCGAAGTTATCGAGCGCATTCTTGTAAACTTCCAACCGCGTCTGAGCTAATAAACTCTTCGGGATAAACACTGTCCGTTTCCATTAACTTTCCCCGCGACATTTCCGCCGTGATCAACGACTGTGTGTGCCCTCTTTCTTCGGATTCTTCGGATTTCTACCGACGACTCTTCCGGCGAATCGCACGCCACCAACTCTCCCTCTCTCTCGAGAGAGAGAGAGAACGCGATATTTAAATACTTCCTCGCAATCCGACGACCGGTATTTTATTCGAATAATACGAACGGATATACGTAAAGTCGTGTACGTTCAACGTCGAGATGAAGCACGTCGGAGTTTTTCGAGATAATCGAGCATTGAAATAATAAGTAAAATTACAGGGACAAAAGTCTGAATATGTTATTAACGGCAACGAGTAGTTGAATATTCTGTTATCATTCTGTGATTTTAAATGAGCCCGATTACTCGACATTGACTCGTCGGAAAGTTGCATTCGAGTGCTCCGATGCGGAGACTACCCGGCCCACGTCGAAGAGTAAAGTGCGGATAATGGAGCGCGCTTTCGAGCTGCACGTGGCGTAAATTCGAAATATAAATATTAATATCCACTTACGCGCTTTCGCGTTATTTTCATCGCGAAGGGGTACGCGCGCGTATTCATCGCCCGCGAACGCACTTCCAAATAATCAACGTATTTCGCGAATGATAAATACGCCCGGGAATAGATTGCACGGCGCGATGATTAATCGTTTCTCTTCGAAGGCCACCACCCTTCGCATTTATGAATCGCGACGACGCAAAGGCGCAGGAAAGGGCGGATCCCTCGGACTCCTTTATCAGTATTCGCGCAAAACCTGCCGTCGCGCGTAAGTCACAGTGCATCGGTATTAATATTCGTTCGTCGTCATCCCCCTCGCTCCCTGCATCACCGTCCTAATGATGCCTCCTCTGTTCATTTCCACTTTCCAGGAGTACAAAGCGCTCCGCTAAATTATACGCTCCATAAACAAGAAACGCGCGGAAATATTCGAGCTCATGGTCGTGCTTACGTGCACGCTTATTAAAAAAAATTCGTTTTGGCTTTTCTCTTTTCTCTCCGTCTCCGTTTTAAGATTTTTCACGGTTGTCAATAACGAGACGCGCGAGACGCATCCCCCTCAAAAGTGCTATTCAATTTTCGCTATGACACAGCGATATGACGTTTAAAGAAATCCCGCGTCATTTACCAAATGCGAACGGAATGATAAACTGAGAAAAAGGAGGAAGTTGAAATTTTGCGAAGTAAATGTCTCTTGTGACATTTTCGTCGATATTTATTAGTTAGAACAAAATTTGACTGTGCTGACGGAATATATGATATGAATATATGTTTTAATATATGTTTTTGCGAAATATACTTATGTTTTCCTATTAAATGGTGAGAAGAAGGAAGAAAGAAAGAAATACAAGGCCAAAGTACGGATGGTGTAGTCGCTTTATTAAATATTAACCTCATCTCAATACCCTTCCTCGCGGTTTTAAAGTCAAATAATCGAGGAGTTTTAACTTATAAAAGTATTACTGGAATTCAAAGATCGGTCTATTCGTGGAAGGCTTTTCGTTGCGCTCGTTTGTCTGATTATTGTTCGGCAATATTCGATAGACAATTTCATCCTCCCACTAACAATATAATATTTAATGTAACACTAAACCATCCGTGCTTTGGTTTTCACGACTTAGTATTTCTTTCTTCCTTCGGCAAATCTGAACATAGAGCTGTCAAATTTAATTTCGTTATCTTATTGTTTTATTTGATAAAAATAACATTTAATTTCGCCGTACTTAAATAAACGTTTATTTCTAAAATAAATCCTATATTTCGGTAAATAATAAATTTTCAAGTCTTTTTCTCTCAGCATATAATGGATACCAATATAGTTTCTCTGATGATAAAGCTCGATCTATTCGTAACGATAACGATAAAAATCTCATTTGTGTAATTGCCCGAATAATTCGAATTTGTCCTTAACTAGCTCGATTATCGAGACGTTAAAAATTTCTATTTTCAATTACGATTACGCTTTCGAATCCCATCTGAAATTTTTTCAGCATGACTTGCGTCTATCACGCTGAGTGTATCATTTCACACGAACATTTTCACTACAGGATACGATATGGTCGTTTGGCGGGTTATACAATGCCTAGCGTGATGCGCCTCTCTCGTAGGTGAAGTTCGACCCCGAAGCCGCAGATTGATGCGTCGAATTATATTTGTCGCGGGACGCAGCTGCTGTCTAAATTATACGCTACATTTAGCCGCGACGAGCCCCCCAGATTGCCCTCGCGAGTATCCTCCCTCGCAACGGCTTTGATGTACTCTCAGGATCATAGCAGTCAATGAATTTTATTCCATCTTTGCGGCTGTCGAGAGCCGAATCCGACGGACGATCGATGTTGGATTATTAAGCTCTTTTTAACGAGAGTCTAAATGTGCGCGGGCCTCTATAGTCGCTTCAAAAGACCCGAATATTAAATGAATAATATAATTTTACACAAATAATATTGTGTAAACGAATGTTATGGAATTTTATAATAGAATTATATCATCAAAATTCGATTTGAAAAATGAGATTTTTAAATCCGCCGTAGTTGAGTGTGTAAATCATAACTGTCGATTCCAAGGAAATAAAAAAACACATTTTCGTTAGATAAATCGTGTAACATTTAATGGATTTTTTTGCACCGCTCAAATCGAAGCTGAGAAGATTCTCAAGCTGAAACCGACGACATAAAATTTTATTCATCCCATGTCTTCCATTATTCAAAACAGGAGTCCCTCAAATCTACGTAAGAAAAGACGTCGTCTGCGCAAACATTGCCCTCATTTCCCCGAAGACATTTATCCCCGAGTGATTTCGGTAAAAGCGGAAAAAACTCGGAGGGTTTGACCAGACGAAATTTAAGGCACAATAGGATTTTATACGTCGAGGATTTGTTTATTCGCGAGAATCGTATGCGCGAGGGTCGGCCGAGGAACACTGCGTCCATAATTCTCACCTCGTAAGTTTTCGTCGAGCTCAATATTCAATATTATTGCTCCTCGTATAACGTAAGTTATGCACATTGTGATATTTTTACGATTCTTTCCATAAGGTTCCCTTTAAATAGAGAGAAAAGAGCCACCGAGAGACGGTAAAAAGTATAAAAGGTTGATAATTATCCAACAACGTGTATACGAAGCTTATATAAAATTGATAATCGTGCCCAATTTTAAAACGAATTTTTTTGAACATTCACCGAAGCATAATGACGATGTATAAAGGTTTTTCCAACCATTAACCATCATAGACCTCGCTCCATGAACTGTAAGACCTCGGCTTTCTGTACAGCGTTCAATGTATTCAATGCCTACGGCTAGGTGGGCTTGATAACAGCGGCAGACAGGTGGTAAACAGGGAAGTAACTAAGGTCCCGGTGTATGAGAGAAGAGCTGGCGTTAATTCCGTGGGACAAAATTTACGAACGACGCGAAGGAGGCACAGCAGGGACGCGGAGCGTCGCCTTTTATAGTAGGTCACAATCGCCGGAAGCGATAAAGACCGACCTAACTCTTACGCGAACCAACCTAAAACTGTAACGTCAGCGAGCACACGTTGAATGAACTTAACATCGTGCGATATAACTCCGTAATTTAACAGAGCAAGGTGTCACAGGAGATATAGCAATATTTAGACGGTGCATGCTAAAACTGAAATCAAGATCTAATTACAGGATTATTGCAAACTGAGCGGTTTACTGCACACATATTGGCATATCGGTTCGCTCCAGTTAGTTGTAGGAAGAGCCGACATATAATTGACTAACTAGAATTAACCGACATATCGTTCTCTCATCTATTGATTATTCGCTGAATAGAATACATTATAATTATAAATTATAACAATAAATTATAATTATAAATTATAATTGTAAATTATAAGTTATGATTATATGAATGTTCTTCTAATGCGTATCGTCCCACGGAATATAAAACCGCTGTTATTTGTTTGCAAAACTGATTTTCTTGCTTATTTACGTTAATACTGACACAATTTGCACAACTTTATTACGTTTTTACACTTGAACAACAATTTTATTAATCTTCACTCGAAGATCGCTCCAAACTTCAACCACATGCGAAAATAACTATAATTTCCTACCAGTGCATATTAAATCAACATATTCCCCTGTTAACATATTCACCTCAAAGTAACGCAAAAATGTCAGTGGATCATTATTTACACGAAACGTTTTACTCTGCGGTCTCTAATATTTGAAAACTGTATTTCTAAAGCGACCGGGAATTCGTACACGGCCCCTCACGACTGCTCTCATCGCAATTTCGTGGAGAAAAAATGCACCGCCGAAAACGACGTAACTTGCATAATTCATCGAGGCCTGTTGGAAGATGCTCCTTCCCAAGCGTTCTGCGCGATGACGAGGCGGCTCGTGCGTTAAAGTCGATAGCACACGTGGGAGCAGGTGGACTTGTCGATAGCGTGTCGTCGATGAAGAGACCGTATTAGCGACACGCTGTTCACGAAGATGTGGGTGACAGCGCGGTGCTCGCCGAGCTGACACGTGTTACACGCGGATCTCGCGCCGTAGAACACAACCGGTATATCGAGCCGGTGGTGCGTGCGTGTGTGTGTGTATGCGTGCAGTTTCTCCCCGGCGCATTTCCCCACGGATTCCAGCGTGCCGAGACGCGCCACGCCTGGTTCTGCCGGGGAAATTCGTCGACCTTTAGTGTAATAACCGGGACCGTCGGGAGCGACGACGGTCGCGGTCGTTGTTGTTGTCCCCGGGCCGGTTATCCTCTTTATTCGTCGTCGGGAGCCGTGTCTCTCCACATACGTGACTCGCGAAAACACCTCCGCGCAGAATGAACGGCGAGACGTCGCGGGCGCGATAAAAACTTGCGAAAATAGTCGCGGAAAGCTGCGACACAATGCGCGCTTTTGTGCGCTCGCGTCGTTGCACGCGCCAAAGAAATTGCCCCTTGAGAATTACGGTAAGTTCGCGGGCGTTCGGGCAAGCGTGAGGATGCCATAATTTTCACGACTGTATTACTCTCGTCGCTCTCCTGCGCGCAGATTTCACCATCTCTGGACCCGCGGTGAGAATAAATCGGCGGAGAGCATCACGAATACCTGATGACAAGCGCTTCGGAAAGCAGGGGAAATTTCGGCGCGATTCAGGACGACCGATTCTCCACGAATAATCTCGCGCTTTTAACGACGCGTCGTGTTCGCTCCGTAGCGACTCCTGTCTGCGATATTTCACCCGTCCCGATGCATTTTACATCGGATGCATCGGCCGAAGCTGAAACGACGTACACGCTCCTCCAACGTTCCGATGAGAGAGAAAGAGAGAGAGTTAATTTTGTCTCTCGACTCGCCCGTCCCGGTCGAACACGGTCGGCGATCGATAAAATTAATCCATTTAGATATTTCAAATGAACCCCCGGCGCGCGCCTCGATGCATCCCCATCGCCGGGGCTCACGGCGCTCCACATCGAGCATACAAATTCGAGTAGCGGCGAGTTTTCAAGTGGTCGATCGCGAGTCGAGGCAGCGACGGTCCGTCGACCTCCGCGGGATATTGTACGCGGCACACGCCGGGCCCCCATGAATTATGCATATTTTCCGCGATATGAGTGCCTGAGTGATGGCCCGGCACGTAGCTTTGACAGGCTGTAAATTAGAATGGGAAAACCGACGGAGGTGGTCGCGCATCCGCACGGTCTCGGCAACCGAAGAAGTGACGAAGAGGTTCGGCTGCTTCAGGAGATATTAACTCGGGGGGATGCGACGCTACTAACTCGCTCGCTGTATTTTAAACGTCTTATCGCCGCGTCGACACAACGAGGTTCTCCAATCTTTTTAACCGTGACGTTGTTTCTAATGAGGGGTTCGTTACGACTTTACAACGCATTTCCTTCGCGGGAGATTAAACGGATCGTCGAGAGCAAATTTCTTCTCTCCTCTGCATGTTGCTAATTTGCTCACACTGCCGCGTCGGAAGAATTACAAGCGAATTTACGGTAAAAAGTTCAAATGATTACGGCTCTGATATCCAGCCAGGGTCGTCGGTCTTTCTCATTACAAGCCGAATTTAACGTCTTTTCGATCTTTACACGATGAAACTGCGTCCGATAATGTGTCCGGACAGCCGATTTGTCTCCCAGTCTGTTATGTAACATTATATCATCGCTCACCGACTTTCTGTAACTTATGTTTTGTATTTTTACTTGTTTATTTCACTGAAGAGGGTCCAACGAAAAACCGAAACGTTTGAATATTGTATACTGTGTCGCTATGTAGTATTAACTCTTGTGATATCGCCTGTGTGTGTTTATTCGAATAATAATTAAATTATATTGCGCTAAAAAACGTGTGCGTAGACTCTTACTTGTCGAATATTACCTAAACTCGAATTTACAGTATCCGTATTGTAAACGTCGGTCGTGCGATAGAAACAAATTGACATTCTGTAATCCCGGCCCGGACTTGTTAAGTTAGTGGTTAAAAAGCGTACCCTCGACTACGGTCGGTTACGAGAGAGAGAGAATGTCGCATGCCGGAGTCGTCATGCGGTATACCAATCCATCAGCTGCGCCCGTAACATACGCGCGACATGCGCGCAAGCATGAAGCGTTTGTATCGGAAAACGGCGGAAGGAAGGATACGTAAAATATGAACGCGATGACGAGTGTGCCTGTGTTTTTCGTCCGCAACAAATTGGTGAGATATGCGGACACGGATGCGTCACGTGACACGTGTAGCTCGCGTGTTACAGCGTTTTGGAATTGGTCCAAGCAAGAACCGTTCTCCGATGATTTGTTATGGTTATTTGAATAGTCTGGATTACAATGTGTGCCGCGAGATAACATAGCATAAAGTATTTTGTAACAAGAGCGGTGAGACACTTACGTTCACGGTATTGTCATAATTAAGCAGTTTCGAATGTTAACTAATAATTTTGAAATTTGTTTATAATATCTATATATTAGTCTTAAGTATAAAATAAACCTGTAATATATACGTGATGCAAAAGTTAATTAAACTAACAATACGTAGCAGTAATTTCAATGATCTTTGCCATGTTTCCCAAATATTTAATTATTAACTTATACACACAGCTTAGAGAAATCTCTCTCTTTCTCCCTCATAATACATATAACAAATATAGTCGTTACGTTTCTTCTGATTTGACATATTTGTATTTGTATAAGATAGGAGTTTAGAAAATAATCGTAATATTAAAGACTAATATATAAATATTATAGACAAATTTCAAAATTATTAACCGTTTCGTTTTAAAAATACAGTAATGGAAAGTTTATAATTTATAATAATATTCGAAACACACACACATACACATGTTATATATGCATATTTTTAAACATTTATATACTTCTTATTATATATGCATATATTTAAACATTTATATACTTCTTTCTATTATCTGTGGATTTCTATTAGACTAACTGATGCATAAATATAGCATTAATAAATAGCATTAAAAAAAAATAATATTTTTGTATTTGTAATATCGTGTTTAAATATTTATTTCAATTTCGTTTCAAATTAATATTTGTTATTTAGTTATTGAAATAAATATATTCAAACGTAATTGTGTTTGACAAATAATAAATTGATGAAAAATCTTGATGCACTATTGGCAATACGGAAATATTCAATCAACGAATCTCTTCAAATAACAGGGTAATTTGATATCTCAAAATACATTCCAGAAAACGTCAATTTCAATTGAAGAATTTTTAACGAAATATCTTTGTTAGGGCGAATTACCAATCTCGTCATTCGACGTTATATAGCTTCGCAATTGAATATCGATGTATTTATAGAAATAGCGAATAATTAAGTGCAAATCCAAATATTGAATTTCTTCACGCTATCCCAGGCAACGTATTTCATGAAGATATCAGATATCAGACCGTCGTCCGTATTCTAATAATTCCAAAATTATCGTCTGTCAATCGCGGAGAACTCCGATTGCGAATCGATGAAAAAGATCTATAGTTAAAATTGAGGTTGGCGGTTGCAGCATATCCTGCGTGTAAAGGAAGTGCGAACGCCAGTGACAAGAATACGTCGCGTCAAACTACGGTATAGATGTCTGTCCTATCTATACACACTCCACTTAGTACTGTACATACGGTTGTACATACGTTGTTGTATGTGCCTATCAACCGCCTGCCGATCCAATATGTGCGAGGTGATATTGGGCGATCGGGCTCCCATACATTCTGGTACATAAAATAAATACGAGTATTCTCTGTTCCCGCGTCACGAACCATCCTCGCGCGACTTCGGTGCGCGTTAAAAAATACAAGCGATAAAATATACGCCGTGCGCGCGCGTTTATGCATATTACATATGTAAAATACAATGCCCCGTGCAATATTCAAACTTGTAATGGCACTGTATTCCCGTGACCGGTGCGCCGCGCGCATCGATGACGACTTTGATACCAACGCGCTGACATCAAAATTTTAATATAATGATAGCGAAATATTCAAGCGAAATATCCGCCGCGTATCTTTCGCGACAGATCATCTTTCATTCGCATTTTGTACCTTTGCAGACTTCGAAATGCATTTATGATATTTTTCGCGGTACGAAATACGATATATTCTCTCGCTCCTCGACACATTTTGTCCGTCGAATTTTCTGTTACTTGACATGCTTTGGTCATCGCATTGTTCGTCGTGTTGAAACACACAAACTTTTATCCTTATTTTACACTATATATGATATAACGATACAAGTGCACGTTGCACGATATATCTCTCCGTATCGCTATATCCGACAATGTCTACCCGTAAAAGTTTTTACAATATTACACGACGCTTTGATATTCCCGACATTCGAGTAAGATGACATGAGCGTCACGAATATGATGGATTACACGTAAAACGCAATAACAATATATATGCGCCAAGCTTCTCGTGCCATTTAACGTTACTCACGGTTATCTCTAAAAATCACAGACGGAGATATCGGGAAAATAAACCGGCGGAAATACCTTGGCGAACAATACACGAGCTATAATAGCACATTAAATCACGGTTCGCTATTAAACCTGAAATAAATTTAAAACTCAACTGCCGGAGAGAAACGCGTCAGCTCGTGAAAACGTTCTTCATAAAAATCATGGGACAAAATAGCGCAACGACGCTGCTGCGAAATCGCAATTATATCCCCTTCCTGTTTCCTGTACAAGCGCGTTAAAAAAATTTCACGTGTGTGGGCTCTGCCGATCTCCGACGTATCATCGTGGGATCTCGTCGTCTATTCTAAGGGGGACGAGAGTGGAAAAGGCTTTGGAAAATAGGCTTCGGGAAACCGGCGGCCTGTGACTACGAATACGACGCACATACGCGGCACAATAGCGCGCGCGCGCATTATCTGTGGTAAATGAACACCCGTAACGCGCGCAGAGGAGGACATCTCAATGGCCGTTATTCCATTATTCAACGGTCACTTGACCCTTTCGGAGCGTTAAAGAGCGACCGAGTGTTTCAAAATTACTCACGGAACGCAGCGAGACGCCGCGTGAATTTTTCCTCTCCTCCCCCCGAAAACCTAACATCGATCGACGGGGCGATTCGACGACGCGAATTTCGCGCGACCGGTATTTAAGCTATACCCGCCTCTCTCCTCGTGCGTGCCGCGCCGATGTTATTATTTTACGCGCGCGGGTGTCGCGAATTTTACGGGGGTATTTGCAAAATTCTATAAAAAGGAAAATGCCGCTCTGATAACGGCGCAGTCATAACACCGGCGGGCTGCCTAATCGATATCTCGGTTGCATCTGTCGAATTTACCCCTCCGCAGGTTGAACGCACCATAATTCCACTCCGCGATCCAGCTATGAAGGCTTTTATAACCCCCTCCCCCCCCCCC
>NW_014555944.1:1681244-1745668 GCF_001313825.1 Dinoponera quadriceps
CCCCCCCCCCCCCCCCGCCGATCGTCAAACAATGCTGAAGCATATTGCCGCGTATTATACGAATTATTACGCTGCGCGCGGCATTAAACGCATCGGCCTTGAACAAATATAATAAATATATATCGGGTGGTGGTCGGCGCGGCGTCCGGCGGAGGGTGCAGCGCGGGCCTAAGTATCGCCGTTAATGCGCGAACCTTATGGCACCGGTGGTTCCCGCTCACGCTACATTTCGCGATCGCATCGGCATGAGTGCACGCCGACATGCATGTATCTGGGTCGAAAGATATCAGCCCGGGGATCTCGCGATGGCCGCCGTTAGCGACGGCCGCCCGGCTAATGCACGAACCGATCGAGGTCGGGTCCGCTTATTCGCGGATCAATTACGGAAAACGGCATTTTCGAGTCCTGAGTCGGCGGATTGATGGTTTATTAAAGCGCGAAGTTCACTTCAATGAGAAATATATATGGGACGGCACGCCGGCGGTTAAAAATATAGTCGTTACGTGCGAGTCGTCAGCGGCGAGAGGTCAGCGGTTTCGCACCCTCCTACGGTTTGCTCTTTAATGTATAGTTAAGCGCAGCAGTCGTTGCTCTCGCGGAGCAGAGCGAGTGAATTCGAAATCCCTCCCGCGATAATTTCAAGCCGAGAGCGCGCGCGACCTATAATCCGCGCGCGCGACGGAAATTCGCAGCGGGGGATGAAGCGATGTATAAAATATCCGGTCACGAGGCTTCGTCGCCGGCAACCGCGGATTAATCTCGCAGCTCAACCTGAATCGCTACCTTCCCCGTCAAAGCCCTACAAGAGTTTCCTCCGAAGAAATATGTAAACGCGACCGCAGCTTCGTATACATTTCGCCGTACAAGCCGGCTTTGTAAGACGATGCATCGCATTTGTAACCTTCCGTGCGCGTCCCGGGGGGTAGCGAAAGGGTTGAACCGCACAATAGCATTTTGCCCGCCCCCGATCGTCGGCAACGTTGTCGTCGTCGTTGTTGTTGTCGACGCATACATCGACCCGAAAAATTTGCAACGGCTCCTGGCCGCGGAGGGTTTCGCTCGCTTTATTTCTCCGGGCTCTATCTCCTCCGGGATACCCCCTTTTTACGCTACACATCGCCGAGAAGCGGGCTATCGATTTGTTGGCAACGGTTTAAGCTTCAAAGCCAATTCGTCAGCCGGCTCTCAAGACGGAGGGCGACCGCGCGACGACGGCGGCGTCGGCACGAATTCGCGACGCTAACCCAGATCGTCGTCCTTGGAGATGGTCCAGCCGGCCGGGTCGCCGTTGCCAGGATACCCGGAGCCGGACTCCAGCGGGAAAGAGAGAGAAAGATCGCGGAAAATACACGGCGGGTGCTTTTTGCGCCTCGCGGCCCGAAACGGGATTCCAGCCAGTGGTCCGCTGTTTCTCGCAAAAGAGATCGCCGAGAGTTTGCGAGGTTCGTAAAAGGATCAAACGATATCACTACCGCCGGCTCGTGACGCGAGTGACAAAAGAAGGGAGTTCTAACGAGAGACAAATCTGCGACTATGTTTGAACGCGACCAGTTCCACCTCGTCCGTCTATATTTATTTAACGATCGCGGCGCGGTGCTTTCTACTCATTTGATGTTTTAAACTTAAATTAAATAATAAAAGTGAAAAAGATTCTAGAAATGTCGTTGGAGGAGAACTAGCGTCTCTCTCTCTCTCTCTCTCTCTCTCTCTCTCCTTCTCTCGCTTCCTCTTTCTCTCTTCTTCTCTGGTTTTTCTGCTTCGTACGATAATAAACTAAAAGTATTTTCTTTACATGTAGCGGATGTTTCACTTTAACTCTGTATGTATTTTTGCAGGCATGTGATGTATTATTGGACAAAGCTATCTCTTCTATTACATTTCAATGGAAACTTCGTTAAAATACTTTGCGTGAATTGTGCTTTTGGCTGTTCTCTGCTCTCTCGTCGTGCTCAAAGGACAAGCTGCAATTGTTAAATTGCAACACTGTAGTGGCGCAAATTTCATTGCATCTCGTGCGCGTTATTGTGTGGCAAAGAGCACTTGAGAAATTTCCGCCGAGAATTGAGATTTTCCGTACTGTTTCGCATTTTAGTCTTTCCTAATATACGCAAACGCTTTAACGAGACTGAAAGGAAAATATTTATAAAGCAAATATAAAATATCGCGCGTAACAGCGAAGCCGCTTGCAAAAAGGATAATAACGTTCTTAACGCACGAAGTGTTTACACCGTCCTTTCGCTGGAAAATCTTTTACTTATTTTTACTTCTCATTAGACAAAAGTAACTTAATCCCTAAACGAAGATATCACGAAAAAAAATTATAAGAAATGTAGAATAAGATGTAAGAGAGAAGTTTTATCTTAGAGGACGGAGAGTATCTCTTTTTGAGGTACATTAAACGTGTTAACATGAAAATTTGCTCGATATTACTTAGAAAGCGCAGAAAATTACGAGAATTTTCCTTTAATCATTTTCTCCCGCCGTCTGTAAATTTGGGTCGCGCGTTTTCAGCGTTAAATTCTTTCGCGCGACTGCCACTTACCACGTTTACTGGTGTTCGTACATGTAACGTTCACGAGCAATGAAAGGCGCACTTTGTACTTAAGGGAGAAGGTACGTATCGAGTAAATGAGATATAAATTTCCTCTCCCGCCGTTCGTCGATCATTTATTCGACGGTTCTCGATCGCGTCGCGGATGGAGGAGCACGGTGCGAGCGCCAGGGGCGACGTACACTTAAATAAAGGGTCGGCCACGTCGCTCGTGGACGTTCTAAATAGATGGGCAATGGGTTCTTGAATTATGAGCCTCCGTATCGGGTTGGCCTAATGCAATTATCCCTTTTAGAGTATATTGCCTCCATTTGTGTATTAAAATTGAGCGTGGCAGTGTGCACATTCGCATCCTATCGGGTTCGATTAAATGGACTTTAATTTGAGTAAGAGGCGAACGAAAGGATCCGGAAATTGGGCGCAACTACCCGCGGCATCGATATCAAGCGCCTTATGCGCTGCAGACGCAATGGATATCTTATTGTTGCGGACTTCCTAACTTGTAGAATAGTTCCGCAATAAAATTTATCTCTCCCATGTGAAACGAAGGGAAACAGGGAGGATTGAAATCGGTATAATCGTTCGGTAGTGGAGACGGAAAAAAGATCGCAAAACAACGGAAACGGCAAATTGGATATGTGGAGTGTGGAGAATTGTCTGTCGGTGCTGCATCGCAGCTAGTGACGTCGAAAGGATGAAAAAAAAATTTGCGTTTCGCGGTGCCCGCGGCGTCGCGTTGCAAACGAGAAAACGTGTTCGCCGCCAACGTACACAGGGAGTTCCAATTATGACAGCGAAGCATTTAGAAGATAGCCCCAACGCGAAACGCAGCTTCTCATCTTTACCGTATCCCTACGGTGCCTGTGCAATATTTTACCTGGTCTGCTTCGTCGGGCTCCGATGATAAAGGCGCGGCGCGACTCCGAGACAGATCTCCGTTGCACTCACGTTCGCAGCCAAGTGATTCTGGAAAATCATATTTCGACGGAATTTTATATTTCAGCGCATTTTTAAGGCGCCCAACATTGAGTGCGCTCCAACGGGTCCTCGAAATAATGTATTGCGAATGCCAAACGCGATGATTAATGGATATTCGTAAATGTAACGATAGTAAAAATTAATGGCTATACCGCCTGCTAAAGGGGGAGAGAAATCATTGATATTAAAACGTGCTTCATCGGCATATTATGAAAGTAGTTTCTCGCAATTCCCGTAAAATCTTTGGGAAATTTATTCCAGCGGTGTTATTTCAAGAGTCAACAATTCTCCAGCGCAATATACGCGGTCCGGGGATGCGCGTTATTTAATGTATACGTAGAAAAATATTTGCGCAAAAGTACCCGCGACACACAACTACAGTAGCCGTTTCCCGGTACGATCGGGAATCGCGTGTGAACGGCTTTCGCGGCGTATCGAAAACCGCGCGCGCGTTCCGCCGCGTATCGGGAAGGGAAAAACTGGGATACGCGGGAAACCTTCGCCGAGGATTTACGCGAGTTTTTCGTGCGGTATAGCTATCGATAAGCGAGGGCGAGGATACGCAAGGAGGATGCTTTTGTACGGCTCGTCCGGCCGCAGACAGTAAAGATAGCGGCTTTACTAGACAGGCCCGGGGAGAGCCCGCTCGCGGTACAAATTCGAGGACTCCGGTAATTCCGCGATACGAGCGGCAACGAGGGTAACGAGCTTCCCGCCAGATTATCTGGCCGACGGCGAGGGCGGAGGATTGTGTTGGCAACGTGTATCCTTCCTCCGCTGGCCGGGGGTGCGTCGCGGTAAATATCGATCCTCGGCTCTTTCTGTTTCTCTCTCTCTCTACTCTTTCCGGCGTTTAACAAGCGCATTACGTTAGCCCCTTTTAAAAGATCGCACTTCTGACTTCAATGGGCTGTGTAATCGGATTAGGATCGACACAATGCGCCTGTGCCGCGAATGTGTAACGTTCCGCGTCGATTCCATCTGCCGGGATTTGGCGCACCCGGTGCATATGTCCGGCCTATCGGTCGTCGTATCACTGTGTCCCGCGTTATCTTCGACAGCAAGGCGCCGAAACGCGAGAAAACGTGAGTTGCGGGCTCTCGCGTCGTTTCAGGAACGAAATAATCATTCACGAAGAAAGTATAAAATTCAAGAGATTTGCGAAATTACAACCAGTTCTCACGTAAGAATCAGTCGGATTCGATCAGTACCGGAGACTGGCGAAGTACCGATTTAGTTAGTGAAATATGAATTTCACGTTACGAGACCGATGCTTTAAATAAAAAAGTGGAAGATTTCACTAACGTGCAGCTTAAATAACTCAGTGGTAAAAGTGGTTGACTGGCAAACGGAAAACCCGAATTCCAATCCCAGCCGAGTTTGCATCGTTCTGATATTTTTAACCTCACATGTCTTTAAAAGTGGATAAGAACGCAAATGTTTTAGCTGTAACTTCTGACTCTTCCTTCCACGATATGATCGCATTGAGAAAAAATGTAGTTGAAGCAAGGAAATTTTGCTCAAATGAACCCGATTTTTCCAAGCGCGACAAGCATGTCCGCTGAACAAATTATATTCCTATAATGAATTACTGTCCAATGAGTTATCAATTAATTCAACGATTGCGATTTTGCAACTATATCAACGTACATATATTATTGCGTAATTTCTTCAGTGGACGTAATATTTCTTTGAATGAGGATGACTGCCGATTTTGTAGATCCAACTGCTTTTTTTCAATGTGTAAGATTAACTATTATTTAGAATAATGATAATCATTATTGGGAATCAGTACCGTCCCAGTATTGGGGATTGATAATTTTTGGTACTTTCGCAATACTGTGAATCGGTACAATTACAGTCTTTCAAATCTTAACTTATTGCTATCATCCCGATATTCCACCAATATCAAATAGGTATTGGCATCTAATACTAATTCATTAAAAATCGATATTAAATCAATATTTCGCAAACAGTTATTTTCTACTTTCAGGTTATCAAATGCTAAAAATGCCGGACCAATTTTCGACTCGGGTATCTCCTCCATATTTATGGATAAATTTGTCAAATATATATCCGTTACGATGAGAAACGTCGTATATAATAAGATTTCACGCATCTGGAAATATACGATGTCACTGTCCGCACCTTGGCGTCGTGCATTCTCCGTCCTAGCTTCTCCATCTATCATCTTGATTCCTGGCTGTTCTGGATATTCACTCGCAGCACTGACACTAGCACTGACCCGTGTAGATATTACGATTCGAAACGGAGAAACGCATGTTAATTAACACGGTGTTGACGAGGGCTCGATTGAATGTTTTAAAAACACCTACGAAATATTTCAATCATCTAACGTGAATGCAACAAAAAACACCGAGAGGCATATTTCGCATCGCGATATGTGTGTCGTTCGTCGGCTAGAAACGTTATGACTTGGTCACGGAAAATTCCGTGACACGCGTGAATGTCAAAACAAAAGACAAAAAGGGCCGGCGTCATCGGCTGTAAATCGGAAACCATCAATCCCCACCGGACAGCGGAGAGATCTCAACAATCAATATTTTTAAAACATTGCGCACCTTGAAGACGATCTATCCTCGTATGTTGCGTGTTTTCTTAAGTGTTTCGATTGTTTCGAGATGGTGAGTGACAAGCATATCGTAGAGTACGTGTGTATTTGTGCAATAGTTATTTCAATCGAATTAAAAATTCGAATCGTTAGATTAAACGATGCCAACGAGAGGTTGCAGAGTCGAGGAAATATTTTAATTTAAAATATTTCGCCGGCTACTGAAATAATGAATCAACCTCTCGTTGGCGTCGCTTAATTAACACACGTTTTTTCGAACGAATCTATGCGAATATCAATGCTAACACCAGTGTCACGAGGAAGTATTTGGAATACCATGACGGAATAACTTAGAACCAAGATGTTGAATCAGGAAGCTAGGAAGGATGCGAGCAACGTTGCATTATATATTTCCAGCGTTCTTATTCTGTAACTTTAACGTATGCGTTACAGACATAACGCATGCATTACAAATCTTTGCACAGACAAAATGCGTCACGAAATAGCTGTGCAACGATAACGAAAGTTTTGTAAATAAAATATAGAATAAGGAGAAGTGTGTAAAATCATGTTTTATACAAGAAGATCTCATACAGGATTTTACACGGAAGATTTACAATTTGAATTGATATTTGATGAATTTATCGAGAATAAAGAGATATTTGAATTGAAATTTAGGTCGATATTTCAGTCCATTATTGTTCGACAAATAATTATAGTTTCATGAACGTCCGATTATTCGTCAATCTGTATCTCTATTCGGTGCATGCAAGAAATATTGATTCAAACAGGCAAATAATAGTCCATTAATACGAATATGTAATAAATCAAGCTTTCAATAAAAGATGGAGATTAAATGCAGGCGGAATGTTGACATAAACGAATATTAAATAATCCCGAAATATTAATCTTCTTTTAAGATTCAACGGGGAGACAACGGCAGTAAATAATATTGTAACTTAACAAATAGAACAGTACCCCGTATAGAGTTGTGTTTCGGGATTCTCTATTCGTGAAATTTGGCGAAATTTGCAGAATATAGAACCAAAATTTCGACCCGGACAGACATACAGTTTCTCACATCATTCGATATTAATGTGGTAGGCAAGATAATATAATGTTAAAGCGTATCAGTTAAGTTTTTGTCAAAATATGATTCAGATTTACTTTTTCTTTCGCGTGAATCACACAACATAAGCTACACGGGAAACACAACTACACTAAAACATTCGTATTACGAAATTGTTTGTTCCTTACGAAAGATTTATTGCCATTTATTGCCTCGCTTTCCTCTTTCTTTCTCCTATAGTCGTTTATCTAAGATAAGCGAGTAAAAATTGCAAACTCCGGAATGAAAGCGCGGTGTACAGGCGCGATAATTAACGCCATACTTCAATGTGCGATTCTCGTCGTGGTCAATAGATATAAAATCAGCGGACACCTTTTCCACGATTATACGCAAAATTAATTCGTCACGTTGAATATTCCGCGACGTCACGAGAGATCGCGAACGATATGTCAATGTCAACTCGAATAGCGGTTACGCATATCCGAATGGACCGTTAATTATCAGTTGCACTCGGCACGCTTCTCAGAACCATACATCAGCATCGGACCTTTGGAGTGTTCCAAGCGAACGCATATAACTTGGCAACGATAATATTTACTAATTCAGGTCGCGCAGACTCGTCGGGATATCGCGAGCATATTAAATTTACGATAAACCGCCAGTTGCATCGAATAACATATGCAACTAACGACGAACGTTTCGACATTTCATTATCAACGCCAGAGAATATCCAATGACGATTGGTCTTGGATGATCAGTCTTCTATAAGCGCCGTTATCTTGTTACGCGTAATCACACATTTATTCCACGAAAAGATGAAGAATTCTAAGTCAAGATTCGATATGTGTCGTGATAAAAAAAAAAAAAATAGATGTAAATCAATAATGAGAATCTTATCGAGGAAAGTCGACTCTTAATTAATTACAGAATCTCGCTACGTGTAGAGCTACATGCGCAAATGTTGTAATAACTCATGTACATTAAGAACACGTTCTCTTTTTTTCTTTATTATTCAACGTAAACTACGACATACACGTAGTTGCCTCGAAATTCAAGAGAGGAAAACTTGTCTACTGCTGCAGGTCGCTGTACATCCCGCTTGTTTAGTTTTCTCGACGTGACTCTCTCTCTCTCTTAAAGGTGCAAAATTCAATATAGAATTCACGCGATCCTTCTTGAGAGAAACGTAGGTTCGCGGTTATTCAAAATGGAAGAAACCGGCGGACACGTTTTTAGCAGGCCGCAGCAGTGAGCCCTCTTGCGGTCTAAATTATTCGCGGTAGCTCCTATTAAGCGGCACAGCGCGCCTTATCCCGTCAGACTCTCTCCCGAACTCTCTCTTCTCTTTTCATCCTCCCCTCCCCCTCCCCGAATTACCATAATCCGCCGACCTGACGGCATAATTTTTTCTTTTATGTGTTATGTAAAGCCTCGTGTAAGGCGGCGGTTTTTAATCCACGGGCATCCGCGGGAGCAGGAAGCGCGGTTTGCCGTGTCACGACCTGGAAGGCCAGCGAGCTAAATAAGTGAAAACGTCTTTCGCGTCCGGCAGGAAATTCTGCGGCGACCGGCAGACGGATTTGCGAGTTCGCCTCTTAGTTCTGGGTAACACGGCTTCGTAACCCGACTCGAGATCGGCGGTTCGTCAATCAGTAAGTTACGAGCGACGTTCAGGGTTTACGGGCTCTCATACGTCTCCTTCGTCTTATCGGTGCGCACGAAGCGGACGAGAAATAAATCCGCCCGTCCTTCTCTCTGCTTCCTCTTCGCCTCCCACAGCTCCGTCCAGACCAAACTTCCACCTTCCGGCCGTTGCGAAGTGTTTATGCTCTCGAAAGGAACGAAAGAGAAAGAAAGATCAGAAGAGAGAGAGAGAGAGAGTGAGAGTGGGGGAGGGGAAGGGAGAAAGAGGGTAAGGAAGGAAGAGAAAGGGAAAGGCGAGATTAGGTGGGCGAGAGAGGAGCCGAGAGAGGCGAGGCGTGGACACAATGCCGCCCTTTTACGGCAAGAAGCAGTCACCGACGGCGTTTGAAAGTTTCCCCCTTGGAAAAATATCACCTTCCTGCTCGGGGAACCAAATAAATGTAACTCCGTTACCGCGTGCCTGTCGCGCTTTTCCTCGGGAAAGTCGGTCTCGATTTCCTTCCGCTTCTCGCTCCCTCGCGAGAATCTCGCGGATGAGATTGCACTCGGCCCTTCGCTTATCCAACGGGATCGAAACGGACTTCTTCGGAATTTTAATGACGATCGGAACTCGGATATGTATAGCCGCGCCTGCATGTGCTGATCCGCGAGATGAGCGATAGATTTTGAAAGCGGGGGAATACCTTCCGCAATTGACACCGCATCGTGAACCTCGATGCCAACAATGAATTGATTGATACGTTCGCTCGGTATTATTACTCGAATGCACCAGTCGAAGGTGCTTCGCTTCTGACAAATCGTACTGCAAGGTCCGATCGGCGAAACGATTTGTCGGCCTCTTACCAACGCACCGATGGAACGTTATCATAACCGCGGGGGTTGAGATTTATTTTCCAGCTTATGGCGGTATTCCGGCGGAAAACGACGTCGTTAGTAACAACGTACGTGTACATAGGTATTTGTGCTTCCACCATGGATACGATATGTGTAGCGACACACGAAGGGAGGATATCGGACGTTTTTATCACGAGTTGATTATCTAATTAGTCAGAGGCAAACATGAATATTTTCCCATCTCATCCAATCGGATTAAATTGAAATATTTTTTTTTCGCAGCTGTCGAGTTTCTCGATAATACGAGGCACTTTTATGACGAGTAATGTGGAAAATCGTGATCATGTAACTCCTATTCAGCGAGCCGAGATTAAAAGTTTCCGCGTATTCAGCAATATCGCCGACCGATAACGTACATTCGTCAATATCTGAAATTACAATATCGATATCCGTACAAATCTTTGCTGAACGATTGAGCAGTAATCACACTTATTTCGCGGCAAACACGCCGGGCATCAAAGGAATCCCCCTTTGAAACGGGGCATCCTCCTCTTTATTTCCAACTCGCTTCCTCCTCTCTTTCTCTCGTTTTCTCTCCTCGTGTATTTACCTCTGCTGCGTTAACGAGTTTCGCGTACTTTCATGCAAAGCCTCCGGGCGCTTTTCATATCCCGGTGCGGTCCGTGCACGGCATCAAAAAACACCGGGACGCCGGTTCGTCCTTTCTTCTCAGGCATTCGAGCGGCCTTCTACCCAGCCGGGCCGAGGACGTTGCCGGGCTGTCGTCTTCCAGGCTGTTGCCTCCCGCGATACGGTCTCTTCGAGGCGTCGTGCATCGGCGCAACCTCCTTTCCGACGCTGCACCGAGCGATCCCTCCGCTCTTCTCGACCACCCTCGTCCTCGATGTCCCGTTTTATCCACCCCCGCTCGTTATCTGTCTTGCTTCTGCTCTCGGATGAGCGGCGACGACGGGCGCTGTCCTCGTCGGTAGAACGCGAAACCCTTTCGAGAGACGGCGCCCGCCTGGCTGCCTGCCTTTCAGGCGCCGGCGAACCTGCTCCAACACAGACTCGCGAACGCACGTACACGCACCGCAAACACCGAACATAGTACGGGACAAGCGAACGAGAGAAAAGGAGGCCAGAGACTGGAAGTAGAGGGAGCAAGAGGGGGCGATATGCGGATGGGGAGGATCGGGTTCATCATATATTTTCTCGCTCGGCGTCGCGAGACTTTTTCCTCTTCCAACAGTCTTCCTCGCCCTCCTTGTCTCTGACATCGTAACCCCTCTCGGCCCTATCAATGGTCGACCGAATTACAATCGGCACGATGGCGTGACTTGACTGGAGCGCGCGCACCTGTTGGCAGCTTAATCGTATAAGCGGTTCAAACGGTTCATGCGATTGATCGACGGAACAATTGCCGCGACGGATGCAGCCGCTGTTTGTGCCTGTCGCGGGACAATTATTCGCTGTTAACCGCTCGCGGACCAAGTCGGATGGAAGATTGCAACCGTAAGTTCCTTGCGTACTAGGAAGAGACGCAAAGCTCCAAGCCGAGACGTCAAATGAGACGTCGTTGCAACGCGCAGAGATATAAGAGCGTATTTCGCTATGTTTCCGGCAGAATCCGAATTTTCCGCGGGATAAAACTGCGGCCAGCTGTGCTTCCCCTCCCCCCCCCCCCCCCCCCCNTATTTCATCCACTTTCCTTCCAGTTGCCTCCGCGAAGACTGATATCCGAAATGATACATCGCGAACATTTATTTCGACTACGCCGTCTTTTCGTATATTTTCACATCTTTCTCCGCTTTGCAAGCGAAGATTCTACTTTTTTCTTTACATGGCGGAACTTTGTCGTGCGATGCTAATTACATTTAAATGCAATTCTGCGTCGAGGAAAGTGTTGGTAAGCACTCTCTACATTGAAACTTAATTTTGTTTTCTTAATGTGTACAAATTGAAAGACGATACGACTTCCGTGAGATCCAAAAATACTCGGAGAAAGAAAAGAAGATTGACGGCCTGCGAAGCAGCCGTCTGAATCAAACTAGAACAGAAGAGAATCTACGAATCTATGAATGAAATTTTTGAATCTCGCAATCTCTTACACCGCGGATTCTCTTATCATCCAAATCGGATTTCTGATTCTCCACAGACCGGCGATTTCATTTCCTCGGGTAACTTTGAATATCTCCCTGCTTAGGGACGTAAAAATCTGACTCGTAAGCCGCTTTCTTTTCTCTTCGTTAGAAAGGTCCTTTTAACCCCTTGATCTTTTTGTCACGGTCTTTCATACACATATCTTGTGGTTCGTCTGCTAACCTATTCGTCGACTGCTAACCTATTTCAACGCGAACGATCGGCTGCGCGTTGAAATACTGAATCTCAATACTGTCTCGCGCGCACTCCCGTCTAGCGAAGGCCGATCGATGATCGGTAACTCGACGAAACGAAATACATCCGTTTATTTGTCGAGACGATTCCACCGTCGCGACCCCACGGCGAAAGAGATCGCGGAATAAATATTTAATTTAGTAGCGAGCCGCCGTTGAAGAGAGGAGGAAGAACAGCGCATCGCTTGTCCCTCATAAATTTATTTCTCGCATCTCCCCCACCGTCCCCCCCCCTACTTCTCACTCCTCCGACGAGCTCGCCGCATCATTTCTTTTTTCTTTATGCACCGAGGAAGATTTAAGTATTTAATAACCGGCTCGCTCGTAGAAGATACAAGCGCTCCGAGGCGTTATTTAACCTAGAGTATCCGTCATTCTCGCATTATTTTTCCGTCTCTCTTATCCATTCACTCTCTCGGCTATCCGTGCTTTCGACTCACCTATTCTCTCGCCTCTCGACCGTTCATAGTCCAGACGTCTGCGAGGATCGGCGATCTGGCGACGAGCGGTTTATTAATCCCTGTCGCTGCAACACGCTGCAACGGAAAATTAAAACGAGACAATTAGAAAGCGACGGAAACATAGCCGGACAATCAGCGTACACGGAATTTAATAATTGTACATGAAACTTTTATTTCACTTCCATTTCTCGAGCTATTTTTCCGAAATACCGAAACACGGGGATATCACATCAGAAATATCAGACAGATATAAATTTTACGAATCACCGACGAAACGTTATCAGCGCTCAGATATTTGATTAAAACGGCGGTGATTGCGGCAAGGAATATCCATCGTTATGAACGCCGAGCACTTCGGTAAAACGAGATCCACTTTCGGCGCTTGCTAAGCCGTCGGGAAAGCATTAAACGGCATGACGGCTTCTGCGGGGCGACTTTAAGGCGGTAAAACCTTTGGCAGCGCGTTTTAGCAGGCGCTGCGCGAAAATTGCGATCTATCATCTTTGCGGACGCTTCGCTAGTGAATCGTAAACAATGTTATGCAAATATTAAAGTCGCGGGCAACATTTGAATTACTTTTGCATACAACTTTTCACGCGACGGTATAATAGAAGAAGATTGATCGACGACCCGCTCGCTCACATGACAAAGCTTTCGTCGCGCGACCGCAATCTTTTGCCAAGAATTTAATAAAAATCCGCTCGCTCGATTTTCGACTTAAGCGCATCAATCGTCCCTTAACGAGCATAGACTTTCTCTATCGCCGGACGATCGATCAACCCGCGGTCGTGATGAAGGACAGTACAAACGTCACCGCTTGACTTCACGACATAGGAAAAAGACGACGCGAGAATATCTCCTGCCTACGATTGTAACCCACTTCGTTGTAAACAGCTCGCTGACAAATGATAAACAAGCGAAGTGTCGACCGGCTGCATCTCCTCCTCTCTTTAGCGTTGGATCGTCGTTGGACGCACGAGTACATTTTC
This sequence comes from Dinoponera quadriceps, assembly GCF_001313825.1. Classification (NCBI taxonomy): domain Eukaryota; kingdom Metazoa; phylum Arthropoda; class Insecta; order Hymenoptera; family Formicidae; genus Dinoponera; species Dinoponera quadriceps. The sequence goes on from NW_014555944.1 coordinate 1,694,739, forward strand.
TCGCGTCACGAAAGGCGCAAGGGTCCAACCCGTAAACCACGCGAGGGTCGGCGGGTTTATTTGAAAAAGGACGACCCTCTCGAGAGTAAGATGCGGTGGAAGCCGTTACCGGTGATAGGGTTTGTATACTTCTCGAAATAAAAGAGAAAGGGCAGAGAGGATACCAGGGGGCTGTATCGGAGCAGCGTCACTTCGAAATTCGAGAACTGAAGTCATTAGTCGGAAAATCGAGATCCTTATTGATGAACCTGACCGATTTGACACGGCGAAATCAGATTTGTGAAGTTAGCATCCTGAAATGCGAATTCTTATAAAATTCACTCGTTCGTCCACGTTTCGTCCATTTGTAAAAAAAAATTATTTCTAACCAAAATTTAACTTATTTTAGGCGTATAAGAGCCTCAACACGGATATCCCAGTGCGATTATTATTATTAATATAGTTAATATCAATATTATTTGTGGAAAGCCGCATGTTTAGTTGTGTACTAAATGCATGTCCAAATCTTCTTTCGGTAATTGTATGTGGAGAACTAACCTTTTCATACTAGCAACGTTTACTATAATAAGAATCAAAAATATAAGTCACGCTATGGGAATACGGGTTAACGGGAAATATCTAAATTATTCATCTGGGAATAAATGTGATCGGTTTAACATGAAAATGCTACTTCTCCGCATACGATTACCGAAGGAAAATTCGGACGGACGTTTAGTATATAACTAAATATATATTTACCCACAAATAATATTAAAAATCGCACTAGGACATCCATGTTTGTAGGCTCTTGTAGGTCCAAAAATAAGATCTTTGGTTGAAACCAAATAGAGCCGTTATTACTTAATTAAAAATTATTTTTACCCCGTAAAACCCCGTACAAAAAAGTAAAACCCACCCCGTAAAAAAAAGTTAGAAACAAACACAAAAAAAAAAACACAAGAAAACAATAATGTCATGAGCATCACTGACTGTGTATTTTTTTTAGTGATGTATTGTGATCGATTGTCTACGATTTGTCCACGCTTGTCCATCTATGATTCTTGTTTGTCAACCGAATCTAATATAATCAAGCAAAAAAGGACTATTAACAAATAAAAACAGACAAGACTGTGATGAATATTACTGACTAACTTCTCAGATGATATTAATGAATTCTAATCGTTTAACAACGTATGATAATATATATGATGATAACATATGCATTGAGAGAAAAAATTATCGAATGAACAAAACCTCGCTTATATGAGCCAAATTCGTACAAACAAATATGAAATCGACCGAACGAATCATGTAATTACGTGATGCGTACTATTATGATTGCTATTATCTAATTATACAAGTCCATTTTGTGTAATTTACAAATTATTACAATATTACAAATTATTCAAGTAACAAATTATTAACTGATTCAGTGATTACGATTAGTCACGCACTGCATTATCATGTTTATTATGACGCAACTCGTGTTTGCCTTAACACGTAATTTATTCAACAAACACATTTATTTGGACGAGCATTTGATTCGATTGTTTTTTCCCCGGTGTATAATATGTGAAATATAATAATAATACGTGCAAATGTTTTCAGTAAATAGAAAAATGAAAAATAACATCGCGATTTAACTTACCTGCTCACTATCGTTAACATAATAATTCAGCTGGATGATCGAGGATTTTATTCAGGCGATTCAGTCTATTTTCCGAAGAAAATCCGTCGTCGTCCTTTCTTCTGCGTGGCGATCGCGACGACCTCGATTTTCCGAGTATTTCCATCGGAAACGCGTCTCTGAGTAAACTCGAAATAAGCCACGGTATTCGCGCGCCGTGAGCTCTCATCTCCCGAGTAATTGTGTACCTGGGACACGCAATTACGGACCTATCGTTAACACCTTGGCAATATTTACGTTGGTTTACGACGTAGGTATGGATGCACGCTATCAATCATCGGGAGTCGAGGCGTCGACGACGACGAACATTCGTCGTCGCTTATCGTGATACGTGAAGAGAGCTCTCTTCGACGTCACGTATCGTAAGCCTCGTTGACGAGGAAGAGACACGCTGAAGTACCAATGTTTAAAGTATGTGACATATCAGCGAACAGAGACGTATACTCGCCGAATCAAGGAGAGTTAATCGAACCGAAGAATTAATAATAATGCTACCAAAATCTAATCTCACTAAATTCAATTTCCGTTTTTCTTTTAATCCTAGCTCCGGTTCAATAGGTCGTTGAATGTTTTCCAATTTCCCAGTTTTCACATGGCATATTACGTGTTTTTTTAAGTAACAGATGTCCGTTACAACGAACGAACATTACTTTTTCCTAAATCGCATTTGCGAAGCTATTTGAACATTTTTCCCGAAAATATCTCTTTTTTTATAAGTTTAGCTTAAACCCAAATCATATTCTTGACCTGATATCGCAAACATCTTATTTATTCCATTTCCAATTCTCACATTGCAAGCTTAAAAATATCAATTGGAACGAAAATGACAGGACGACAAAGTTAAGGCAATCCCAAGGATGAGTTAAGGACTCAAAGGTAAATGTACGTAGCTGAGGTTAATGCACTACGTTTATCGAAATTCGTTTCATTAATTCGTTTCATTAAACTGCTTATTGTCAACCTTCGTCTTTTCTCACCTTACACCGCTGAGCTGATTAGATAGCGTTGAATTTTTATTGCCGGGGTATATTACGTTGATACTCGACGTTGTGCATTGCAACTGGATAAACCGTCGTTGCCATAAATCGCCGATTTTTGCACATGTAGCTGGAGCACACAGCGAAACAAATTCTGAAAACAAGATTGCCGCGTATATCGTATGAGTAAAAAAAGTCTTGCCGCCGGGAAGATTTATATTCGTTTGGGTGAAGTGTTACGCTCGTGTTTACGAGCGTTCGATGTAGCGACGTTCGAAGGAGGCGAAATAAATGGCCGATCGAGGGGAAGAGTCGATATATGGAAGGCATCGCGCCAATATCGGGACCCCTACGTGTATATCTAAGCTAATGCGCGATTTAATCCTCGATCAGGTAAATAACACATCTTTCACGCGCGATTTAGTTCTCGCTTTAGACAGAAGGGCGACAAAAGGCAGCTAACCTCTTTCACGTGCGGAAACCAAGTTGGCAAAAGAGGGCTCGGAGTACGATCGATCACGCAGTTAAATCTATTACCTTAGACGCCTCTACTCAACGAGAAGTACATACTCGTGCCGCTAGGTTAGGTGTTAGCGTACGCGCGGAGTACATTGTTACAAACCTCATTCTCGCCCTTAGCTTCCGGGACCTCGGCGAAAGTTGGAGGCGTTCGCGAATGCACGACTCGAGTCAAGTGTGAGCTCGATCTCGACCAAAGGTGTTTCAGTCTGAAACATTGTCGGAATATCAAGTCGACTTATTGGAAGTTTCGTTATTCCTAGATCGTCGAGGAAGAACGAAGCAGGATCGAGGAAAGATTTGACCGGGGAAGGTCGAGCGCGCGCGCGAATCGGCCGGCTTCCCACTCATCGTCACGTAGTCGTACCTGCGTGCCGACATATCACGTGGTCGGCGGAATCAGCCGAGCGCAGCCGAAGGTCGTGCCGAACACGTACGCGGCGCTCCCCGCCACAGTTCGAGATCGGCCAGCGCGACGTCGTGACGTGTTCGTAGTCGGTCGGTAGTAAAAGTTGTTCGGATGCGTTGTATCATCTACGTACGTTCGATCCGTCGTTGATCGAACACGGGGACGACAACGCGATCGCGAGTGGTGTCAGTGATCGGAGATACGTAACGTGTGTCGACCGGAGATTAACAGAAACACGGAGACCGGTGTGTGAACGAACGGGAGAAAGAAAGAGAGAGAGAGAGACTGTTGTCGTCGGTGAGGAGAGTGGAAAGAGACAGGTGGTCAGCGTCACGATGGCAGCCTGTGAGCGTCTTATCGTTCCGATCGCCGTCCTTCTGGTGCTGCAACTAACAGGTACGTTCGAAAATATCCGACGTGCGATAATGCGCCGGTGCACCGCGCGGAATTCGCCCCCCTCGGAGGAATCTCGCGCGCGGTTTCCCACGGGACCGCTCGCGTGATACCGTTCGCCGTCGTACTTCGGTGTAGAAAGTGTTAGGAAGAGAGAGATAGAAAAGAGAGGGAGGATAGAAAGAGAGGCACGTAAGCGGGCACGCGAGTACACTCAGCAGGTGGTTAACCGCGCCGGCGTTACACCGTTCTGGAATTCGAGGTTTCCGACGCCAACCGACGCCATTATTGCGTTATCCATGAATTTGAATTCGCCTTCGAAACAGGCAGGCGTCTGGTGTCACGCGGCGGGAGTTTGAATTTGAAACGCCGCGCATCCCCTCGTTGCAATGTCGCGTCCGTGGATTCGTTCGAATCCCGGAACGGTCCGCCAACCGTCCGTGGCCGCTTTTTCCGCCTTCGGGATTCCCTTCGTAGCTGCACTTTCTGCACCTGCAGTTTTCCTCTTCCCCTTTTCGCAACCGCGCATTCTCTGCATCCGCAGTTTTCCTTTTGCCCTCCTGCCGTAACCGGCACTTTTTGCACCTGCGCTTTTTCTTTTCACTTCCGATATACCAATAAATAGGGCTACTTCGTTCTATTTTAAGTACAGGCGAAGAACGCAGATATAACACACGTAGTAGAGAGGCTAATGAATACACGCAGACCTACGGGTTCCACGGGCTTCTTTTGTTCGGGCGAGGGCAGTACATACGTCCTGTTGCCCGCACGATCATTCGACCGATGCGGTTTCCTGCGTATCCAGCTTGTCACACCTGACGATCTTCCTCGGTGACGATCCGCCTGTAATGTCCGCCTCAACGAACTAGAATGCAGCATGCACGAATTCGTCAGCGTTGAATCATTAGCGGTTTCGTCAATTCGTAATGAGCGTGAATCATGCTGAAGAATCTAGAGAACTAGATATTAAGAATATTATGAGTAATTCAAGGAAACCAGCAGTTCGAATACACATATTAAACAGTCTTATTACATGCATTTGTAACGTCAATTTCAGATTGTGCTTTGAATATTTTTTTCGCGTTTAATCAAATGTGCTTAGAATCGTTCTCTTATTAATATTTTATCAATCTAGAGATTATATATTTTGCGTTCCATCATTTTTCCGAAATGATTTAAATAATCTACCAGATTTTAGGACCAAATTTACGCAGATTTTGATTTTTAGCAGTAGACACTTCATTTTTAGCACTGCTTTCTCTCTTGCACGCAATTTTTCTTCAGGGATCGGTTTCGAATAAAATTTTTAATACGATATCGCAGAAGTTTGAAACCAATGATCATCTCGACAATAATTTCGCGATTTTTTTTTTTTTTATCGAAAATCACGAGTACGCTGGCTTTGTCGTATCTTTTGCGTCCATAAATGAGAATTAACCTTGAAGACAGTCCGCGATAATCCGTACTTCAACGCAAACATTCGAGGACGACCACACGCTGTTACAGCTGTGCAAATGCTAATTATATGCATTTGTTGAAAACGTCTAAGGCTAATCCTCTTTGGGCGAATAAAAGCAATTCCGAACTCGGCCGGCTTTGAGAACTGATAGAAAAGGGAGTCGTGGAAAAGTTACTCACGAATCAGCGGGCCTTCCTATTGTGCCCGTCGAATACTTTTCTCGAAATTGCTGGCTCGACCTCGGCCCGTCTTCGTGGATACCTGCGGATCTCGCGCAATTTACAAGGAGGGAGTCTGCTCACCTCCATCCGAGGCTCCCTTTTCTCCTCGAGCGTTCTCCCTTTCGTTTCGATCGTCCATTTATGATCCGGCTCTCCGCGAGGCCGTCGTCGAGCTATGCGTCCCTCCCTTTCTCTCTTTTCTTTGCTATCTTCTCTCTTTTCTTCTTACCTCGGTCCGGTTCCGTCGAGTTGCCTCGAAACACCGTCGTCGCCTCTTTTTCTTCTTTCTCTCTCTCTCTCTCTCCCTCCCCTCCCACCCCTTGTCCCTTCGCCTTACAAGCGTCGTCGTTCCGCTCACCGGTCGTAATTTATAAATGTGCGTGCGAAGGAAGAGAGATGCGATGAGAGGAGGAGTGATAGAAAAGTACCGTTCGCTAGAACGTTCCACTTTCCAACTTCGCGCCGTACTCGCACGGCGCCTGTACTCTTTTCTAGACGTGTTATTTCCTTTTCCACGGTGGAAGTTGGGTGGAAATCGCGGACATGAACTTAACCGGCTCGCGCAACATTCTAGCGAATTGTGCAACAATAACGGTTGGCGATGCCCGAGTTTCGACACGGTGTGTGCTACGATTTCCCTCATTTTCTTCAAACTCTCATTCACGAACATTAAAGTGATGAGGTGGAATTCCAGGGAGCATTTTTTCCGCTTCAGATAATCTTTTGAGAAAATTCCACTCGAAGGATTGAATGTCACGTAATTTGTTTTAAGAGCACGCGTGCCTTTCCGCATTAGAAGGTGACCATTGAAAAACAATACGAAGTAATATGAATCGCTTATTTCCTTCCAATTCTTATTAATAAATATTAAAACGCTGGAATGAATAATGAAATTCCAGAAATTACATTTTTGTCGTTTTAAATGAATTCACCGTGAAAAAAATTTGTCGGAACAATGTATTATACAATCGACTCTAAAGTCACTGGCGCGTTCTTTTACGTCGAAAAAATGTAAGTTAATACAATGGTCGAGAGTTCTGTTCGCACTGAGGTCACGATGTTGCCACGCGTGCAACGGATAGATAGCTCCACATGAATGGAGAACGACGAGATGTCGATCACCTCACACGTACCGTAACAAAAGACCGTAAAAGATGTTAGAGCGGAAAAAAGTGAAAAAAAAAATATTATGACGGTTAAAAGACTTATCAGTTCTTTTTCCGTTTCCCTTGTAAATTGCGGCGAAGCATTCTCGACCACTCGTCTTTCTTGGGCGACGAATGGATCATCATCTTTCATCTTTCTTTTTTTTTTCATACCGTCTCATTGTCACGATCTGACCGGCGCACGTATAAATTATGGTAGTTGACGTTACGTCTGTGTAATTGTATGGATCTTCGTCATGTCAGTTGGATACTCTCGTCGCGTAAACCTCTCGGGAAATATTCCTCGACTACGTCTCTAAGACTATGCTCGACGCGATGGATGCGCGTGTCGTACGGAGACACCGATCATTCGTCACTGTTAGACCTCTCCGGGAAAACATTGACGCAGTCGAAAAATTCGATTCATTAAATTCCAAAGTATTAACCAAGCTCGTCAAAGCAAATGCAAATAATGACGTGTGTAATTTATTCGTAACTAAGCAACGTTAAAGTTTATTACGTGTCAAGAGGTTGAGAGGCAGTTTAATTATCAAAATATTCTAACGTTGAAAAAACACGAAAAAAGTCGCGACAGTGACAAATGGTCGAAGGAGCTGTCATTAAAATTAAACGTCGAGGATTTTCATTTGAGGGTAATTAAGTTACCTCGTTTATGGCTATAATATCCCTTCTTAACGATCCTCTCTTATTACGTTCATTTATTAAGCAAATATCACATCTCAACATTCGTATGCAAGTGTCATCATCTTTGACATGTACAATCCAATTTTTGTAAACAGCCACTCAAAAGACGGGCGCTTTTAATTTTCAAAATTAAATATTTGCCGCGACTAGAAAGCAGACAAAGGCCGGCCTCGTTTGCCTTCCACACTTTTCGCAATTTCTCAAGAACGCGCGATATGAACGATAAAATCGAACGAGGGCGCGCCGGAAGAAACTTTCGCGGCGGCTTATCGTGGGGATTTTCCTGCCGGGGCCGGTCGCGTGTCGCGGGAAAACGAGAAGAAAAGCGATGGGAAAACGGCGCGCCACGCCGCGTCGCGCCGGCGGTCGGAGCAGTTTATCGCGCGGTTACTCGTAAGTGAGAGAAAGAGAGAGAGAGAGAAGAGAGAGAGAAGAGACCGTTGATTATGGTTATTGCGCTGTTCGCGCGCAGCCAGGAAAAATGTGTTCCGTGGAAACCGGCGGAGCGAGCCGGCGCCAGTTAATGAGCCGCGGCGGTTTTTTTAACGGCGGTATTTTAACGGACACACCGTCACCGTAAAAACGGGTCGCCCCCTTCTGTCGCATTGTTGGAGAAAACGGGCGAGTAGGAAAGCGAGACGAAGGGATGGATGCTCGACGCGGGTCTCCACCGTCGATAATTAGCGATCCTCCGAGGGAAATTCCGTACTGGGTGCGCGAAGGAAACGACCGAGCTTAAATGCGGATCTTCTCGCGGCGTTACGGTAAAAGCACCGGACACGCAATGGAACGTCCGCTTTCATTTATTGCTTCCGGTAGCCCGCGACGTGTATTTTAATTACGATTCTTGCGAGTGCGCGCGCGGTAATTTGTTTTGTCTCACGGCGGATCTTTTTAATGGCGACGGTACTACCCGGCGTTTCTATTATTGCTATTTGGAATTTGGGTTAACGCGCTGCAGTTTAAGTGTTGTCTACGGTTCTCATTTCGAGCAAACCGACTTTATAGGAAAACCTTCGCGTGTCTTCTTTTTTTCCAGAAAGTTATTAAAACTTTCCCGAGCTTCGTGCGATTTTAATTTACGGCTTCATACAGTTCGTGAGATTCCTGTCGTTGAACAAAAATTAGCGGTTGCAGACAACACCCGATAAATTTCCAGCTGAAGCTTCCATTAGCACACGCCATTTGACACCGATTCGATTGCAACGAGTATTGCTTATCATGTCGATTTCATTTATCTCACGCGATCATCAGTAACGCGAATATTCAGATTTCCTGCAATCCAATCGGTCGCGATGAAATTGCACAAATGGATGTCGCGTCGTGAGTTGCCAGCAGGAAGTTTTGCATCATTACAAGGCAGCTTATTTAACTAACAATGCCCAGAGGTCTTCTTTTCTTCGGTCATGTTTTCGTGACAATAATAGGAAGCATTGTGCTTAAGAGAGCGAGCCGCGAATTTATACTTCCCGTTTCGTATTCTGGAAGAGGCGCCCTGCGATACTAAAGGCATGTCCTTGTTATCTCGTCGCAGTTTTTGTTCTCCACTTTTCCTCTTGTAATTCTTCAACTACATGTACACATTTGTACGTGCAAGTACAAATTACCGCCGATAAAGGATACAAAAGCCTATTGTTGGCGTACTTTTTATCGAGCGTACTAATTACCAATAATTTAGGTCTTGAAAAGACCTTTCACATACATCTCAACCGTTTTCTCTTAAACGTTGATATAAAACTTAATTTCAGATGATTAATTTCAAGTGTTTCCCGCAGTGGCCGTGATTGTGAAGTTTCGTAATACCGTATTTTAAAACTTTGTAGTTTTTTAGATAAAAAAAAAATTGACGATTTCGACGCCGGGAAAGATTCGTTGTTCCGTGAAAGCAGCGCGAATGCGCCGTTAAATTGTTCTCGAACTCTCGTGAATTATCCTGCGGATCGAGAGCAGCGGTTATCCTTGGCGGATCGTAATAAGTGACGCAAAGGCTTAATGAGGTAGTAAAACTCGCGGAGCGTGGGTGTTTTTCGCGATAATAAAACTCGCGGAACGTGAGCGTTTTTCACGATAATAAAACACTGTGTACGCGCACATATACATTACACAAAACATGCACACACTCACGTACACGTGGGCGCTGTAGTTGCCGTTGCAATTGTAACCGTGTTTAACGCATCGTGAAACCACCCCTTGTCAACGTGGTTTTTCGTATCACATTTTCCTCTCGGCAAAGACCTACTTAGACAGTTTGAATTTTGATACAATGTCGTTTTATAATTATATCGTGTTTTGCACGTACTATACTTCCACTCACGATACTCGGAATACACGTCACGCAAGTCGTTGTTCCTGAAGTCGTAATTAAAGTTTATACCGTAGCTATAAAAAAGTTGTGAAAATGTCAAATATTAACCCTAGATGAAAAAATGAATACTTAATACGTTCCAAAAGTGAGTTTTCAAGAACGTTAAAAAATTGTCGCGATCCCCTGCGTATTAATAAGTAATTTGACTCATCTTTTCGAGTTAGTACACATATCGAAGCAAAATCAGAAAAATAAATAAACGATACGAATAAGTTGTAGGAATTAAATTGAATTTTACAGATTCTTACAATATACGATATTCAAGTTACTTTAACAATCTTGTATAAGTCAACGTTATGTAATATCATTTAAAACTAATTCCATTTAACTAAACGATAAAATACACATTCATTACGTACTGACTCACAAAGCGGCCTCGCAAAAAACACGCTATCCCTTCGCGCGAGAAAGCGCGATGAAGACGTCAGCCTCGTAATGGAATCGCGCGTAATTGAAATACGTGTTTTCACTGCAAATGTTTGCCTTATCCCAACCGTCTACGGGTAGAACGCTTCTCCTCCTTTTTTTTTTTTTTTTTAAGATAACGACATACATCTGCGATATCGATTCCATGGTCGGTATCGGCCCGCACAAACATGCGTTTACGATGAGATAAGAAAAGAACGTACCACCTGGCCTACGTAACAGACTCTCGTACTCATGAAATTCTATCGAAGCGCTCTTTGTTCAGCAGAGAAATCCGTTACAATATCTTATCAGTAGTATTCTTGGTACTATATCGTAGCGAGACGATTAAGTTATCGATGATTTCGGATCAATGCTCCTTGCACATAACTCCGAGTATCACTCAAGAATAAACAGTAACCTTCTTAGCTTATTTTCTATTGAAACGTAAAGATTTGCGTGTACAATGTACATGTGCATAATTCTATATATAAATAATATGTAAGTAATATTAATGCACGGAGATAACACACATATACATTGGCTATATTGACGAAATAATGCTGAATGCACGAGTTTAGAAGGTTTAAAGATTATTGGTTAACATTTATTTTATCTCACTGTAATGGTACTTTTATCCTATTTTTGCGGCGTTCGAAGTGTTCCACCGTCACGATCTATTGCTCCCACGATCGTAGAAATTTATCTCGCCACGTGAGACGTAGTGCCCCTTAGTAGACACTCTTTCTCTCTCCTCTTACATGCACCTTGCACATCACTCGCATTACTCAGGTCGCGTACGCTGCAATCTTCCCGCGCGCTGACTCGTGTAGCTCTTCCTTCCCATGAAAAGTCCGAGTTCGGTGTCAATAGCGTCCAGCACGATCTAACGCGAACTTATAAAAGGGAGAGAAATTGCAAAATATTTCACATCTGACGCATCTCCTCACAATGCTTATTGTCCGCTATTACGAAACGGTGCGCGTGTCGATTTATTCCGATGACTAAACAATTAGGAGATTGCACCGTGTTACGTAACGCGCGTCAGGATGATGTGGAGCCGGGCGGAAAGCGACGTACGTTACGAACGGGAGGAATTCCTTCGAAACCTCGAATATAACGTCGGATAAAGTGAAATACAGTAATACTTTTAATATTGACTAACGCGATACTTGTCTCAATCCGATTACCTGGAATAATTCGACGTGTCGTGTGTACGTGCTTTAATGATCAATTCGTTAGTAAATTTGCGGTCGTCGCCACGTGTGCTCGTAATAGAAATTGAATACGTTTATGCACGAGGACGCCTGAATAAGATCTCCCGATGCTTCTCGCTCGAGTTTCTATGCAACCTCGAGATGAATGAAACGTTCTGTTACGTCGCGTATTCGACGCGAGGCGCGAGACTTCTTAACGAGTCAAAGGATTCAGTGACGTCACGAGGATTAACTAGCTAAATACCCGATGTAAATTAAGCGCACGCCCACTCGCGTTTTGTCGTCTAAGGAACGCTAACACGCTGAAATAACAGCTGCTGTGGTTCCTGCTCTATATTCCTCTCTTGAAAGAGACAAATATACCCTTATATCGGGAACGGTATCTGTTACAATCACTGGCCAGAACACAATGGACGTCAATACAATTGTACAGTAATATTTTCGGAAGTGGAATGCGGGCTCGCCGCTCTGCGGATTCTCAGATAAATAGATCTTATCTATCTTAGATTTGTTGTTAGAAAGGCAACGTCTCGTAGTCCGACTGAATCTTCCAATGTAAAACGTAAAACATAATATGATTATATTCGATTATATAATAGTGCTGCAATAGTGTTGGTAGTTTATTCATGATAATATTTAATTTAATTTAATTATGGTCGAGGAAGAACGAAAAAGATTTGTGGAGACATTGATTTAAAGTGAACTACCATCTGGTGTTGCTCGTTTTACGTTCCATGTCTCACATGCATTCGGGAACTTTATTGAATCGATATCGAGATTAATACTTGTCGATACCGATACCGTGCGATGTCAAGCGTAAGTTTTACGACAGCGCGGGAGCGCGATTAAAATTTCACTCAGTCGTAGGCAGACTTTCGTTTTTACATTGTCGTAAAATGGCGCATATGAACGTCGTTTTCGGTGGAATAATTCAACACGAGCAGTCCGCCGCCGGGTTACTTTTACGATCAGCCGTTCATAAAAGGGGACAAATTACAGCGCCGCGAGGCGTCGTGCCACGTCGCGTCGCGCCACATCCCGTCGCGACTATTCTCGTTTGCGAAATTATAAAAGTCTCGGTCGCGTCGTTTTTGAAAAAGAAAAGACAAAAAGGTGGAAAACCATTATCGTGAAAATGGAGTTTAATTAAAGTATCCTGGCCCAGATGGTGGCCCACTCCGGCGTGCGCTTATTAAAAGAAAACGCGCGAGCTTCGTTGAACGTGAAAAAGAGCTCTCCTCGAGCGAACGCGAATTAGCGGCGCCTCGTAATTCGATTTATCCCATGTGCTTTCATTAACCGACTTCTTTGGCTGGAAAGCGACGTGCATAAACGGATCTTCTTTTCAGGGGACGAAGTTCGTCAAATAACGCATACAAATATGTACTTTTTCACTTCTTTTTTTTTTTACTATCTTCGGAAATTTGTTTTAATATAAAAAATATCTTAATAACTTGTATATATCTCGGCATATATTTAATGGTAGATTAACAGTTCATTAATATTATAAATGTTTGAAGCATTGAATTTTCGAAAAAAAAATTAATGCTCATGTCGGAGAGTTACGAGCATTTAGGAACACATCCCTCGTCCGAGCTCTCGACTTACTGCGTGCGTTAGTCAGAACTCCCGACAATTATACCGGAATTATATCTCATAGAACGGATTTCGGGATAGGCCGGGGCGCAATCGGAATTAGCAGTTCCGGCGTTTGCGGCGTTTCCAAACTACCCCGGGGATTCCGAAACTAATAATCGTCCTTGCTCCAGCTCACATTTGAAGCACACGTGTCCGACCCGTCGGCTCATTTCGATTCGAAAAAGCTCTTCAAAGCGAGGGATCCCGCCGTAAAACGGTGACTGTGACCACTGAGCGGAAATAAACGTCATATTGTACAGCACCGGCACACGTAAAATATTACTGAATCTGCGTAACTGGTTGAAATATTTTCTTTAATTACAGAGCTTAATATGCTCTAATAGTTCATTCATCGGGATTCCGAAACATCAAATTGCTCCAATAATCCAAATTGTTTCAATAATTCACAGTCGTTTCTCTTAATCATATCAAATTCTCGTGACATTGTTCGTGTATCACATTATAAACTGCATTATCGGTTTGCCTTGAAGACTTTAAAAAATAATGAACGAAATAGAATAACGTTTCCTCTAACTAACATTATTATTCGTAATTATATCCGAGTTATTGTTTCCAACTAAATGAATATCCCATTAGAATCTATTCGGAGATTCGAATCAAGGGAGGGACTTGTTTGTGCATCTTTGAAGTTTAATTTGCAAAAATCTCTCGAGTTTCATTCGCTCAGAGCTTGATCAGTTTCAGCGTCGTTGATAAAGAAAAGTCAATTGGTCGAAGAGCTCGTGGATGAAAGAAAATACGAATAATCTGGCACACCCTTTATGGTGCTCTACTCCACCGTATGACGCGTAAGCGGGATCCGATCAGAAATACGCGGAAAGGAAAAGGCGAAAGGAATACCACGCTGCACGCGAAGTATTTCCTCGGAGACGAGGGCTGAGTATAGCGAAAGAGGAGGAGGAGGAGGAGGATAAAAAGGAAGCGAACCCCCGTGCCTTGGCAGTTTTTGCGAAAACCTGTTCTGCTGTTCTGGCTGCAACCTGCCTTGTGCACCTGCGCGAATAAAAGAGACCCTTCTTCAGCTTCTCAGCGGGCCACCTCAAGCTTCCCCCGTGAGATAGCATTGTGTGCCTAACTACCGTTACACCGGGTGTCTCTCGAATTGTTAACTCGTGACAAAGCGCACACGTTAAAGAAAAAAAAATATTACGTAAAAACAATGTTTTGGAAAATTCTGCATGATCGACGTGTGTTTCGTTAAAATTCGCCGGCAGAAGATACGATTAATCTATAAACTTCGACGAAACGCTTGTATCAGCCATACTCATAAATCACTGGAGAATTCGCGCATACGAACTCAGGCTATTAGTAGAAATTAGCAAACATTACTGAATGGAAATTTAGTGCGTAGATTTTCGGGCAGTAAGTTGTCTCGATTTTAAGAAGGAAATCGCTTCTGAGGAACTTGCTCACAAATATATTAAAGGAAATAGCTCGATCGCAGAATATATCGTCATTGAAAAATCACAAACAACTATCGACTTAATAGCGTATCACCGTGTAACTCGATTACTTCCCGATACATACTCGGAGAGTAATAGAGATCGATGTATAAGTGTTTTGGTAGCAGATAATTTCTGGATTAGACTCCACTCGTCTCGACTTGTAATTCCGAACTCAAATTTTTCAAATTCGTAGAGATCCGTCGAGCGCGTTGACACGAAGTGGAGGAAGCCTCGAATCGCCATCCGCTTTACAGTTACTTTACGGAAATCGAGATTTACCGCTACGATCGTCGCGTCTTTTTTTGTGAAGAGCCGGTCGCGTTGTTGCAGCTTCCTGGCCAGCTTCCTGGCTATTCTCCCTTTCTTTTCTTCCTCCTTTCTAAAGTACGGCGTGATGACGAAGAATCGCGAGGCGAGAGAGAGAGAGAGGAGAGAGCAGTTCTCGTCGTCTTTGTGCCCGGCTATATCCACCTTGCTATCTGAGCCTAATGGGAGTTAGGGTCCGTCATTAAAGCGATAGGTCGGCCGTGACTCCCTATAGCTGCTCGGCCGCACTTCCGTTAGGTTCGTTTTCGCGTGAACTGGATTAGAACGAGCCTCGGGCCTGGCATCACTGGATAACGATCCGTGGGAATTGGACTAGCGGGTTAAGGAGGATCGCCGGTGGCGGCGATAACGACGTCGACTACGACGAGGTCGATGACGATGACGACGGCGGCGACTGGGACGATCGGATTTCTGGCCGACGTTCTTGTTCCCCGTCGGTCGTTAAACCCGCTTGTTGTCGCGTGAAATATACGGGCGTCGCGGGTTACGCCGACTCGTACGTCACCTGATTCCGTCAGGTGGATTCATCTCTCGCGTCTCGGACCCGGTCGTCTCGTTTTATGGCGGAATGTCACAATCTGGAGCAAACGACCGATCAATTCGTCCTCTCTCATCGATAATGATGTATCTGTTACAATTTCCGAAGCAGCCGTGTTGAATGTTATTAAAATATAAATTCCAACTCGGTAGATATTTTGTAACAATAGATAAAATGAGTTAAAATTGTTGAAATTCTCCAGATTCCATCAAGCTGAAGATACGAATGGAAGATACCAAGATACAACTATATACAGGCTAATTGTCTTTTAATGCTGAAAATCATTACTTGTATTGCCATGTTAAGGATCTCAAAAGATTATTAAGAATTATTTAATTGAGCTGAGTCATATTGAATATTTGCATGATACTCTAATCGTATGATTATGAGAGACAATCCGTACATGTGTATTTCTAACGACATGACTGCGCGCGATGATGGGAAGCCATATATATTTATATAAGGAACATTTATAAAATGAACGTCCGCGCGACAAGATGTAGGCGTCTTGTTTCAATTCAACGGCACGTTAAATAAATGACACGAGCAGGGTCGTAATCGTCTCATTTAACTTTAAATTTTCTTTCTCTCCTTCGTTCTCCGTTTTCTCTCTCTCTCTCTCTCTTCCTCGTTCTCACGTCGCCGCTCACGGCTTTATATACTCGATTATCGGTGTCATTTACATCCGAATGTCCGACAATGTCGCGGTTCGAAACACCTTTACCGCGACGGCGCCTATTAAATCCTTGACACAGCGCTATCGTTATTAAGAGCAATTATCGGGAAAGTGTCTCGCCGAATGCAGATACCGGGCGATTAATCAACCTTGAATCTCGTTGATTACTCACACGTGCAGGACATACTCGCGTATCCGTCACCGCGCTGCACGTTGCAATCCTGCGTTAATAACTCTCCGCCTCCGCTCGGTGTGACGTAGCAACGGGTACAATTAACGTTTCATTTTTCTCCGTGTTCCGAGGAGCGTAGAATCCGCGACAATTCCACGTAGCCGCGGTCGCAGTTCAACTACGCACGTCGAACGTAGAAACACACGGAAACACAGTCGCTCGTTATTTCGTTTAAGTTACGCGCCCGACGATCTCTTTTGAGTGTAAAATACCGGTGTAAAATACGAATATCCCCTTTTTCCTTCCTTTTGTTTATTTCCTCTTCTTGAAAAACAGATGTTCGAGCCCATCGAACAGGGTTTCGTCGGAGGTTTCGCGATGTCCGATAAATATTTATCCCCCGCCGTGGGCTTTATTAGCGGCAAATATTTAGTCGTATTTACGTCGCCGGGAGCGACAAATAGTATTGACGGAGATAGATAGAGAGAGAAAGAGAGAGAGAGAGAAAGCAAAGGGGGACGACGAGACGGCCCTCTCGTATATGTGGCCTCTCCACACCGCCCATAAACGGACTCGGTCGAGCGAATAATTTATTACTCGCAACGAACGTGGCGAGATTTACATAAAACAGGGGTTTTCACGCGCGAATCGATCGCGAATCGAGCACGACGTTCGGCGTCCGCCTCGCGCGCGCCATGTATGCACCTACGCACGCGTCCGTTCTAACAAGTGCACGTGTTTCTTTCTTAAGCACGATGTATCGAGCGTTGAAACGCGCGTGTTCAAATCGAAAGAGATCGCCCGACACGATATCTTGCATGAACCTCTTGAAATCGCAGGCAATTATTATCACATTTTAATTAATGTTAATAAATCGCCCGAGCGCTCTTTAGTACCGCCGATAATGCAACGAGATGAATATGTTATATAATTAATAACTGTTTCACTCGGCGATTAGAAGGATTATTATCCGGTTCATTCATCACGTATTCACAGATTTCCATTTCTATAACTATACTCGATAATCCGCGGGTGCGCCTATCTCCAACTGAATATTTTCCCCTCTCCCTTCGCTAATTGCGTCTGTTGCCTGCTTTAATATTGTATCCTTAAACAACGCTGATTACGCGTGTACGCGTCGCGTCGATGCTCCCGATCGATGCGATTAATAAATTAGCGCGTCGCGCCGCCCGAACGAATATCGCAATTATCGAAAGCGCAGCACCGTTGGGCGGCGTGTTGCATTACTCGCTCGTGAAAGCGGGTTGTATCGCGTGCGCGAATGATTAATCGTGTTCGTATACCAGGCGATCGTACGATCCCACCGATTCGTTCTGATTATCTTCGATCGCCTCGTTCAACTTTCCGAAAATTGTGAGCGCGTCCGAAATGATGGTAGCAACTGATCGGCAATCGAGCGGAACAGTCGCGCCGGCGGCACGATACAAAACGCGTTTACCGTATTTTTAGTTAAGACCGACGTGTCCGGCGCGCCACGTTATTGGGAGATGCGTTTTTTTCTGAAATACAACCCCGCACTATTCGAATTGTACTTTACGTTGCAATAGCTGTTTTATCGTCCGGCTATCGTATAAATTGTCGTCCGCCTCCCGGCGATATTTTTCTTTTACGACTTACGTAAATTGCGTTTCTTCTTTTTTCTTTTTTTTTTCTTTTTTTTTTTAAGCAACGTATTTCGCACTTCACTGCACATTTCTGGGTCAATTCGAACGTTCCGATCTTTTTCAAACGGATATCATGCAATTTTGGGGGGAAATTATATTATTTTTGCAATATAATTTTTAATATCCTGTCTAAATACCGTTAAAAATACATTAATGGATTTCGCTGCTTTTAATTAATGCGATATCAGATATCAGTCTTGAAAAGAATACCACTGGTAAAGGATTATGAAATCGACCGTGTATAATCGATTAAATATAATATGTATATTTAGTGTGAAATACTGTCAATCGTGCAAAAATCAAATAGCCTCAGCCGTTGAGAAACATGTCTGGTTGAAAGTTAACACGAATCGTTCTCTTACTGTCGACATGCGATTAGAGAATAGCTAATAAACACCGAATTTTGAAAGTGCTGACACCGTTTGTTATATAATAAATATTTTATCACGTTTTTCCGTCGGTGTCTCTATCGGATTATTGTACGTCAACAGGCCTAGAGATATTCCGCTGCTGAAAATTAAAAGGAATTATCGAACAATAGCGTCATCCGGCCTATCGCGAGCGGCGCGCCGCACGTTAATTTCGCCGGGCGTTATTTTTCACTGCTTATCGCGGTAATTGCGTATCCCGCCGCGTTGAGAGATTTTAATTCCGCCTAAAATACAATGACACGATCTCACGTCGCACGCGATTAACTAATCGGATAAAGCGCGTTAATATATTACGACGCAACTTCCACGCGCTTCCTCGTGTTTTCTTATGCTATTGACGATGCTATTGACAACTTGTCATCACTAATATATATCATAAACTGTAATAATAATAATAATAGAAATTCTTCGGTAGTTTCTTTCTCAGAGAGAGTAATAAATAATTACCGGCAATCGCGTTCCCTTCTTTCTAATCGATAATGGATTTCCTATAAAACTGTCGCAATTATTGATTTATCAGAGAGAAAAGGCTTGCGAGGACCGTTATCGAATAATTTTCCGTTAATCTCCATTAGTGCTTTTGCGCCAGATTTCCCATGTAATCCGTGCGCTCTCGCTAATCCACAGATGCCATTTACATTGTCGATAGCATAACGAGATTGAAACATAAATGCAACTACGACACCACGTATGTTTCAACGTCGCTACGTCGTCACGTCTTAGTCCTGTCGGTGATAATAAAGGAAGAACGACTATCTATTTGATCTCGAGGGCAAACATTTGCCTTGGATAAGAGTGGACGCTTGACGGCGATGAGGGGGAAGAGGTCGGCGGGGGTGAGTTTCCGCGTTGAAATCCCCCCCGGTGGATGACGAGGTCGGCTTATTGTAATTAATAACCGCGGAGTGCGGCGACCGAGTAAGCCGGGCAGAGTCATTTCGTTTGAATGGACCGTAATTCAGCGTCGCTGGGTCGTTTCTTCTGAATAGAGCTTAATTCTGGACTCACGCGTCATCCCGTCGCGTCTTCCGCAACGAGATTGGAGAGCGAGGGCCACACATATAGGACGTTAAGGGTTGATTTTGATGGATTACCGCTGTCGTCCTCGTAGAATTTCAACCAATCCCGCGGGAACGCGACCGTCGCGGATGTGTCGCCGACGACTTGACAGGGAAATGCACTCAAGCAAGCGCTCATGTGCGGGCTCTCCTTTCCCTTCCGCTGCTTCTTTTCCCCCGACGCATCGAGTTCGCCGCGAGAGCCAATTATCCTTTTTTGTAACACGACAGTCGCTCTCGCTTTCAACGGAGTCGCGTTATCGCGACGATCGAGAGAGGGGCAGTTTCCTCCTCCGCTTAACCGCGCGTACACTTTCGTGTGTAAATCGAGTTACACGACGGCGCGTGTGGCTCGCGTTAAATCGACTTGATTATCCTACAGCACGGAGGGCAGAGGAATCGTTCGCCTTTCCTTCGTGAAACCTTGGCCGCGAGGATGAAATATCAGCGGTTACCTTCGTGGCTCTCCTCGGTCTTACGAATTTATCCCCGCGCTGTAATAAAGTTGACTCGTTTTCTCCCGCCGTGTTTGAACCACCGGTGAATCGTGCAATCGCGTTTGAACTTTCAGCAACTCGTGTCTCTTCTTCATAGTTTCAAGACGGTGGCTCGATTCAATAAGTTGCCGAAGAATAGAGCGATACATAAGCGTTGTTGCATGTCGCCGGTGCACAGATTAGCGGCAGCATATGCTTCTGTTTACCATATCCATGTATATTTATGCTTTCGCCGAGCGGAGAGCATGTGTCTTCCGGCGGGTCCCACGCGGGCCGCGTAAAACCCCGGAAAGTTCGTAAAAGCCTAACGAGAGTCGTTTGTACGGAGACGAATTTTTAGGCGAGCGTGAAAGGAATGGCAAAAGTTTTCCCTTTCTGCGAAAGGGTCGCCGGGGTAACCTGCGCAATCGTAGGTCACGCGTTCGGCATCGAAATGCGCGCTGAATTCTCACCTCGTTGAAAAGCTCGATAAGGGTCCCCCTGGTTGGTGTTCAAACAGTATAGGAGAAATACGACAGTGATAATAAATTAGTCGCAGGCGGCGATAAAGCAGACGACAAGTGTGCGACTTCACGTAAATTTGTCGACTGGATGCTCGTGCGTTGCCTAATTTCAAAATGACCGGGTAAAATATTTATGCTATTTATATATTATTATCATATATATATATATATATATATATATATATATATATATATATATATGAAATATAACGTATACAATTAGGATAATTGATCGACAAATGATATCAAGAACGTGGAAGATTTCGCCTGAATTAATCTGTCGGCATCCACGAGAGCGAGACAAATATTTGCACGATCTAAACGTGGAAATAAGCGAAGCGCAATAAATTCAGGATGGTAAGAAAAGGAGTTATCAGACGTAGATATATATATATATATATATGTATGTCTGTGCAAGTGTACATATATATCGCCGCCGGCAATAATTTCACGAGAGCACGCATATGACGCACGTGAAATACGAGGCTGCGCCAATTAAGTTGTTTGCCGGCGTGCCGGTTATACCTTCGCGCAAATAATTCATTAACGAATGCCGGAGTGCCGGAGTATAGCGCGGGTGGATGAACTGCCCGTTGGAGTCAGCAGGTGGTTTAAAGTCTACGAGAGTCGACTTTAAGCTTCTCCACCACGTGAGTCGCGTAATGCCGCGCGCGTTGCTAGTTTCGTAACGGAGTTTCCGCCGAACGAAATTCGTCTCTCGACGGACCTTCGGCTCGCGCCCGGAATACTTACGTCGGATTTTCGAGTATACCCGATACCCGAGGCATCCTCCGAAGGGGACGGGCAAATAATTGAATTTAGATTGAAGGGTTGTTTCACGACGTGGCGTCTCTTCTCTTCTCTTTCTCTCTCTCTCAGCACCGCTTCTTCTCTCTCCTACGCTAGGAGTCGTCTCGCTTCGCCGATTAATTTGCGAGGCTTCTCTCGCGTGAGCTTTCCAGTCCCTCTCCTCGCAAAGAGGGGGTTCTTACCGCGCTCCTTGAAAGTCTTCGGATGCGCGGAAAAACACTGTCCGGATAATTTCGCGCCGTGATGGCGCGCTCTTCTCTCACCGGATCGTTTACCCTCCGCTCGGGAAAGCGCTCTCTCTCTCTCTCTCTCTCTCCGCGGAAAAGACATTCGATTATGCAAAGCCGGCGACGACGAGAGCGGATAGCGATTTAAATGTTTTTAAAGGTCTTCCGCATTTGCGTATTATTCGCGAACGCGAGACTTCGCATTCGTTTTATCGGTCCTGAATTAAATTAATCGAGCGGCGCGCGGGATTTTAGCTCGCTCGCTTGGCACCGCCGCGGCGACGCTGAAATGTCCGATTATAAAATTTAACGGGTAAAATTGAAGAGATGTTCGGAAGGCACTCTACCGGCGGGCTCTGGCGGATCAAATGGTCCGTAATGTTACAACTGTTAAATCGCTCACTTGAAATTTCAACGAGTACGATGCCCCGGCCGCTTCTCGCGTAATCTGCGTAATGATTTCTTCGTGGTACATTAGCGGCCGGCTTTCGCGAGGGAAGGAAGTCCGACGCGTTGAACATTACAGATGACGAGACGCGATACGCCGTCGTAGCCGGCGGTATTTAATATGCGAGTTGCGCAACTTCGAACGAAAACGTGGCCTGTACGCGCCCGCGCGGCACCAACCGCGCACGCATGTGGTATAATAAAAACGCGCCTCGGGTGGATGAAACGGCTTCCTCCTTCTCGCAATTTCCCTCGCCTTGTCGTGAAGCCGTGAAAACGCGTATTCTTTCCTTCGTTGTGACGAGAGAGAGGGAAGTACGAAGCCGTTTCTCCGTTTTCCGCTTTTAGATTGCCAGCCGCGTCCGCGAGCGAGACAACGCGTCGCTGGTATTTACGGAACTCGCGTGCGCTATGAATTATTAATGGCCACCCGGTACAATTGTCCACGCCGGCAGTACATCGGGCTAAATAAAGCATTTTTCATATCGCGCAATTTGCGTGCTCTCGCCGCATTCTGGGCGGCATGCACGTTACACAGATGTAATTATAGAGGGGGGAGGCATGTTCGAAAGTGCGCAGCGACATAAACGAAAATTTGACCCGCCGTTTCATAGTCATTGAATTATTTCGATACTCGGTCGCTCCCGTGGAATTATTCAGTTTGGGCTATAAAACGTTATGACGCAAATTCGAAATTCAGCCCCGTTGCCATTCGACAGACCGTTAACGAAGATACGCGTGAGTACGACCGCAAGTGTGGTCGTATTTAATAGTTACTCGATGCGTCTGTGGTGCAGGGTGAGACGAGGTGGGGAGGGAAGGGGAGGGGGGAGGGGAGAATCGGATTACAAAGACCGGAGAAAATGACTTCCACATTTTGCGCCACGTGCGAATAACGAATTTCAGGCGAAATCGATCGGGAATACATTATCGGACATCGGCGAACGCGAAAAACGGGTTCTATGTAAGTTACGCCAGCCACTACTTTCGGAGAGTCGATGGTAATGAAATTCTAATAGGTCACAGCCGTAGATACGATGGTCAAATTGGATCCGTTAATTTCTCCGCGATTACGTTTACATCGATTCTTATCTGTCGCGTATTATAAATCGCGGCAACGCATTTTGAAATTTCTCTCACAGATTCGTATCAACGTTTTTATCGCGATATTCGATATGGTGGTTCGAAAATAGTTTCGTATAGGTATATATATATATATAGATTACCCCCGATATCGGATTGATCGAAAAGTCTTTTTCGTAATAAGTTCACGAGCAATAAAACGTCATTTAAACCTAATAAAGAAGGAGGAAATAGAACGTGATTTATCAATATCGTACCACTAAAATAAATTTGATCTTTTCTACACACAGTTGCCCACTTATTTACAGTATCTTATCGCGGCTTTATCGCAGCGCTATCACGACTCCCGTTGCACCTTTGTTGATAGGGTCTATCACGGCCCTGTCATGACTCTATCACGACTCTACAGCACAGCTCTGCTGCATTCTTGTTGATAGCCCTATCGCAGTCCTGCGTATTACCGCAGCGGAAATGTTTCGCAATTAAAAACACTATCGATCACCCTCATTCCCGTCGTGACTGCCTGATTTATAGGGGTGTAATTGTACTTGCGAGCATCGAAGCCAAAAGCTCGCGCGCGCGCGTATCGCACATTACCGTGCAAATCGAGCCGAGTCAGGGGTCGGCCCGTCGAAATCCCCGAAGAGCAGCCAGGCGCAATTTTGTCGTGCGATTAATGACGGTCGCCATAATGGATCGTAGGTATTATTCAGGAGATAGCGCGGTTTCAAGGCGAGCCGGACACGTTTTTTCCCGCGGGCGTATCTCGGCCGGAAACTCGTCTCATGCCGAGTATTTACGCGCTACCTTCTAATGATAGTTTCACGTGAATTAATTAGATGCAGAACGTAACTGATATCATCGCACGATCAGGCAGATATTATAGGAGAAACATCGGCAATGTTTAAGACGCGAGAGTACAGTGATTAAAATTAATTGCTACGTAGGCAAAACTCGACTCTCGAACTTACGATCATTATTAATACAGTTGCTGGTTTCAAGTGTTAAATTTTGCGTAAAAATTTTGCGCCCACAACGCGGCTCCTTCGAACGCGATTCTCAATTACTCGCGCGATTATATTCATGAGGAAACGTTAGTCGGTGCGCTGCGTATATATATATATATANGAGAAGAGGCACAGCTGCGACGCGGTGCGTGCACTTAGGATGCACAAACGGTACAATCGGGTCGCGGTGGTGCCGCCGGCTTGCCATAACATGACACTAACTACTTGGATTTAAAGCCAGACAAAGCGCATGTAACACGAGCGGCACCAGGAAATCTCGCGATTCCGGTGCCCCTTCTCATCCCCTCCGTCGTCGAACCGACTACGCCTGGAGCTTCCTCTGTTCCCGATCCTCCCACGTTCGCGGCAGGGCGCGTTTTTGCGTGTGTGTTTTCGCGAATGACTGCGGTACACTTTCTGAGTGGCTGACCGGCTAAATTAACCCTTTTAGTGCCGAGCAAAAGTATCGTACCTATGCGAAAAATACCGAGCCAATTTGACAAATTTGCTAAGGTTTGGGAAAAAGTTCATAAAAACCAAACTAAAAATGATATTTACAAAATTCAAAAAGTAGCATATCACGAAATAAAGAAAGACTAAAGTAATGTCAATTGTATTTCAATATTTGTTGAAAATCATACGAATAACATCAATATAAAACATGAAAAACATAGAAACAAGTTTCTCTTCTACAAACAATATTTGCATATAAGAATAATCATCGTTGATCACAGTTAACATCGTTTGATCACAGTTTTATGTAGATCACGTAGTATGAAGTATAAGTATTACATTTTCAATCATTTTTAACAAAATAACTAATATCGGACCTGAGAACGAAATTGTCCCGTGTCGAGTTTCTACCTTATCGCCCCAGTGTATACAGAGTATACAGTGTATACAGAGCCTCGGCACCAACCAGCATAGAATATAACAAAAAGTTAAACCCAAAAACAATTTTTTTAATTCTTTTGCAATGAAATTAGACCGTTTATAACGTCTTATAAATTTATTTTGAGATAGAGCTTTCTCACAATGCGAATAGTAAGACGCCCTCGGATACGCGACGATATATCGTCGTTGGCACTTTTCGCAAGTATTGCGAACGACGATATATCGTCGTTCGGCACTAAAAAGGTCAAAGTTCCAGCCGCTCGCTCTGCCTTCCCGTGTGCCGGTCTTTGAAAGTTCCGTCGAAATACTAATACTTCGTAATTGCTTATCGCGGTATGGAAATAAATTATGCAGATTTTACCGAGCACACGTTCGCGATGCCGTTCATAGATTGAATCACATTATTTAACTTTGCTTTTTTTTTTCATCTTCATGCTTGAAGTAAGCTATTTACTACTTTAGAAGTTTGTATCGACTCATTTCGCATTTGTAGACAACACTTTCACGCTTTTAAACGCTCTTAAATAATTAATCTTATACTTTTTATTTCTCGGTACATCGCAGTAAAAAATTTGCTGTTAGAAACGGTCCACTGAAATTTTTGTGTTGCTTTAACAAAGGTGAATATGTTAATTTAACATATATTTGTGTACTTCCTAAAATATTCCTCGAGATAAAAATTTCACTGAACTGCCAAATGAACCGTTTCTAACGTTGAAATTTTTACTGTGCGCTTACGTTCCAGTGTGAGATTGTGAGAATTAAGTGATCACATTTAGCAGTGAATTTCACGGTACGTAATGGCGAGCGCGCGCATCGAGTTTCCTCCTGTACATCTTTTCTATACGACACCGAAACTAACTCTATCAATTTAACTTTTTATGGCTCCCGCTTTCAAGTGACGGGGTAATTTCGTTTTTCGGAGGATACTTAATTTTCTCCGCTCTGGCAACGCTTCCCTTTTCCGCGGAGCACGCGCCCCTAGACGCATTTTTCCGGCGAGTAATTCTCGCGATCGGCGACAACGCCATTTATCGACTTTTTTTTCTTCCGAGGCTCGGCTCGTATCGCCAAAGCTAAGAAGGAAGACCAGCGACCATGTAATTATCACCAGACATCCTGGCGCCGGAGTAGCTCGCCGCGAATGGCGAAATTAAATTTTTCTTTTCCCAGGCGTCCGACTCGGGACGCCTCTCGCTCTTTCTCTCTCTCTCTCTCCACTTTGTCGACCTTAAAACGAGCACCTTCATCTCTACCGTCTCTCCCACTCGCTCGTTCACTTTTTGCCACCTTGCACGACACCCGAGCGTTCCTCACGACTAGTTCCACGCTCGTAATTGCAATCGTTAAAAAAAAATTTACTTCCGAGGAGCGTAAATGCGACGTGCCTTTGCCTAATTATAACAACTTCTTCTTCGAGATGGAAAGAAAAGGAAGATGGAAAGGTGTGGCGCGTTTTCCAGGATCTTGAAGGAAGATTATATCCTCTCTTAAGCCGGATGCCTCGGCTGCCGAAAAGATAAAATTTACTCTATGCAGAGGAGAGGGCTGTGCAATGAACGTCCGGACCTTCTTCGCGCCTCATTCGTTTTACTCTCGCTTCATCCTCGCCTCTTCCGCTTCTCTTTACGACTTTATAAAAGAGGAATGTCCGCGCCCGGGGGGGTGTTTACCTCCGGATAGAGTCAATGTTTGCCCGGTACGGCCTTCCGCGAAGGACCACCTGCCAAAATTAGCGAGTCAGATCAAGGAAGCGTGTCCCGTAGGATCACGCGTCCTTCCAGACCCTCCCGGCCGAAGAACGGGCAAAGTCAATCGGAGATTCTTGAGGGGAACTTCCGCCAGCTGCGCTCAGACAAGCTGTTCAAACTTATTCCGCGATGTGAAGAGGAGCGATATCTTTCGACTACGTGATTCTTACGGTCCGACTTGCGCTAATGCCGTCATTATCGCGGATGACGTGCTTGGACTTTTTGGCGAAAAAGCGAGAGGAGGAGCTGTCGCCGTGAAAAATACCGACCTTTCGCCCCTGCGTCATCCGTCAAAGGACCAAGTTCGATAACCTGAGCGTCATAAATCCTTCGACGAGCTCTCATCGCACCAGCCGTCCAATCACGACGCCCACTTGTCACCGTCGTCTCCTAATTGGACCGAAATCTGTTATCGTCATCAGTCGCCTCGATTTTTATAGCGTTTAAGGTATTTAAGTGATTGGCTCGAGGAAATGTAGATGGTCTTATTTTCTCATCATGATGAATCGTGATTCAATTGAAAAATTCTATGGTTGCTTTCAGCAATGATAGAAACTTGACGTCGGCTGATCGAAATATATTTCGAATAAGTGTTATAAAAATAACTAAATAAAATAAATAAATATACGTTAGTGCGAATAATATAGTGCGATCAACGCTGCTGATCGTTTCCGCTTGAAAACGTTTTCAGTGTTCGTACAAAACGGGAGTTAAGTTCCCACGTTGAAAATGCTGAGAAAGGATTTCGGAATGTTCTGCTGGCGCTGGATGGCCTTCCGGTTATCAAATTCTGCGACTTTTCTCCCGCCATAAATTTCGTTCCCACGTGTTCTTGCACCGTCTTTGTCCGCGTCGTCTGGGTTCCACGGATGCAACCGAACCTGGCACAAAGCCCAAGATATCGCTGTCACCAACTCTGTCTTATCTGTCGTGGCTCAAATACACATCGCGCTAAAGGCAACAGAAAAACGCAAGTGCACAACGGACGCACGTGTTTCGTCTGCGTTGTGCAACCGGAACGCCCGTGTGAACGCTACTTCCGCGCTTTCCCAAACGTGATCGAGCCCCTTGATTAACCCTTATCTGGCGGCCAGTCCGCGTCCGGATGCTTTTATTTCTGCAAATAAAAGGAGAGTATCGGACTGGTTTCGTATGTTCGTTCATTCGTTCGTTCGTTCGTTCGTTCGTTCGTTCGTTCGTTCGTTCGTTCATTACTCGCGGAAACAATCACGGGATATCGCTTAACGAAACCGTTCTTTTGAAGGAGGAAAAGAGAAATGGATACTCGACAAATTCGAGAACTGGTTTCGAATTTCGTTAACTAATTATTGTCGTGGAAATTGTTTTTAAATGTGTACTAAGTTTCGTTAGAAATAACGATTAAATTTAGAACGTTAAATCGTCGATATTTCATCGCGCTTATTCTAAGGATAAATTATGTTATTCGCGTGTATGTACACATGCGTTTAATTAGGAAGTCATGGGTGATATATTATTGCTAGAGTTAACTTCTGATTCTATCCAATTTCTGACAGCGACGAACTTCCACGCGAGAAAATTAGCACGTCTCTTTGTTCGATCTGCTCATTATACCGCTATTCTATTGAGATTATTGTGTCTGTAAAATTTGATATATATTGGTGTACATAAGTTGTAGTATCCGCTTAAATCACTTTCCACATTTTCGATTTACTACATTCAATTTTCTCCGCTCTGGCAACGATTCTTTTTTCCGCGGAGCACGCGCCCCTAGACGCATTTTTCCGGCGAGTAATCAAGATACACGATTATGTATCGAGCCAAGTGCACGCGTAACCGTCTATATTTATTCGACGACATGAATTCAACGTAAGCAAAATTTCTCGTTCAACTATAACGGTTAATCTGAAATGATGAAATTCTGAATATGTTTAATCGATTCTTTGAGTTTACATTACTTAATAAAACTTTTAATTTTTGCTCTACGTTATCTAGAAGCTAAGTTATCTTAGTTCAAGGTTTGAAATCGTGAATTTTCTTGTAAGAAATGTCTCCTTATCAGAAAATGTCAGTTTACTATTTTCTCCGCTAGATGACTCCATGTCTCAGATCATCTGAACAAGTCAAATCACCATCATCTAATTAGATCATCAAAATTGCGTCATAGGATGTTTTATTGTCTAAAAACATACTGTCTGTCGTTTTTATGATGTGTTATTTTGTGAAGGACGTCTTTAAGACATGCTAATTTTGTATTTTAGGACGCCTTTAGGAGGTCCTAATTTTTTATTTTAGGAGGACGTCTTTAGGAGGTTCTAATTTTGTACTTTAAGACGTCTTTAGGAAGTCCTAATTTTTTAAATTTAGGACGTTTTAGGAGGTTCTAAGTTTTTCTTTTAAAACGTTCATTCTCACCAGGCGTTAACCTCTTGATATTATTTTTTGAGAATACAAAATTAAATTAGTATAGCTCAGAATTAATATAATAAATTTAATTTAATGTAATAACGTTTTCTCAGAAATATTTTTTTTTATATTTAAAAAGAATGGTTATTCGCATGTATTTGGCTCCTTTTTTACCTTTCTTGAAAAAAGGTAATTTTTTAATGTTATTTTTAATACGCCACGCTTGCCAAACTCCATTTCAACGTGCCGGTTTTTTTCTTTTTTCAAACATCGTAATTTTACATTCTCACTCTTTTATTGAGCTATTACGTCATATCTCAATCGATAGAAAGTTTCCTCTCATCCCCGAGACTCTTCAAGTTCAGGAGGGAAAGAAAAGCGAAGGCTCACGGCAAACTCAGAACGAGAGCGAAATTTGATCCGCGAACGTAAGGACCCGTTACTTTTACGGTTTGCCGCGCGTATTATCGGATCACCGGCCAATAAGTTCTCGGCAACCCCCGCGGCCCTGACGTTAATTACGGCCCGATAATCCTACTTTCGTGAGCACGGCGCGAGAGGGAAGGTCGCAGGGATCACCCCGCAGTGCAACCTCGTGAAGACGAGCGCGAATTAAGAATTAGGGAAACCTATCGAGCGAAAGGGCGCAATCTTGCCTTCTCGGCGATGATCCCTCAGTGATGAGGGGTGGGAAGCCCATCTTCTTTTTCTGGAGCGCAGTATTTGTCGATCGTATCACTGAGCTTCGCGATTACGAAGGGGTTAAGATTTGGCCGGACGAAATTAGGCTTGTTACATATTTTAAAAATAAAGTCGTCTCGCTACGTGTACAGAATAATTCAGGTTTCTCGTATTTTGTGATTTGCATTTTCTTCGCTTGATTTGGAGAAGACTTTCTCAGTACCTCGAATCACGAGTCTGTAATTAATTTAATCCAAGCCATACAATGTATGTTATACTCTGAAAGTTATGAATACCTTAAAAATTAAATATTGTAAAAAGTTGTGGAAAATATTAGCTTCTCTTTAGGGACCGTTTAACAATTATGTCACGCCAAATTTGAGTATTTTTCTTCTCCCCTCTTTCCTTCGTCACAATTTCGTCACAAAGTATTTGTCCCCTTCCAATGTTACGTAACATGTGAAAATACTCCCCTTCGATACATAGAATAAGATAAAAAATAGCTTATGACTATACAGATAATAATTATCAGAGTGCATGCTGCTACCTTTTCCCAAAATACAAGTGATTTTTAGACATAATATCAAATCATTTACTTTATTTTATAATGTTAATTAGTAAAAATTATACTTTTAAAGAAATAAATATTTAAAAATTAACATTTTGATTATTAACGCAAAAACATATCAAAACTTACAAGTTTTCACCAAATGTAACCAAATATGTCACGAATGCCAACAAAGTGGATAACCACGTGCACTTATATTTACAAATTATGCCATGTAATGTAATGTTCTATGACCTTTGCTCCCCCCTCTCCCCTCTCTGCACAGACCGTCACGCAAGCTAATAGACCCGCTTCCCTCATAGTGTGACGTAATTGTTGAATATCCCCTTAACTAAGTACCGTCATTGTTTTCAATATCTCTCTCCGCTAGTGAAAAGTTAATATATATATGTGTATTGTTAGAAACACTATATAATATAATATATAATAAACACACAAATATAATAAAATTTTTAACCAAAATATTTTATACATTATATAACACACACACACACACACACACACACACACACACATACACACACATATTTTTTTTTTTTTAATAAAACAAACGCGCTCGTCGTTTGTAGACGATATTATCCTAAGGTAACAGTGTTGGAACTAAATCAGATATCCGACAGAGAAAAAATTACGAGCAATTTTCACTTCGTTAGAAGGCCAAGGGCCGCCCTCTTCGCTTCGCCCGCTTTCACCCTCTCTTGCTGCACCAAATCCCTGGGGGCCGCAGGGCGCCCTTTCCATCCCTCTTCCGCCCTGTCGCCACCCTCTACGTCCGCCTGGCCTTGTCTGTCTCTCTTTCGAATTATATCCTTTGAATCTACAATTATGGGGCGCAGCGAGCATGCGGGACACGTTTTCGCGAAAGTTTGCGCGCCGAATACTAAAGCCGCGCGGCAAACAGGATCAATACCTCGCATCGCGGGAAGAAGGTACACGATAGTCCTGGGTGATATCCCGCATATCCTTCGGTTGGTCGACCGGTCGTTCTGCTTTCCTTCCGTCCTTCCTTCCTGTTCACCACGGACAACACCCAGCCCTCGTAAAGGACGAAGGGATATATCGGTGCGGTGCGGAAACCTCTTACGGTTCGCGACGTAGGAAGGAAAGAAAAAAGGGATCCTAGTTTCCCCCTTTATGTCGTCGCGCAGAGGCCGTTGCGTAATGTAATTGCATATTATGTCAGAGATAAATTTTATATTAGATATTATAACCGATGAAATACGAGCCGTATCTCGTCTACGGAGCTCCGATCTGTTGACGCGAGTATTTTGCATTTCAAAATTCCAAACTGCAAATTGTATCGAAGCGTGGGAGGAAAGCGCAGCAGCGCGTGTTTACGTTTCTGTGTGTTATAGATTGTTGCGAAATGTTAGGATAATATTAGAACTCACTTCGGTTGGCTATATGTGTGACGTTAAATTTCGTAAAAGTGGAAATAACTTCCGCGATTCGGGGAATCCTTGTGATCCTTGGCTCTGATATGAATACAATTTAGATACTCGAGAGAACCCGCTCTTCCCAATATCCCGTGAAATATCGGAACTGGAAACCAGATTCTTCCCCACCCGTAGTAATCTTGAGTTAAAAATAACCGTCCTTGTTCCCGAAAGTGGCTTCTCGCATTTTGCTTCCGCGACGTCTTTCTATCAGCGCGGAACATCGGCCGCTCGTGGTCTCGAAACGTCGTCACGAAGCATCGTCTCGTGTCGTCCGCTGTTTTTTTTTGAAGGGAACTTCCTTTCATCCTACGCAATCCGTCTTACATACATATTTTTCCCCGTAAAATTTCTCATGACTCTTCTCGTGTCACGAACGTTAACCCTCCGCCATGCTTAGGCTGTTTGCGATAACGTTGTAATCGAGCGTGGTCTATCGCGGAAGGTACAACGCTTAGACGTAAACAAGATTCTTTAGCGATCGATATATATGACGCGTAATCTATTAATATATTAATATATTATAATAGAGCCGAACACATTATCGAGATTTCCGGAGATAAATCATTTTTAAGGGTCAACATTGCGGAAACATCACTTCTTTTTTACCTTTTACCTTCATGCTTAGAAAAACAAATTTGCATCTGTTCGACAATATTGTAATAAATTTCAATGTTTTCTGTTACAGGTAAGCGATCCCATGTTTCTTCTTAGTAGTGCTAATTTTGACCGCTAACGAGTGAGTAATTGTAACCAATTATCATCACCCAACAGTCCTCTGTTTATTTGGCCGTATTTTAGCGGTTTCATCTACGCCGCATGCAGTGTCACGGTTGTCAGTGCGAGATCGTCCGAGCTTTGAAATCGCTTTGATTCTGGCAATCTGTATGGACTTCTGTTGGCAGACGTTCAAGTTTTCCCAAGAGTGATGTCACGGACAGTATAAGAGAGTAGAGCTCGATATAGTAAATCTTTAGACTTGTCGATACTACGTACAATAACTGTTTGTCGTTCAATGTTTACTTTCCAGTCGAAACTTTTTCAACACATCCGCACCGCAAACATCATTCCGAAACCTTGACACGTTCGCCCACATACGATGTACATGTAATTAGAGAAGAATATGTAGCGCTGCCATCCAGTCATTTAAATCGGCTTATGTCACTTTTCTTGACGAGTCACTAAAGAATCCACTATTGTCCTATTGTATGAAAACTATAGTCACTTTTCTCCTGAGCTGCGATTAAATTTGTAAAATATGAGTGTGCTATACATATTTCTGCCATCTCTTTAATAATAACACTGCTTTAAAAACTTGTATCCTTTACGGCCTTGTCATGAATTTTCAAACAGTACTATGAAAAAAAAACTCGCTATACATTAAATTATCCAAAGATAAATCTGGGAAGATATGTTACTTTTTTGTAAATTTTGACCAAAAAATGGTCACTATTTTGATGTCTGAGAGGTCACTTTTTCTCACCTTTTCTGCCAAGAAACTGTCATTACTTCGCTTTTTTTATTTCGATGACTGAGTGGGCAGCGCTGAGAATATGCGTTGAA
This sequence comes from Dinoponera quadriceps, assembly GCF_001313825.1. Lineage (NCBI taxonomy): Eukaryota > Metazoa > Arthropoda > Insecta > Hymenoptera > Formicidae > Dinoponera > Dinoponera quadriceps. Next base: position 1,728,063 of record NW_014555944.1, read on the forward strand.
ACTTTTTGATTATTCCGCGACCGTGTAGCAGAAATTGCGAAATTTTCTCCCATTTTTCGGCACGACTGCGTGAAATTCTATATTGAAGGCGTTGAATATTCTCCCGGCAATAAACAATATCGATCCGTCCGTGTAACTCGTAACTCGGTAATACGCGAGTCGCGCATTACACGGCTGCGGCCGCGAGCGATACACCAACTAGGAGGTATAGTACATGGGCACACACATGTTCGTGTACCGCGCGACATACGATCCTCGTTTAATCGCTTTACTCGCAGCGTTCTCTCCGACAATGCTCGCTTGTTCAGCCGCCTCGAGCGATCTCGAAAACGGTCGATCCACCATGACACTTAAAGTACTATCCGAAACCGCCTTCGCTTCCATCGGGAGCGACGTGCCCGCAATTCGGTGGGAGTCCCAGGTGCAACATCTTACCGTGTGGTATGCGAATCGACCGCCCGGAATCATGTAACTTCGCCCTTAGCACCGTATTCGCTGCTAAACGTGGTCGCCTAATTTCCCGTTTCTCTCATTCTCCGTTTTCTTTCTTTCTACCCTTTTCTAAGAGTCGTTTCTCGGGTCGATTAACCTACGTGATTCTCTTACGAAATTCTGATCGCATGAAAAAGCAAATTCCTTAATGTTTGGTTTGAGATGAAAGTCGAAAGTAAAACATTAATTTTGCTTACTCATATGACGGAGAAGTAAAATTGATTAAATACGATTAAGATTGATTAACATTTGCAAAATCTATCGCAAGATTTGATTTTCACGCAAAACCTAGCAAAAATAATCCGATCGTCCGCTCAACGGGACTGATTACATGAAATATCAATGTAAGAAGAAAACAAACTTTCGACTTTAAATCAATCAACTTTTTTAATCAGTGTTAAATGCGCTACGTGAGTGCGGGCCAAGGAGTTCGAGTTCAGGTTAGTTTCTCGCGCCATACAAGGCCCGAGAGAGAATTGAGATCGAAACGCATCGGGGAAATAGATCCGAGAGCGATCCTTTTCTACGAGATCGACGGTGAACAAAAGGAATTTTTCCTACAAGCGGCTGAGGAAAAAAGTTTCGTCAAATACATCGGCCGAAATTTGATATCGGCGGATCAGCCGTTATCAACCTCGGCTAGAGGGGGAGAACGGGACGTGTATAAGGGCGGAAACAGAGGAAGAAGGGTGGACAAGCGAGGAAGAGGACGCCGTAGGAGAGAGGCGTTTCGAATTTCTCGATAAATTCCCTCCACCACCCTCACCCTCTTGTACGCATCTCTTCCCACGTGAAACAATAGTGGAGTGGCGTGGAAAGACGTCTCGAATTTCGCTGAATCAAAGGTGATGCGACGCGAGAGGGGAAAGAGGATGACCCGAGGGGGTGGAAGACAGGGGAGGACGTTTTGCGGCGTGGGCCAGGGGTGAAATCGATTTCGTCTACGGCCCTGCGTGCAGCCCATATTATCCCCTGCGGTTTCTATAGTGTCATTGTTAGTGTCGAAAGTGAACGAAAAAGAGAGAGAGAGGACTTCGTGTTATAAGAAAAGATCGAGTGTGAGAGGAGGTGTAAAGGAAGCGCCGGTCTGAGTGGACTCGGCCACACAAAGCGCCTATATTACGTTTCTACTCTTATTTTTCTAGTGTCTCCGCCGGATCCGGTGGTGGCACGTCGCGCGGCTTACGTTTCCGCGATGTGAAAGAGCTTTCTCTGTCTACAAAGGGCGGCTCTCGCGACTTTGCGATCCGTAACTCCCACATCTAACCCCCGGCGTATCGCTCACGAAGGGATTAAAAACATTTTACAAAAGCAAGGATCGGTCGTGAACAACATAGAATAAAGACGACGAGAGCTTACGAAGACATATAAAATATAACCAATGAAACAGATTTACGAAATCTTTTATTTCTATTAAAATTAGATTGCAGCGATAAATAATAGTTTCTTTGAAGCAACTTTTTAACTTGGGATAATTAGGTAAGAATTTATCAAGCAATCTTTCTCTAAAACTTTTATCTAATCCGGCTGGGAAATACTGTATGATTGCGTAATTGTTCGAAATCTGGTCTATGTTAAAGCTATATTTCTAACTGGGATTTACTTCGGGGATCAAAACTCGAAATTATATAACGTGACGTTATGGGATACCTTGTGTGTACTGGAGTTAACTAAGAGTTGGACGTTTCTAACGTCGTGAAATTCACAACGCGGCTTTGCAGTCACGAGTAATGTGTTCCCCGAAAGTCGTGTTTTCCGTCGCGTCAGGATCGCGTTACAAATTAAGCGCGGAAACGTATGTATCACACTAGGTTCCCTCGGGGTGACGCGTTTTCGGTGCTCGTTAACGTTCGTTACGCATGCGAGCGTAATTTAATTATATTATATAACGCGCAACCAGCCGACATTTACCGCAAACTGAGATAATTGACTTGAAAATTGGAGTATTAAAGAACAGAGTGTCCTTCAGCACCAATCCAAAGTGCGATAAAATATAATCAATATTCTCTCTCTCTCTAATATTCAAAACTGTAAGGAGTGAGCTCGCCGACTACATAATTGTGTAAATCCAGTTTCCTCTGAACTACTTTTACACGAGAATAATCAGCCGTGAAATTTAAGTACTTCATATGAAAGACATTCGAAGTGAATGAATGTATTTATATATTGAATAGAAAATGAATGTAAGTAAATTTTATATACACGTATTTTACTTTAATACCATCAACCCACAAACTGCGAATTTTAAAACCAACAGCTAGTTTGTCACGTAGGTTCAAATATTAAATCCAGTTTCATAACGGGTGTGCCGGGAGAAAACTCTTGGACGTACGAAAATTAAAAATTTAATATTTCACTCTCTAACTCGCCACGCGTATATAAAGTTCGCCCGGGGCGAAGGAAAGGACATAATTCGCGCGCGATGGATTAAGTCGGGTAAATCCGCTTTCATCGCCCGAGAAAGGATTCGTTTGAAGCGACACTGGAATGTTTAAAAAAAAATGTAGGTTACCAGCGTTCCGTGAAACATCGATAAATTATCTCAAGGCAGAACCGACACTTCTTAAGAGGGAAAAGCGGAGATATTTATATATTTTTTATCACCGTTCTTCTCTCGATGATTTAATCTGATTTTGTCTTGTCTGCGTTATGTCATGCGTCGAAGACTTTCATCGCCAGCGTTTCATCAGTGTACGCTCCGGTAAACATCCGTATTTGATACTGCGGGATAAGCAGGATTTATTTACACGCTGCTCTCTTACGGTACGCATCACGATTTATTTGCACGCCGCCGTACGTGCTTTTCCACCGGAAGCAACGAGTGGCCGTTTCGCGAATCTCCCAATTGGCGGCGGAAGAAAGGGGAGGCGCAAGCCGGAGAGCACACGGGTCGGGCTCTGCGGTTACCTTGAAAATTCAATCTGAAAACTCGGGGTGTTACGGGAACCATCCGCGCGAGCTCGTCGAAGGATTAAAGGCGGCACGAATTGGATTAACGTCCTGTCCGGAACGCTGCAGGGTGGATATACAACAGTCGGTTTTAAATTAAAGCGCCTGTGGCCGCGGCCGTTTACACCGATCTTCGCGTATCTCCCGCTTTCTCTGTTGCGCTCTTTCTCTTTTGATCCGAAGGTGCGGCTAATTTTTTTAATTAAAGCTTTAGCCGCGGAATCGAGGGGCTCGCCGACGCCGACGCCTTTGATCAACGCGAACGACTGGGATCTCCAGTTTATGTCAACGTGGAAAAATCAGCCGCCGCGTCTCACCTTCTTCTTTTAGTTTCTCCGGCTTTGATACGTCGCATCGAAATTGCTTCATTGGCGTCGCGATCCTTCGCACGACGCGTCGTTTCGCCCGTGTCAGACTATATCTCCGCTCCGAGAAACGCGATATTTTATTTTCTTTCTTTAGCGCGCGCTTTGAAACGTCAAACCTCTTTCTTCGTATTCTTGCGAATTTTTCTATCGGTTCGCGTTGACTGCCGTCGCTTCTCCATTATTCTCTCGATTTTCATTTCGCGTCGAGCGTATCATTGAATTTGAAATCTCATCGAATAATATATTTTCACTTGGAGAACTCTTCAAGAAGACGATCACACGTTAATTCGTTCATTTGAAAACGTAAAAACGTAGACACGGTCGTTTAATAGCTTTTGTTGAGACTACAGTTTAAAAAGTTTTCGGAAAAACCATTTTTCCCCTAATATTTCTGCGGGGTTTTGGATATTTTTTTAATTTTCTTTAAAAAATTAATATGGCGGGTTTTAACCGGATGCATGTGAATTTTTCTAAATGAATTTTCGCAATCGTGGGACTAAAACCGAAGAAATCCGTGGAAAGATTGAGAAAAAAAATTGTAAAGTCTAGACTATCGTTAAATTTACTTTTCCCATGCTGGGAACGAATTGTCGGATGGCTTTGAGAACCACGTAAGGGGTTAATGCGAGCAGATTGGACAGATTAAACATAGACGTCGATTGGACGGTGGATGTTTGACTTTCATGAATCGCTAATGCGGTCAGCCGGACTTTTTTTCTCGGGATCGAGCGCAGATGCAACTCTTTTCACGTAGGAGCTGGCATACGCGATTTCCCCTCGAATTAAAGGTCCCCCGACCGGGTCCGCTTTATGGCTCAATTCCATTGAGCTAAATGCACGTTACGCGGCCGAGGAAGCAATTAAGAAGTCTAAGAGGAAATTAAAGGTCGACGGTTGGTCAAAGTTCAATCTAATCCTCCCCGTCGGCCTCGCGTTTCAGATTAAAGGGACCGTACGCTGTATCGCGGGTGATTCAGAGATCTGTCCCTTCTCATAATAATCGTGCGATAAGGTACGTTCTCAATCCGAGGGATTTAATAATCGACAGAGAAGTCACGGTATATTTTCAGAAAGAACAATGGAAAATGACGAGGTACGCCAGATACATTTAAACGATCTTTTTCAACGTATCGACTGACGGTTATATAACACCGGTAACGGACTGTTTTGTCAAAACAGTTTAATAGATCGTCGTTTGCCGCGCGGTGTAATATTCTATCTGAAAATCTCGGCGATCCAGCACGAAAATTGGATCTCTCTGTGAAGTGAAATTTGCCGGCAAATCGGTCGGACGATACCTCGTTACTTGATTCCTGTATCTCCGCCTCTCTGGTGGCTTCATCCAACGTCAATATTAAACATATCTACATCGTCGAGCGTGCAATTTTCGTTATCAGAAGCGGAGCCCGAATTTATCGTAGAATACGTGGGCGCGTGGTAATCCGATAGATCGGGGGATACTCTATACGCAGTATAGTTCCGGATTGCCTAATCCGAATATAACGCTCACCAGCGTTCGGGGCGGCCAGATAACCGCGGCATTTTAAACGGGCAGAAAGCTTCCGGCCAACCCCCCCCACCACGCCACCCGCCGGTCCTTACGACCGCAGTAACCGTCGTCGTCGTCGTTTATACCGGCCAGTCGATTCGAATTAGCCGGCCGAGTTTACTTTGGCTTGCTGAATCCGGCCCGGGGCTCGCCACCGTGACGGAGCCCTCGTTAACCCCAACGATCGACTTTGACTCGGCCGTCGTCCGGAGGTCTCCTTAATTACCGGGCACGCCGACACTTCGCTCTGTGGCTCGACAAAGGAAACCTTACCAGCGAGAAGTGGAGCGCGAAGAGGATATTAGAAATCGTTGAGGATAACGAGAGAGAGAGAGAGAGAGAGGCATGAAGAGTAGAAGTACCCTCTCCTCTCCCCCCTGGATCCTTGTGTATCCGACTTTTCAACGGAAGGATAATGTCGATCCGCACGCTCGTTCATTCGCGACGAATTGGCCGGAATTGCGCCATGAATCACGATTACCGTCGCCGAAAACAACGATTCTCTCTTGCGCGCGCGCGCGCGGCTTATCCTTGTATCCGACTTAGTAATCCTGATGCATAGGCAGAGGTCCGATAGGCTACGAACCCGATACCGCGTGTTAGGGCATCCTCGAAGCACCCCTCGTGACATGGCGAAAATTATGTGTCTATCTTTCGGCGGGCCGAATCGGAAAAATCGTCTCTCGGCGCGCTCGCGTCGCTGTCTCTTGCCGTCTGCTGCGCTTGATTTATCACGTTAATTCACATCCGCTGCTGTGCATATTTTACACACACACGTACGATTTATGCCGAGAATTTATCCCGCGCTATGACTTGAGAACGGACTTGTCGCGCGCACAGAGCGCACGGAAATGCGCCGGTGAGAGAGAGAGAGAGAGAGAGAGAGAGAGAGCAGGGATGATAATATGTAATCAGACCGCCAATAAGTCACACGCGACACGGCGGTTTCCTAACATACGACGCGCGTTATAAATTCGGCTTTTATATTATTATGCAAAGGCCCGAGTTCCTGTATTTCACGCGCGCGTGGCTACGCGAGACAGTAGTAGATAATGCTCTTACCGTCGACTATATATTACGGCGCGATAAAAGGAGTGAGTATATCATATAGCGTGTCATAAGTATTAACGATTATTCGAATAAATCACGGGTTACATACGGCGCAGTAGCTCGGTGGATAACATCTTGCGCGACCTGACGTTTCGCGTTTGCAATGCAATGCGTTTCTTCGCGCGACTCTCAACGTGAACTTAATCACGACCGAGTGCCTGATAAATTAAATCGGCTAAGTTGCGAGCCCGCGCAAATCCTTTTTCCCAACGAAAGGAATTTTACTGCAACATTAATAACTCTTTCGTAAAATCTGCCGATGCGATCGCGCTTGCATGGGTAAAAAGCCGCGTGCACTATACAGTCTTCCGGTAGAGTTCTAACTTGTAATTTTGCGTGCACGTGGCAATAAGCTTTCTACATTATTCAACGTTAAGCCGCTGACATAAATACCATTGTTTCCCGTCGTCTATGGATGCTCGGGTTAAGATCAACGTCGGTGTTAACAAGCGAAAGCTTTTCCTTCTCGTCATTAACCTTAACGTTAACGCTCCGTAAACCGCGTAAGGGTCAAAGGTTCTGTCCTTAATAAGCTCGCAGCGACGATAACCAGCAGATTTAACGGTTCGTGACGAAATTTCTCCAGAAACTTCAATTTGATTCAAGATATTATGAAGAAACGAGGGAGGGGATAAGCGGCGGCGTGAAATATTTCCATTTGGACGTTCTCGTCGGCGGAAACTTCGCGCGCAAGTTACGCGAAGCTCATGCCCGAAATACTTGAATTTCTTCTGCCCCCCCCTCACCCCTCCTCGGCATTAGCATGATTTTTCTTCTCTTTCCGCCAAACGCTCGCGCCGTTAAAAAAAATGCAACGTTTTGCGCCGAACCTTATGCGCGCAATAAAACTCTTTCACAGAGAGAGAGAAAGAGAGAGAGAGAGAGAGAGGGGACACTCGGCGGCACACGAAGGCAGAAGGCGCACTTGAAGCGCGAAAGCATCGCCCTTGGAAAAGGTGAGGGTGATATTTCTGTCGGCCTGTGCAAGGATGCCGGGGAGAGATTTTAATCGAACGAACGAGCTCGGTTACAACCTGTAGATTCATAAAATTCCTTTTAAAACAACGAACGCGCCGCGCACGTCCCTCGCTCTCCTCCGTCCGGTCGCGCGGAACGTTTTATTGCGAATTTTTAGAGCGCTCCGCCGAGAGGCGAAGCCACCCTCTGCCGAAAAAAAAAGACGAGGAAAGACAGGAAAACAGAACACGGAAAAAGGACGTGCCTTGACGCGAAGAGGGAACCGCGTAACTTCGTTGCGGAGGGTTGCACTTAAGTCACTTCTCGGAGGTGGTTCGCTGTCGGAAAGATGAAAGTGATATTTTAGTTCGCTGCGGGCGCGCGCAGGGGGTGCGAGAGAGAGAAGGAAGCTTGTTTCACCGAGCGGGGAAACCTTGATCGCACGCGCGTCAGCCGGGATCTCCAGCTTGCGTGTGGAATATCTAAACCGGTAGCCAGGGCCGCCTTGACCATGGGGCTAAATGGGCTGCGCAGCCTTCGCTTGCCTTTCAGGGCGCATACAGCTTTTCATAAGGATTTTATATTTCTTTATATTTCCCTTTATATTATATTTCCCTTTATATTTCATTTATTTTCGTCGAATTTACTGTTCATCGGATTTATCAAGATATATGTATCTTTTCTCGAGTAAGGCAAAATTGAGATATTTTTATTAAATACATCGTGTTCTCTCTCTCACACACACACACACACATATATATTTATTATATGTATATATATATTTACGACTGACAAAATTAATTTATTTAAACCTGTATTGATAACGGCATTGATATTGATACGTTTGGGAATAACAATTTTTCGCTTCAGAAATCGCTAACATAGTAAATCGATGTAGGATTTCCCGCGGTACCTTTTCTGTGTTCCGCTCGCAATTAGATTACAATGTCATGGTTCCGCCGTTACTACGCGTAGACGATTGTTATTTATGGGCAGACGGCCGACGACGCATGGCGCTCTATTTAATTTTCCACTGACGCGCGCGTATTATACTTGGCCGGCCTGGTCGGAGGGAGGCCGTGAACCACACGGGATACTATTTTCGTTCCATTTCCACGCGCGTAATTGCCGTGAGCCCACGAGTGAGGCTGTCCGGCGTACAGCTCTATCTGCGCTTTCCGCGTGTATCCGGAATTTGCATAAATAAATGTTCGCTAAACCTGCAGTACACGCGAACGGAATTGTTTGTGGGCCACACGGAATATTGTTACATCTGATATCTACGGGGAATTATGGAAATAAGCCGTGTACGTCCACGCGATCGTATACTTATATCGCCTGCAACTTGGACAAATACACGATTGTTATGCGTCTAAATACGGGCAGACAAACGAATTTTATTTCTCTCTCTGTATATTATGCCGTCGTATACTTCATGATGAAAGTTTCTTCCGAACGCAAACATTTCTAATAAAACTCATCCGAGTACTCGTTCAAAAAATTGTTATTAGTATCGTATTTATTTTACGACGTTGACAACGAATTAATACCCTTGTCTCGAACAATCGACATTTCGAACAAGTGGCAGTTCACCCACGACTAATCACACGTGCACAAGATCGATAAATCCGCTGGCACGTTATCGCTCACCGCGTCATTTAATGCCACGTGCGGAAGTATCGTTGGCTACACGAGAAAAGTGAATACGAAGAAGATCGAGAGGTGAGTTCATTAAGTTTCACCCCGGGAAGTTACGAGCGTGTCACGCGTGTGCGACAATTACCTCGAAAATGATATTTTGATATACGAGAGAGGGGGGGGGGAGACTTTGTACGTCAATGAAAGGAGAACCCTCTGATCGAACATACGTCAGCAAGGGGCGTCCTCTTCCTCTTGTATACTTTGATACCTCGCCGTGAGTACGCGCGCGATCGTAAAGAATGACGCAAGGGCGAGACGGATTATCGATTGCTATGAGAAAAAAAAGATAAAAGTGACATCACGTTGTCGCAGTTATATATTCTACTAAATATAGCGTAAAACGATTGGAAGGTTAAACCTTAGCGGAAGCGTGTTCGCGTTAATAATTTATATTTAAATTCGCATTATTAACACGCGTTGCATACTGAAAGTAAGAAGAATTACATCAACCCCCTTATCACAAAGAGTTTCTAGTTTTTTCATCATGGAAGTGTACATTTCGAAAAATTGCATTTCTTAATCCGGGCCGACGCGAGCATTAAACCGAGTAAAATTAATTACATTACCCTTCTCTCGTTGTACGGGGCTCCTTTGATACTCTCAATTAGCAAAATGACGAAAACGCGAAGCCGTTTCGCGCCGGCAGCGCGAGACGGTCGTTAAAATTCGCGACGGAGCGAGCAACAGCACGCGGTAATACGTGAAAGCGCTGGGCACAATACACGCCGCTACGTCGTGCGTACGTGTTCCCATATTTGCGCCTCCCTCGAGGAAATCGTAGATCGTCGTGTATATACGTGATACGCACACGCGTCCTTTCACATTCGGATCCGGATAAAGGAAAGAGAATAGGGAGAAAGGGCGGGAGAGGCGACGGAGAAATTTCCTCTTTCGTTGCTTTCTCCCCGTCGAGTAAAGTCGTTTTGTCACAATGGTGATAAAAGCGACCCCCTTTTTCTCTCTCTCTCTCTCTCTCTCTCCCTCCCTCCCTCTCTCTCTCTATCTCTCTTTCTTTCTCACCCCCTCGGTACCCCGAGTAATGCTGGCGCTACGCTCGCGCGAACGCCCCCGCAATTACGCTGTTTATGTAAGGGCGTGGTTTCCTCGAGACTAATTCGAGGCCGCATAACACGTCTCCTCATGCCTGCAGCTTGAATATGTACGCGAGGTATATACGTAAATAAAGCCGCGGGCTATATCGCTTTGAAGATTGGCAGATCCGGACTAATGGTCAGCGACCTAATCAAATCCGAGATAGAGCGAATTGCGCGGAAAGGGAAGCGTAACGATTTTCGCAATACCCTCGGAGGATATTTGGGAATAGGGGAGGATGCGCATAGTAGTGGTTGCACACACAGATTCGTGCTGAACGTGTAAGATTCATTGTGGAGTCCCTGTAATAAGAGTTGTATCATAGAGGTGATGATTTTTGATTGATTGAACTATTGCATATCGCCAATTGTAATTATAGGGAGTTACTATGTTTTGTTGATATGTATGTATGTTAACCAGTATGTATGTGTTTCGATGGTAAGTTGGAAATTCTTTTAACGTCATGTTATGTACTTATTCCGAGACTTTTTACCAATTTTTTTTCAATATTTTTCTCACATAGAAGAAACGCAATAGACATCGTGATGTCTTTAGGATATCCCTATGGTGTGTTTTGACATTCGACAGCTATCAATATCAGTGTTATATCAAAGGAAAACGCGGCGAATCCAATCTAATTCTAGAAAACTAATATTGTTGCGTCTATAAATGGCGGTGATTTGTGGCAACTATTATTATAGGAACTCTAATTCATTGCACTCTAATGTACTATTAATGTATTATGTAAATTTAAAAATTCGCAAAGTATATGTAACCGAAGTGGTTTGTGGTTGCGTAGAAATAATTTGCAATACCACATACGTAGTACTTTTTGTCGGTTATGCAAAATGTATTTTTCACATAGGAATATCAGGCATTTAATTAAAGTATGGTCCCGCTAATAACCACGGTTTTTCTGCTGAAAAATATTTTTCAACATTTTTTTCAACACGCTGAATTAACGTCCGATGCAATACATGGCGCCGAATGTTTTCAACGAAGCAAGCAAATCCGTTATTATGTGAGCCAGCCGCGTGGAACAAATTCTGCAAACGGCCAAGTGGAAAGGTCTGTAAATCGTTAACAAAAGTAATAAATCGCTTCCAATGTCCTCATTTTAGAGCTCCATAAATATAGTTCTCACCGTATTGTGCAGGGATTTTTTTTTATAATCATAATCAAATTTGGTGATAAATGCGAGTTAAAAATATCGTCGCGTTTTTTCTCTCCTGGCTTCGCGCGATTTATCACGTTATACACGACGGCAAGCTTTGTATTCTCGAGTCTGCATTTCACATTATTTTCATAAATGTTACCGATGTATTCCTCCGATGTATTATCGTAGAGATAATTATTTTCAGAACACACAGCCGGTATAGTGCAAAATTTAATCTCTATGGTATAGATATTGTTTAATTCAAGATAATCTCTCGCTACATACAGATACAGGCATCGCGAACAACAAAAATTAACGGAAGCAACAATCGAGGTGGAATAAAATACAGAGCCGTCGCGTGCCATCCGTCAGTATTTCGACGGAAGAGCGCGGTGAATTTTTCGCGTGACTCACCGTGCATACGCGTGCGTTAGCGCCTCGAACTACGATCGCCTCTTCCCGTTGAGAGAACAACGCGCGAGAGAGCGCATTCGGCGTGGGAGGATGCGCGTAACGATGATTGACCGGCCGTTATTATTACTGCACCGTCGAGAGAGAAAGAGAGAGAGAGAGAGATAAACCAATGACTCCGGCGCGCACGCGGCGCTTTCGAGCGGATGAAATCATCCGGTTGGACATTTATGATCGCTATATAGCGCGCTTATTATTAATTATTAGCCTCGCGCCGGCATCTTCAAATATTTTTTTAGCGAACACGCAGCATTCGCACATTTTTATAGCTACGTACGTTGCCCGTCCCGCATGTCGCAATAAACGAGTAGTTCCATTCGCCGCCAATGTCGCTGCAGAATTGCGGGAGAACCTATGAATTGAATGAAATAAAAAAAAATACAATGAAAAGGTAAAAATTGTAAAATAGAAAAGTAAGTGAAAAAAAGTCAGATGTAGTCTCGGAATTTGAGAGAGATTTTGAATTGTTCTCGTTGAGATTGTTTGAATTTTACATGCGTGTCTTGTCTGTGATAGAACTATTCGGCAATCTCGTTTATTACGGAATATTATGTTGCTGAATGTGCATACCGTTACAATTTTCCAGCGCGTACATAGTCATTCTCGTAGTCGTCTGATACCGACATTTGTGTCTGCGTAATACTAACGTTGCATTCAACGCCGTTGGCCGAGAACCAAAGTGCCGCATTTAAGCTAAATGCGATCGTTTACTTCAGAGTGGTATTTATCTAATATGAAGATCACACGCGGCGTTATCATGGACTCAGAATCGAATGATCGTACTTAGCGTTAAACGTTCCTGCATGTCCAGCAGGCCTGTTTTGTAATTTTTTAACACATGCGTCTTCGCGCAACATCTTCTCCAACGCGTCGCACAATAGCTGTGCAACCGGCCTTCGACGATAATGAAATTAGCGTCAAAAATTGCGAAATAAGTACGTAAAATTCTCGTGATCTTTATCGTTGCACAAACTGGCATTCTTTTGTCATTTTCTATTCTACTTCATAGAATAGAAACATGAACAACGCATTATATTTCTCTATGCAATACCGAGAAAGGGTTGATCCCTTTCATGCCGATAAATGACTGAGTCTTTTTTTTTTTTTATTGACTTTTCTTCATTATTTGTATTCAGTTCACTTTTATGCGTTCACGTACGTTCTATGCGTCTGGGATTTGTACGCTTTCTTTTTTTCCTTTTTCACATCGAGCTCCGCATTGACCGCGCGAGACGATACGGTATATTGCGTCACGCTTGATTACGACGTGAAAATTACACGGTCCGAAAATAATATTCGTTGGATAGGACGAACACGACGATAATTCTCGCGATCGCCAGTGAATTTTACCGTCGTAAATAGGATTCCCTCGCGCTTCCTATCTCTCCGTCTCTCTCTTTCTTTCTCTCTCTCTCCGGCGGGTCCGTTAAATTGAAACTGGGTTTACCCTTAAATTCCCGCGGGTAAGTCTCGGCTTAATCTCCACGTAAACTTGGATCCCGATTTTCAGCCTCTCGTTTCTCCGAGGTATTACCGTTTTCCTACGCGAGCTCGCCGGACCTGAAGTTATCCCGGAGTTATTCCATGCTCCTCTTAGAATTCCTCCGAAGCGAAATGTCGGGACGATCGAGTAATCCGAATAAACGAAGTTACGAAGCGACGACTTAGCTGGCGCCGTTGCGCGCGAGAAGATGAGTGAGTTATCATTTAGCAGGATCCGGTTACACTCTCGATGAAAGACGAGGACGCGCTCGCGTCGTGACGTCTTCCTGATATTCCTCGCGAAACCGTCAACGGAATTGCGCGACTCGTGCGATGTAAGCTAAACGCGCGAAGTTAACCACGCGGGACTACCCTCCGGTGCACCTTTACGGCGCTCTTTACGAAAACGACCTGCGGAATATTATGCAAATCCATCGTAAACCAGCCTTAACGCAGTCTCGCGTTATTAAAGACGCGCGTTCCGTCGCGAAAAGAAAAATAGACAGTCTTCCTTCCTCCTCGTCTTTAATCCGGCGTCGATAATTATTTCTTTTACGATCGATACATTATTTCTTTACGCGTCAAGTAGGCAAACGTGTCTCCATGAAGACAGCAGTCTTCTATGCAAGTAAGACACGGACGAGCTTCGTCGAGACTTTCCAGACATTTGTTATTCGAAGAACGTGATGTTAGCGAATCTTTTGAATAATAATTAGAAATATTTAGAGAAACAGAGTAACGTGAAATATAATGTTCGAACAGGTCACTCGGTTGTCGAATATAAATTGTCGCGCGACCGTTCGTCGGGAAACCGTTTCTGATCGAACGAGACGCAACCAGTGTGCCGCCTCGAATACGACTTTATTCAAATAACGCACTTCGGGAGCCGCTTCGGGGATAACAGGCCGTGGGATATCCGATACGCCGTAACGGCACTCGTCGTGGAAGTGGCACGCGAAATTTTATGCAAACGGATATGTATGTGTGCGAAGGGCGAAGGTGCGCGGAGGAAACGAACCCGCGTTGATACCTGATGCGCTCGTAACGTGTATCTTAACGAACGCAACTCCGACTGCAACTCCCCGTTCGAACTAACTTGGCGATCGGGCTTCTCTATCCCGAGGTAGAGGCGGCCTCCCACCCCCCGCTGAGGTGGAAACTACGTCTTAACAGTTTGGAGGCCAACCGCGTGGAAATTTTCCGGACTGTATGCTGTTAATCGAGTAACTACGCGATTGAAGGGGCTGTATAGGGAAACCAGACGAAACGTTTCGAGAAATCCCGAAGGCCGTTCGCGCACTATTTTGAAACTTCGTCGAACGATTCGCTTTATTTCGTTAAAGGGAAACCTCTTAATGCGGGTGTGTAATCTGGGCGTAACCGGTGATTGCGCGAGAGTAACTTCACGTTGAAGATTTAAAATTGTTTAAAAGGAAGATGAAGTTTTAAATATTCAGCTGTTTGTGCATCATTTAAGGATATATCTCGAAAACTTCCTTCTGATGTCGAATTAAGATTCAACGCAAATTACACGCGTTCCGTGTTAGGAATTAAGTGACTGCAAATTTTTGCGCTTATCTGCGTCAGAATTGTACTACACCACAAGAGGTTTAACTTTTGATGAAAATTAGTTTCCCGTTTTTTTTTTCGGCCAAAATCCTCGGAGGGATCTTCCTGTACTTCGTCTTTATCGTTGCTCGATTACTCACGTTGTGTACCTTAAAACGCAGCGCACTGCAGCCTGGTACAATTTTCGGGGAACGTCATCATTAATTCCGTCCTCATTAAATTAAATTAATTCCCCTAGAACCGGCTGAATACATCCGTGGCGCGGCGTGGCGCGCTCGCGCGAAATTCAAGCCGGCGGCGCCGTTATTAATTTTCTTCGAGCACGATGAAGCGAGAATTTTTTTGCGTTTTTTTTTTCACCCCCGGAAAATTGAAACCGTTTGCGCCGCTCCGGTCAATTCTCGACAATCTACATAAATGAACTTCACAAATATAGGTGTTCCACCGTGTGATCCTGAAGAATTCACGAGGTTACATCGATATTTTGTAATCTATGAATAACAATGTTCTTAATTCTTTTTGAAAACATTTCGGTATATGAAATATTCACAAATTTTTGTGTAATTTCATAACCACTGGTTACACTAACGCGATTTTCTCTTTGTTTTGAACAAAATTTAAAATATTTCTATAAAACTATATGTTGTCATCAATATAATCGAGAAAATCTTTATACACACACATACATGTACATATATTCAATCTGTTTTTAATAAAAGGACTGATGGATGAATTTTTATGAGAAGATAAAAGACTATCAGGACGTATATAGGAGGGAATACTTTCAAACGTTAAAAAAGTCTTTATATTTATTTTGCATTATAATTTAATTGTTATTGACATTGTATGAATTTTTCGTATAAAAATAAAAAGATTCCTTCAATATGTAGAAGCCGGAGATTTTCGCGAATTCACCGATGCATCCATATTGCAATCAGAATTGGAAATGGAACGACTCAATATGAATCGCTCGCATTCTTTCCGATGAAAATAAATAACCGTTGCAAGGCGAAATATTAAACTGTTCCGTTAACGTTGTTCAATGTATTAAACATCAAATAACGTAATTAGATTCCATCGAATTTACGCGAGTGCTGAGTTTGAAGAACATTGCTAGAACGTTAAAAATTCAACATCACATTTCCGATATTTCTATTTGTTGCGATGAACAGTAAAAAAATAGAATTGCCCGCCAACTAGTTAGCACAGATTATTACGGCATTTATTATAACGGGGACAAAATATCCCCACCGTATTATTTACGTTATTCAAATTCAGCCGTAATAATAATATCCCGGGCACAATAATCGCTCTGATTATTTTACCGAGCGTTTGGTAGTTCAACCATAATTCACCGCCTCATTTATCCCTTTCATCGCTGAAATGCTTATTTTTTATAAACATTATTGTTAGTTCAAAATTATATACGGGTTGCTGTGCGGAAACTTTGTTATGGCATTGCGGTAACTTGCAAATTTAATAGGACGTGTACAGAGAACGCGCTTCGCAAGGCATGATCTTAATTTCAACGCTCGACGAACGCGAAATTCTTGCGAAATTGATATAAAATTGTTATTTTTTCAGATAGATAAATCGTCAGCCGTTAAAATTAACGTTGCGTCTCGCTGCATATGTTCTGACAGCGCGGGAGAATCATATTCAAACTGCAGTTTGATTTCACTCGTCGTCGTTTTTCCGTCGATTTTCACGCCGCGTTGCTTCGCTCGCAAAGTTGACGCAACTTCAGCACACGGCGCGGGGGCTTAGCCTCAAAGAGTATCATTGCATGCCGTTTAAATCCGCAACTGGTCTGCCATTTCCGCAACACGCCCTCGCTCGAAACCCGATACCGCTGTCGATCATTCATCGGCCAGCTATCCGAACACGAAATCCTGTATCCCGTTAAAAGTTTATCGACGATTTCCCCGGTCGTGCGGAATTTTCAACCCGGGCTTTGTCACACTGCCGAAATAAACCCCGGGTGCTGATCTTTCGCGTTGCTCACGGCATATAGAGTAACCGGTAAAATATGGGGAATCGTCGCCGTAGCTCGGATATACCCGGGTAAATTCGCAGCCGATTTTTTCCACTGAAACGCGAACCTTTGAAATATCAAATTAAATATTGAATGTTTTTATATGTAAAATATCCGATATCGCCGAATGGATTAATTTCGGTGCCGCGCATAAATAAATTTTGCGTTAAACATCGCGCTCGATATCGTATTAACAAATATTTAAGCATCGTGTCCGTTGACCGCGTAAAACGCGATTGAGGATAATTGGATTGTCTCGGACGGAGCGTTATTACCGCAGAGCGATACGCTTCGGTAGGAAGAATTTGACTTTGAATTTTCGCAACTGGTTTCTACCGCCGATACCCGCGTCTGCCGGTCCACCCTGTATACACAAACGACGGTACCTGTCCCAGGGGGGTATAACCGGTGACGCGAAAGGGAGATTGGCGGAGACGACGATAGATAACGAAACGACAACGAGAGAGAGAGAGAGAGAGAGAGAGAGAAAAGCAAAGAGATAGAGGGAGACGCAATCACTGGGTGGCGAGAAAATTCATATCACGCGGGACCGTCCGGGAACAATTCGTCGGAGCGACATTTGATCGTCGGGGCAAACAGAAGCGCGCGCGCGCGATCGATCTGCGCGTTGCGCCGCCACTCGTGTGTGCCTTGCCCCCCCCCCCCCCCCCCCCC
>NW_014555944.1:1745695-1765896 GCF_001313825.1 Dinoponera quadriceps
TCGTTGTGTGCGAGCGCGTATTTGATATATCCGCCTTTCGACGAGCGCGAAACGATTCTTCGGCAAACAATGACGTCACACACGTGGACACACGGGGGACAGTTTCTTGTCATCATTCGCCGCACTGCGACGCGTGCACGGCGGATTTTCCGCGCCCCGTCTATGCCGCTAATTTCGCCGTCGTCGCTCTCCTCCGCCTTCCTGCTAATTCCAAGGCACTGATTTAACGCGGGGGAGAGAGAGAGAGAGCGGGCCTTTGTTCCCGACTACCCTCGTCGAGGCGATCGCGTTTTAGGGGCTAGTCTGCGGACCGTTCCGACGGCGACGAGTAATTTTGATATATCGACGAGAACGCGCGAGAGACAAGGACGGACGTTCGCTCCGGCGACGTGTGGAAACAGTTTTTCCCCGACAATATTGCTCCGGGATGCAACTCCCGGCATCCACTTCCAGCCGGACTCGGCTCGACATAATGCTCCTTCTCTCGGCTTCGCGGAGCACGACCGGAAATCGATCGCGAGCTGCCGACCGAGCAATCCCGTGAAAACGCCGTTCAGGATGCCGTTGCCCGCGCTGAAGGGAAAATTTGTCGACGATTCCGTGATTCCGTTCGCGACTTCAATCTCAAACTCCGTAGCCGGCGATGCAATTTCTTCTCCGAGCGCGTTTCCGCCCCCGAGTGTGTGTGATTCTCCCGTCGGGGCGAACGGTTGTTTAAACGTCTCGAGCTAACGCGTTGACTCACAGCGGCGGATGTTGGCCATCGTACGCTGTATGTTCGTCTTTTGTTACTCTTAAATCTGCCAAATGCGCCAGTTGTGGGTTTCATTGTCCGATTTCTTTTTATTTCTTTCGATCCTGCTCTCTAAAGTGCATTCGATGTATTATTATTGAGAGAAGCAGTCAGTAATCACTGATGGTCGTTGTTATAAGTATAGCACTGTAGATCAGTGAAATTTCGCTAAAAAAAAGTCTGTCAATAGAGGCGACCGTTTCCAACGGGAGAATCTGATTGCACCAGTGAAAGAAGTTATTTATTACTTATTTCTTGTTATCTTAATAATTCTTAAGTCGTCGATGATTTTACCTGAAATATTCCGAATTTAATTAAAATTATATCACACTTGAGAAACGTGCTTACGCTGATGGGAACTCGAAACTTTTGGCTCTTAAGTTTATACAACCTTACAAACTACATCAAATACGATATGTAATTAAACGCACTTATGTGTATGTTATATGTATATCTCTGTGCTACGGGACGCGTAACAGCGATCTCCAGTGATCTTCCACTGGCCAGAATCGGTGAAGTGTAAAACAAGAAAGCTAAGAAGAAGTGTTTTCGCTAAAAATGGTCAAATATTCACTAACTATTAATGCGATACTGTGTCTCGTTGATTAAATCAGTGACATTCTCACTGATTCGACTTAAGAGATTAAATTTATCAGACTGGCTAAATATTTCACCAATTTAAGCGGATGCAATATGTTTCATATTTGATAAAGTCTCTCTCGTTAAAATTAATATTAGTTATCCCAAGAGGTACACGTTATGCTGTACGTAATTACGAATAACGTGTTACCGTTATGTATTATTATAACAACGTTACTACTCGCGATAGAGAATAATGCGAAGCCAACGAGCGTTGCGCTTTCGCGGCGAATGGAATTTCGCAGTTCCTCCCCCTTGATTCGGCAATCTTCGCGATTAATTCTTAGAGCGTCGTACTTCCTAATCGAATCACATTCATGGGCTGTCCCCTTGATTCGTCGCTGTTTCCCTCAATCGTGACTCGCGGCAATGAAGCTGCACCGGACTCGTCACGCACGGTCGACTACGCTCGGCTTCCAGAATATCGGGCAGCCGGCGAATTGAAGGGAAACCAAGTTGACCCCACGGTTCATCCTTGACGAAGTATGACGTATCTGCTTGTACGAAGGGCAGGGCTCGCGTCGATTGGCCAATTCATCAAGATTTCGGCGCTTATCGCGCCGTGGCAAGACTCCTGCGCGCCGGAAAAGCCGACTCCCCGATTTTTCATATTTTGCGCCTCGACCCTAGCAATTCAGCCCCGCCCTGTCTAGCGCAGCAGGTCGACGGTTTATTCCCGATTGCCGATGACTCGCCGATAAATCAGCCGCGTCGAATTGCCTAGGTGACATATGCTGCGCGCGCGTACATATTCCGCCTCTTCATCCGGCCGGTGTTTTTATTTTCGAAGAAAGGAGAAAACGGAGCAACACGCGCCGACACGTGTCGATTCGCGACGCTTATGTTTATTCTATTTGGCTCGGCCGTCCACACGAATGCATCGGGAGATCCTCGACGTGAACAGCGTTCCCGAAGGGCTGCGGAATGACGATCGGGAAATATAACCATTTTCACACGCGGATGTGAGACTCGGCTTGCTGCACGTGGTGTGTTCCGCGCAAAGAACCACTCGATATGCAGGAAGTGTGTCCGTGACGCTTTGCAGTTTCGGGCGTTTCGCGTGTCCGGCGGCTCGGATGTTCGCGCGTCACGACTTGGCGGCGCTGCTGCCACCGACGCCGCTTCCTAATTCCGCGCTGCTCTCGTCGCGATAAATCAACGCGCGGCCGCGGACGTTTTTGACGTTTTACGCGAATACGCGTCGAAGCGCGACGCCGTGCGCCGCATGCAACACACAACGCCGCATTCCGTACGCGGTACGACGAGCGCATTTTTTTCACCGGACGAAAGTGGATACGCGCGCGCGTTGAAATTTAATTTGACAGGGGGACCTTCCCCCCCCCCTTCCCTCGTTTGACTCGCGCTTCGGATTAATGGGCCGTAAACGGGCGCTCGACGAATGCAAAAAACAATAGCTTTTGTCGATAACGAAATATTTTAGCGTTTATTTATACCAGTCTATCATAACGCGATGTGTTCTTTATTAAAACGGCCTTTGTTATTCGTAACCCGGGCGAAATATCGGACGGTGATGTAATGGATACAGCCATTTTACCGTTGCCGCGCGCGAAACGCGTGCGCGGTGTATTGATGGAATTTCTTTTAATCGGGATACAACGTAATGAACACCCCCACCGGCGGTTGCTTTTCAATTCATACGTCCGCGTAACCGCGTGATTTCCCCGTTTTCCCTGTATTTTTCCGCCGAAAGGTACACACAGCGGAGTGACGAGAAATTAGAGAGGAGAGCTCGAGGGGGGGAGGGAAGAAGCGGACGACTGTGCACTCTTTCAATAAGTATCAACGACGGCGAATTCTATGAGAACGACGAGTTGCGCGCGGCAATACAATGTAAATTAACAGCGCGCTCGTCCGGCGATACTATAACAATATAATCATTTTGACGTGAAATCGCAAACGTGGAGAATCGTAAGGTTACACCGTCACGGTATATCCTCTGCGAGCAGCGTCGAGCGGAATATCGCGTCTTACGGTAGCGCGCAAATGATCGGCGATAAAATAATTAAGCCCGACTCGAGGAAACAGCCGACCGGCCGGCGATTGGGACCCATTGTGTGTGCGGAGACGCGCGTCACTGTACGCCAGAACAATCAAAGCACAACGGGCTTGCTCTTGGTGGATGATGAAGAGGGGTTGCCATTAAAGGATGTATCTACTTAATGACAATGGTGTGCCATTTGCATCGCTCTCTTTAGCCCCCGAGGAAGCGGATGAGTGCACCATCGTCATCCTCGTTGTCATCATCGTCGACGTCGTCGTCGTCGTCGCGATGATGAGCTCCCGTGGGCGTGCCGGGAGCGAGAGAGAGAGAGAGAGAGAGATCGTTGCACGAACAATAATTGAGACAAACTTCCCTCCTTAAAGTTCAACTAGTGCGGCTAGTTACCGGCCGCTTCGTCGTCGTCTTCTCCGTGGGGGCATGCATTATCGGCGATTATTCGGCGGCTTAATAATCGCCTCGTCGAGGACGCATTGTTACCGAGAAGCGAGCGTAATTGCATCACGTGGGCGTAGATTTACGTCGAAATGGTACGGTCATTAAGGGCTAATTAAATCGTGATGATTCAACGGAGCCTCGTTACGACAACAATCGACGGCCTATGAGCATTGTTAATGCGCAATTAATCGTTTGCTTTTGCCTTTCCTCTTGCTCGCGAGAGGTGAACCACCACGCCGTCCCCTTTGCCCCTTCGCCGAGATACGAGGGCGTGCGTGTTTTATCTGCGATAACGTGGTCTCGTCGTTCTCGTCTCTCTCGGTAAACGAAGATATCGTATCAGGTCGTTATCGTCCTCCTACGTTGCCTCAGGTGCGAACGCCTTTGTCTCCTCGCGTTTTAGGTAAGAAAAAGGTTTATTGTTCGCTGCATCCGCTGCGTCTCAATTATATTTTACCTCAACTTCTCCCACGTCGGAGAATTTTCTCGAGTTGAGGAGACCGGGGCTATTTCGCACACATTTTACATTTTATTTTGCAGCGTTTTGGGCCTGTCTTTAGTGTAACTGGAGAGTATAATCCTTCGGCAACGGGGGAAATATGTACTGAAAGGTTTGAAAGTAAATTTATAGAAGAAATCGGCTTTACCTCGGAGAGTGTCAAGCGTATCGACTTGTCAGAGAGATGGTTTTGCCACTTCCACTTGCTCGATTCCGTAATTTATTACAAAATAGCCGAAATGCAAATGATGTGTTAACTCACCTCCATAACCAACTAGCCCCGGTCCCGCCTACTTCAGCCCGTCGTTTGATATGAATTTTAGAAACAGCTTACACGTTGATCAAATCCTTCATCCATTTCCAACGAATCCCTTAGCTTCTCTCTGTTTCGCGACTAATGTTTGGCCGATTCTACGATGTAAAATGTCTACATAATTGCTGTCGAATCACACGTCACTAAGATACGTCATATCCTTATTATTGCGAAATGTGATCAAGGACCCCGTGGGTGTCCGTCCGGGAGGTAGGCAACCCTCGTAAAAACCGAATGAGCGACGGATGTTTCAGCAGCTCGGCCTGTGCGGTTACAGAGAGCGCGACCCGGCGAAGTACATTACATCTAATACACATCAATCTCACTAATGGACGTCCGACCGTCAACTCGCGATGCGTTTCGCCGCATTTATCACGCGACGCGCATTTCGGCAGGAACGCGCTCTCTCCCGTCGATTCCCGTGAATCGGGAACGAACAACAAGCGGCGACGAGAGAAAAAGCCGGAACTCTCGCGCACGAAAACACGCCCGCTAACACTCGACATCGATTATTAAAGGAATCGCGGCCGTATCCGGGAGGCGAGTCTAATGCGCCACACGCGTGAAATGGGAAAGGCCGGAGAACGTAAAGTGGACGCACAAGGAGCAGGCACGATCCCGCGCGGCGATATCCTTGACTCCTGTTACAACAGACATAATATCATAACGAGGGCCAGATTTTGCATCCGGTGGTGCGCTTTACTTTCCCTCGCGGGCACGCTTACTCTTAACGCATAAACGAAGGGATTGGGTTCCGCCGTCCCCCATGCCCGGCCTCGGAAGACGGAGAGAGCGAGAGAGAGGGAGGAACAGGCGAGAACAAGATCGACGTCATCGTCGGTACGGGTGGACGTATTATGACTGATCGTGGATTAGCTTCTTTTCATTAAATATAACAGCCGGGGGGAGAGAAAGAGAGAGAGAGAGCAGTAGTTGGGCGTGACGGAGCCCTGACGGCTCCCTGGCAGACCCAGTGCTTTATAATTGACATTTCTCAGGGGGGTGGCTCGGTTTCCGCCTCTGGTGTGGGACCGTGTTGCGACCTCTCTCTCTCTCTCTCGCTCTCTCCTCTCGCGGAGGGATGCGCACCCACTCGCGAGAGCGGGGGAGAAGAGGGGGGGAAATTGAGATTGACAGTTAATTTCGTTGTGCCGCGCAGAGCCGGGGCGGTCCGAAATTTCGAAGCGTCGGGATTGACCTTCCGCTCCGCTAGAAACCCGACCGCCACCCATCGAAGTATCGCGAACAGGAGACGCAGTTCGAGGGATCTTCGATCGCGCGTGCGTGTGCACGTTTGCGTGAATATGATAGCACGCACGTTTGTGTTTGTGCGTGTGTGCCGCGGGACGGAGAGAGAGTAGACGGTACGCCGAATTAGGAGGGTTCGTGTAAGCGCTCGGCGATTTTGTCAATGTTTAATGACGAACGTCACCTTTGTGTCGGGCGCGCGTTGAATGCCCGCCCTCGACCTGCCTCTTGAGCGTGAGATGTGTTCGATGAAAGTTGGATGCTAATGTGATTCTGATGTCGACCGCGTGAACTCGAGTTTACTCATTCACGGCGCCGGAGTTGGCGGCTTGGTGGTTCGTTGCGCTCAACGGCACAATGCGGGATTTTATCTGCGTGGCCTAACGTGTTCTCGAGAGGCGTTCTCCAACGGTGTTTGCCGTCCGCCATTTCGATCTTCGAGTGCGTGCGAGTAAATAACTCAATCGTGGCGCGCCAATCGCGATGCTGAAGTCGAAGATGAAGCTCGAAAAAAGAGGAAGATTCGTTCATTCGTTCGCGCTGATTATAAAAATCGCGGTTATAAAGAAAAGCTGAACGACAGCTTTGAATAACTTCGATCGAATTATTCGTCAATGCTTTTCCACGATTTTCGCGCTCTCACAATTACGATCGGCACTCGTGCGCGCGTTCGCAATGTCGTTCGAAGTTAAAAAAAGAAAGGAGAGGGGAAAAAAGCAAGTTGACGTTAAAAATTGCGCTTAACAAAAGCCCGTAAAATTTTCACGCGTTTAATAACCGCGTCAATGGCTTCAGGCAAGTCGCAGCAAAAACGCCAAAACTTCTCTCTCTCTCTCTCTCTCGTTCGCTCGCAGCGTTGGCGTATGTTTTGTCGCTGTGTCACACTTAAGCTTCGTCCACCGGCTGCGCGACGAATTATTAATCTTCCGGTTTGCGCGGTGACGCCGACCGGCGTGCAAATTATTCGCGCACCGCGGGACAGTTTAATCCCCACGTACAATGACAACGGCAACGGTAACGATGTATAGCGAGTTCGGTTGTAAGAACGCACTGTTTGCTGCGAAGCCGCCCCCTTAAAAGCGGAAGCCCCGGATTACCGGCAGAAATCGAGTTTGCCGCAGCGCTCAATTTACGACGTTTCCTATATGCCTTCTTACCCAATTTTCGCGCGTTAATGGAACCGTGCCGCGTACCGGGTGTGTGTCCCTTTATCCGTGGCCCTTCGGTGTCCCTTCGTGTATCTAACACGGTGGATCTTTCGAGCATCTTCCTGCTGCAATATCGCGTATCTGCCCGCGTCGTTATCGGTATTCGATATCTTATATATTTTAAATTCTTTTCCTCTCTCTCTCTCTCTCTCTAGCTTTATTTAGAAATAATTTGTACACCACCTATCTTCTGTCACAAAATGAGAATTGGAGTTAGGATATTGCGACTTTTTTGGAATTAATTCTGTATTGGATTTATATTAAGACTGTTATTCTTCAATAGTTTCGAAGCTTCGAAGGAAATTCGAACTTTCGAATTTTGGTAAGGCGAAGCTCCGAGGGTTCGCGTTTTCAGAGGCCTTAATCTTCGAAGCTTTCGAAGCTCCAAAGAGCGTAATCTTACAAATGCTGTAGACTAATCTCTGCATGTATTTTACTCAAAGAATACTAAGAAATATCGTAAATAAACTTTTGTAAACGAACGAATATACCATACGCAAGCATTATAGTTAAAAAAATCTTGTAATTCCGATGCTTCGAAGTCTCGATATTTTCGAAACTCGAATGTCAAAGCCTTCGAAAGAAAGCACTAGCCCCAATATATATGATGTCCAAAGCACAGTGCTTTAAAATTCGGATATATATATTGTCACAGTTATTGTGAGACAGTTCTAGGACGATAACAAAAGCTGTCCCCTCTTTCTCCCTCTCTCTTTCCACAATTATCGGCCTCTTGAATTGCCTGTGTACGAGGGGGAAATTGATGCAAAGCGTTGGGCAACGTGCGGCTATTACTTGAGATAATATTCCACGCGTGTCCGCGCTTTCTCCCGCTCACCCGCGAAATAATAGGTTACCGCGGGCTCGGCCGGCGTTTCGCTCGTTCTATCAGCCCTTCTTTCGCCCATGCTCGCGCAATTAATAATCCCGCATTCGGTCCCGCTACGCTCGTGAGTATTATCATGAGCGATATCAAGTTATGTAACGCCATTTGCGCGAGCGTGCGCAATGATCGTGCGGAATTTCGGCAAGAACCGTTTTCATTTCGCCGGCGCCCCTCCGCGTGCGTTCGCTCGGCGCGGAGTGCGCGCGATGCGGTCGTGCGGTATGCGCGCGCGATACGCCCGCGCAAAAGGATGCATTGTGACCGTAGCGTTCGCCTCGTTCCCGCGGAATTGTGCGCGCATTGCACTAATGTTAGCGCTTATCGACCGTACAATACACTCTCTCTCTCTCTCTCTTCCTCTCCCCCCTCCATCGCTCCGTTGCCCTCTCGCCGCGGTGGCTGCAAGCTCTCCATTGTAACGCGTCCGCTTGTAATGAGGGCTTACGTAGAGTCGCATTAATTCAAACAAGGTGGCACTTAAACGCTGTGGACAAAGCACACGGAGTATAAGCGCCGGACTTTGTCCCCCCAGGGATTGCGCTAAATATTTCAATAACGGCCCGCAAATCGATCCGTGTGTACGTGAGCGAAATTCAGACGGATTTTTAACGGGGCTTCCTTTAATTACGGCCGTAGCGCGGCCCGTTTCTTCGTCGGCGCGAAATGCGCGATTAAAATTTCATACCTCGCTCAACATGTGGTCGAAATCCTGCTGAAATGGAGAGTCGCGTGAATTATGGCTATAAATTTGCTAAATTATGCGGCTTCGGCGCTATTATTGGCATCGGGATAATGTGTCGGGGAAGGGGGGGGGGTAGCGGTATGTAATAATGAACACGGTTTCTCCCGTTCGATTTCTCCGCCAGTATTTTCACGTCCCCGGCTGCGCGACTACATTTCCTACCTCGTATAATAATAAAGCAACGGTGGCGATTTTGTTATGCGCAGACGGGAACACCCGCTTCTTTTTTTTTTACAAAGGAGGAGGAGACAGCATCTTTTCACAATCGCGAGTTTCGGCGATGGAGAGAGTCCGCGAATTTCAGTCACGTCTCGTGCCCCCTCCCCCCCTACCCCTGCGAGTCGCATTAATGACGCGGCGAAACGAGACGACGGAAGAATGGGAGAAGTCCTCCTCGAGGCGAGCGCGCGCGAGGGTAGGAGAGTCCGCGACAAGTCCGGGTGAGAAAATCGAATTTGATATTTCCGTTCGTTTTTTCGCCGGCGGCACGTGCGCCCG
The DNA here is from genome assembly GCF_001313825.1 of Dinoponera quadriceps. NCBI lineage: Eukaryota > Metazoa > Arthropoda > Insecta > Hymenoptera > Formicidae > Dinoponera > Dinoponera quadriceps. The sequence goes on from NW_014555944.1 coordinate 1,754,980, forward strand.
TGAAAATATCGGCCCGCTTTCACCCTCCTTCGCGTGCGAAACGACGATTTCTTATCTGCCTCGGCTGTGCCCGGCCACCCTTCCCACGGTATTTCCACCCTTGATTCCACCCTGCCGAGGGTGAAAGGTGGAGGCGGGTACGGGGACGAGTCAAGGGGGACGAAGACGAAAACGCGGAGAACGGGAGGAATGCGAAATGGCAGCTGCGGCTAGATATCCGGAGGCCGGCCCGGAGAAAGTTGTCGGAGAGAGGCCTCGCAAGAAGCCCGCGACTGAATTATTTAAGTCGCAGCCCTCAAACTCCCTCCCCCTCCGCCATTCTTCCGTGTGCCCCGCCGTTTTATTCGCCGGGGACGATTCTCCCGAGGAAATTTAATTTCACCCTCGGCGGCGAGAGAAGCGCTGAAGAGCAGCGCAGCGCGGCCCGTCTTCCTTACGACGGAACGGACTCTGCTCTTCCGCTCTCTCTTTCTCTCTCTCTCTTTTCTCTTCTCTCCTCTCACGGTCGAAACGCTTTTAATTGGCCGTGGCCGGGGCTCGTTAAAGGAGAATTTACCGTCGAGGGTCGGGGAGAAGCGAGATTGGAAACGAAAAACGATGCGCGTCGGCCGCGAATTTAAGAGGAGGAGCGTCGTGGGAGTGTCAGCGGCGGCGATCGATGACAATATAAGCCATTGTGTGTACACAGAGCGGGTCGACAATTAAGCGCGGCATGGTAAATCGCAAGGATGGGGGCGAGTCAGTCGTTTGCAGACACGACGATCCTTCTTCGCGATTTTACAAATTGCGTTTTTGATATCGCTTTTATCACGTCCCGGATCCTGCGCGAGCGACCGCAGCCCGCATCTTGATTTTCACGCTGGAGTTATTCCCTCCCCCCTCCCCCCCGCCTTACCCGCTTGTCGTTCAGAATATTGATCGCGATATTCAAACGCTCGCGCGATACCGCGATTCCGATTTTCTTTCGACAACGAGTTGGCGGGTATTCGCGCGCTGTTTACCGATCTGATTTGCCCCACTCGGGGAAAACCGGAGGGAAAACCGAGTTTGCACACGATTCTTCGCTCCCTTTCGATTCACGAGCGACGATCGCCGCGTGAGCACACCCACCGTCAACTTACTCCCCGACGCGTAGTGGAGGAAAAAATAAAAAAGGAGCGGGGCGACACGCGGAAAAAAAATAGCCGGAGAGCCGGGGGGAAAATATGGAGCGAGACGCGGCGATGCGCGAGCATGGCTTCCGCAAAATTCGATGGATACGCCGCACTGAGCTCTTTTAATTCCCCGTGGGCACAGACCGCTCTTTTTTCTTCCTTTTTTTTTTTCGCCGATCCGCCGGTCAAGGGACTTCTTTTGCACAGCGTGTACCCACGCACGTTGGTGCGTATATCGACGGACACGATGTACCGGGTTTCCCCTTTCGCCCCCCCCCCCCTTTCCCCTTATATATTTGACATTATCGTTAGGTCGGACAATTTCGAGCCCTGTAATTAGTTGCGGCATGGAAACTTCGCCCACACATCTGTCAATATGTCAATACGGACGCGTGGAAACTTGGAGAACGCTTTAACCCCCCCCCCCCCTTCCCCCCNTGGAAACTTTACTATTGACGTCCGTCAAGAACGATTGTATCGCCGGAGCTGTCTTGACCACGGCTGCATATTTCGGAGAAATTAGACAGGATTTAGCCCGGGAGGAACGATCGTCTTTGGCATTTCCCGGTGATACCACCGAATCGTAACGTTACGCCAAGACGTGATACGCAAACGTTCCGTTAATTAAGCTGTCACGTGTAAGAAAGAATGCCCGGGGTGGGAAAATGTTTAATTCGAAAAATTTCAGACCGGCGAATTTAATTACAAATTTACCGCCGACATCACGATTATTCTAATGAACGTGTCCGGCGGAGAACCCGCGTCTTTCGCTCCCTCTCTTCGATTTTTCTCTACATCCCCCGTAAGATTCGGAAATTAATCGAAGATGGGCGATCGAACGGCCTCGAACGGGACACCCTGTATGCGCGCGGAGTCGGCGACGATCGGTCTCGCCGGCGGCGGCTCCGAGAACACGTGAAATTAATTCGCCGCGGCGTTTCCGCCCTCTCGTGCGGAACGCAACCCCCGCGGGGGCTGCGCTGCCGCCGTTTGTCCAACTTTTTGCATCGCAGACCGGACGTCCAATTTATTGCCCGGCACGAGTAGTATACCGCGCCGGCGATATTTGCTCGTCGGAAAACGCGCGATCGTTCGCGGAAGGATCGACGTTCCTGCAATTGCAATCTCGATACGCGCCATGCGCGTCATACTTGATCCCGGCGGGTGCATAAATCTCAACGTGTGCGTCTGTGCGGGCGGGCTCACATTATCCAGAGATCGCCGATTTACTGGCGCTCTCCTCTCTCTCTCTCTCTCTCTCTCTCTTTCAACTCGTGAGATAAACAAGCGATAGCGTGCGACCTGTAAATTCCGCCCGAGAATACGCGTGGAATTCCCGTCACTGAAAAACCCTCCCTTACGTTTCATTTATCGCGCGCGCATCAGCGCCGGCGTCAGACAAACTTGTTAAAACGCGAGCCTGAATTAATCACCGCATTATAATATCCAACATTCCGCGCAGGAAGGCATTAACGGCGGGGATGAACAGTACATTTAATGCGCGACAAAGGCCTGTTACATCGTGCGCATAAATCGGCAACTTTCCCTTTTTATCGCTAATTGCCTATCTTTATCTTCAGTCAGCGTCATTTCCAACGCGGCGCCGGCCGGTAGGAAAGGCAAAGCGAGACACGCGCTTTTGTGCGCTCTCCGGTATTTAATGAATAGCGTATTTGACGTCGGCGGGGTATTATGGCGCAACCCCTTTGTGCTTAACGCATATATATTTCCGTCCGCGATAAATGCAATATTTCGACAGTCGCGGCCGACGGATTACGCAAACCCGCCGACATAATTTCAAAGTGTATTCACCCCCCGAAAATCGCGATACCCCCTCGCGGGGTGAACTTTGCTGCGAATTATCCGTGAATTTCCGCGTGCGGGGGGCCTCCCCGGAATTGTTAAATACTTATTAGCGGTAAACTCGGTCCGCGCAGACTCGCGGGAGAGCAATTTGATATTCGGGATACACGATACTGCGCGCTAACAACTTGGGCGGATGATTCGCGAGCGAAAATCTCGCCGCGGAGTAATTTAATCGAGGCGCGGACAATTTTATCGCCACGATAACGCAACGCCCGCTGCTAAACGGGAATACCAATCGTGGGATCTCTCTCCGCATTTATTTTGCTCCATCCCCGAAATTAAAATCGGAAATTAAAATCCCAGGATATTCCGTCTCCGTCCGCGAAATTAGCATGCATCGCTGGAGGCGGCCGCTCGCTCTCGCCGGCGCTGACTGAGAGAGCAAAAATTAGCGCCAACTTATTAGCGTTGCTCGCGCGCATGTGTGTGCGACTTTTCATTTCGCCCGGAAAGGTCCGGCGAGAGAGGCCGGAATGAAATTCGCCCGCGGCCGGAAAGTCTCGGCTGCCGCATTGTCCTCAATCTAATTTACCTTCCGCCGTCAGAATTCCTCGGTTTTCGCAACTGTCGAAATTCTACGAGCGGTCACGACGATCCGCGGGACTGACATTTAACCCGGAAGCTGGCCCGGCTTGCCGAATCGTACGACGAACCGCGGACCTGGAATTTCATCGGTCCTCATAATCAAGTCACCCTGGGAACGCGAGGAAAGGGGGGGGATGCCTGCCGAAGCGAGCTGAAATGTTTGTATCGAACGCCTCGGCTCGGATGCAAAGCAAATACGTATTTTCATCGTACATAAAAATACGCAATGCATTTATAAATAGCACCGCCTGATGCTTTTTTTATTTGTATCGGTCGGATATCACGAACGGGGCTTTTGTGTTTGATTTGTGAAAGACAAATGAATCCATGAATCGATGGGAAATTTAAACAAAAATTGCTGCCGGTACTCCCCTCCTCCGCAGCCGATACGAATAGGCGAGCGTTCACGACACCCTTCTGTCACCCCCTTCCCTCCCCAGTCAGGGTTAATTTGTCGTACTTGCCAATCGCTCTTTCTCTGGCGAGCAAAGAGGGACGCACGCGCACGTGTCGATAGAGTCGGTAGACGCGACTAGAGAGAGACGACGCAGTGGAGCAAGAGACGACTGTCCGAGAGCGTCCGGAAAATTGATGGAAACCGGCGTGCGCGAGCGAGACACGATCATTGCGTGTATCCCGGGGAAGCTGCCGGCTGTCTGCCTGCGCCCGCTCGTGAATTAGGGGAAGATAGCTTTTAGTCGAGGCGCACCATGCCGTCACCAGGTGCGCGTCCGCCAACTCCACGGACCATCGGTATATAGCCGAACCCTTTTACCGAAATTGCCGGATATCGTCCCTTCTGCAGTCCCCTTCTTCCCTTCCGATCCCCCCCTGTCCCTCCTCGTGCCCACTGTCGGGGATCCCAGCCTACAGTCCTCAGCTACCGCGTGTCTTCCTTTTCTCTCCCTCATCCGGTAGTACTATAGTTCGTCGTTCGGGTAAGCAGGTGTCGCAAAGTGCATCGACGAAAATTCTGCCGGTGTATAACCCGCTACTTCCGCTTCTGTCGTCGTCGTCCTACCGACCATCCTTCTCGTTCGCTTCCTGTTTCCCCCAGCCGCGAGAACTTCTGACGCGCGAGCGAGTTTATCGCGTTATACGAAAATTTCATTTGCAGGAAAACGACTTTGACGCGTGTGTCTGCGAGAATGAAGGAAAGGGATAGACGGGACGGAGGGGGGGGGGNCTCCGGAAAATTGTTTTTCGGTCGGACGGAACTTGGATGTGGGCCAAGGTAGCACGATAAAAGACTGCAGACGTCATTTAGAAAGACGTACGTGATGTGCGAATTTACTTACAACGATTGCTCCAATCGCCCAATTTCTCATGATGTGTGAGTACTTGAAACACACTTACTTTTAGACTCCGAGTTGTGAGTTTATTGATATTTTCATGCACCGAAAACAAGTCGCATTAACCAGGAAGGGAACAGTTTCGGTTGAAGGAAGCAGGATTTCTGGTTACAAAAACCACATTTTACAAGAACCGGAAATTCTGTTTCCTCCAGTCAAAACGCGTCTGGTTGTTGTTCTTTTTTCTGGTTAATGCAATCAGATATTTTTCCGTGTAAAATTCACTGGAAACGTTTTCGAAACTTAATTCACCAGAAAGCCGCGGGATTTACGAGGTGTGTTCAGAAAATAACGGGAATTTTCGTTTTTTGAAAAAAATATTTATTTATTCGTCTACATTAATGTTGTCGTCTTCAAAATAGTCCCCATTAAATATTATGCACTTGTGCCAGCGCTTCTTCCAATCCTCGAAACACTTCTCAAACTCGATCTTTGGGATAGCCTTTAGCTCTTTCAGCGATGCGCTTTTAATGTCATCTATGCTTGTAAAACGACGGCCCTTTAAGGTTCTCTTTATTTTTGGAAATAGGAAAAAGTTACACGGAGCCATGTCTGGCGAATATGGAGGCTGGGGCATCGTTACAATATTGTTTTTGGCCAAAAATTCACGAACAAGTAATGAAGTGTTGTGAAATTTTGCTGCCACGCGTTTCATACCCAAAACATTCGAAAAAATTTCATGGCATGAGCCAATCGATATGCCAACATCATCAGCGACCTCTCTGATTGTGATTCGGCGATCGTTCATAACCATTTCTTTCACTTTTTCCACGTTTTCATCGGTTGTTGATGTGTTGGGGCGTCCGGGGCGTTCGTCATCTTCAACGACTTCACGGCCATCTTGGAAACGCTTATACCACTCGTAAACTCTTGTTTTACTCTTAGCAGACTCACCATAGGCCTTTGTTAACATTTCACACACTTTGTTACACTTTATTTCATTTTTTACGCAAAATTTGATACAAATTCTTTGATCCATTTCTTTTAACAAACGAAAATCGCCGAGCTCATAAAAACACGTCTAACCTTAGCGGCTGCCACAGACAAAGTAAACAATGAATACAGCTGAAAATGTTATCATACTTCAGGGGCATGTATACCAAAATAATAAAAAAAAATTTTTGACGATCGGACTCTCCAAACCCGCGAAATTAAAAAATTTCCGTTATTTTATGAACACACCTCGTATAATTGATTATACGATCGTTAAATACAAATTGTCTCTCACATTTCTCGATCGTTATTTGTACTTTCTATATTTTTACCGCTAATATAATATATATATATTTTTTTAAACATCCTAATCGTATAACTTGCGGAACATTGCGTCGCAACATTGCGTTGCGCTGTGCGTAAAAATAAACCGATACCGACGCAATATTTCCATTGTAATATCCGAAGTATAGTGGTTTTCGGACAGGTCCATTGTTGCCTTTTGCTCAGAATTGCGATATCGCGAGTACCGTTGCAAAACCGAGTATCATTCGCGATATTTTTCCCCATTCAGACCTTGGGAACGATCCGAGAAGCTAGTTCGGTACGTGTGTACGGCATAAAAATGCTTTCCCAGGATCGCCGTCGCGACTCTGAAAATATTTTCCCTACCACGTATTTTTTTCTACCCTCTGTGTAACCGCAATCTCCAAATGGCACTCGATACCATCGAGGCGGTATACGACGGCGAAACTACCTCCAGAGGCTTATCTATGCACATTGTGTGTGCACACACTGTTGCAGAAAAGCACGCGGTGTCTCGCGGTGTACCTCAAAAGAAGTGGCGCCGAATAATGCATGGAAAAAATACAGCTCTCCCGGTGCTTCACAATCGTGGTTTCAACCCCGCGACTGCTTTCGAATTCCTCGTCACTTGCAAAAATTACACTCGGTTATACTCACAATACAAGCTTATTAACATTTTACCATTTTATTCGACGAGCATTTTATCCTCACGAGGACGAGGAATTGCATGGGATACGCTTAAAAGCCGATATTCGTAACGCGCAACGTAACTACGTTCGCTCCCTCGGGATTAAGGCGGTTGCCAGCAAATTTCTACGCAGGCAGATGAGAGAGAAAAAAAACTTCCGCTATATTATTATACGGCCAACACACGGTATCCGTTCAATTTTCCCGTACGTGCGCTTACGCGAACCGCCGGTATGTATGTATCAGAGCGTAAGACACAACCGTGGCGGCGGAGGACCAGAAGAGTCAACGTCCTGGATGCTTATCTCTCCCCCGGCATTATGCAGAAACTGGGCTGTGCACTGTGGTATATTTTATGCACTCGCTGAATAAACGGGGAATGCACTGTGAGGAGGAGGTGGTGGGCTGTTTCAATACGTCGCGACGGCGATGATAATCGCGAAGTTTCTCCCCCCCCTCCCCCCTTCCCTCTCCTTCTTTCTCACCTCTCTTTCTTTCGCCAACAACCTCGATACGTTTACGTGTGTACACGACAAACGTCAGAACGCAATATTTAAACGATATTCCATTTAAACGATAGAATCGAGGCGGCTATGCGGGGGCAAAGCGATCGCACGATACGACGCGCCTCCTACTTCCTCCGTACCCTCGAGGCTTGTTTATCTGCATTATAGAGGAGGTCTAGTGGATCTTCAGCCGTCTGCACAGAACGATATCAATTATGTACCCGACGGGATAAAGACCGTGTGAGTAACGATATTCTAAGAGACGTTACGACGTCGCGAGACTAACGGGCGGATACTAAGCTTACGCTTCGCTTCGTACCGGGTGGCTCGCTCATCGCTGCAGACGCGATATGTATTTTACATTACGCTGTACCTGCACAACGCGTGTATAATGCCTGTTAAATACCGGCTACCGGTTTACATTGCGTTAGTCGGTATACTCGTCGGTATACCGAAGTAATTACGTCCGGAATTCTCCTTCTCCGTCGGAAGGCATCAAAAACCAGGCGCAACGAACCGTATGACGAGAAAATCTGGAGGAAAATTTGCATCAAGAATGTTAGCGACGATGTCGGCCGAAGAGTTTGCCGTCGAACGGTCGCATCTCGTGTAAGGGGAAAAAGGCTAGATTGCACGCGTCACTCACGCGCTCGCTTCAACATTTTTTACAAGACTATCAAAGCTCGACTACCGGCCGAAGCAAACGCTTCTCATTTTCGCGTCCCTCTTCCCTGTGAAGTCGGAATTCACGATGCCGTCGCGTTTGCTCCGATTTACCCCGTTCGTTTCTCGCTTTGCGCGTCTCTGCGTTGTTTATTCTGGCCGCGGTGTTTCTCGTCGTCGGTGTTGCCGCGACCGTCGTCTTTATCGGGATGCATTGCCGGTTCTCGCGTAAGGACGAGTCGCGTTTTAACGTCTTCCAGAGCTTAAACGATGACTTTTACGAGCCCTTACGTCACCATCGTGTTTCGCTCTACTTGGAGAGAACTGAGACGCGTTACGTGTGCCGACACGCGTGTGCGCGGAGAACACGTGTGTAAACGGCGTGCAAACTAGTCCCGGCACGGCGAGAAGGCGAACAGGTTCGCCTCTAACGAGCAGCCCTGCTGCTTTTGAAGACGCCGCCTTTTAGGGACGCGGCTTCGTGTTGGTGCAGCTTTATCGCATTGCGGATTGCCCGATGCTCTTTGTACTGTGCCTGCAGTAGTTAACCGCATTAAATTGAGCTCACGAGCTCCGCGTTAGTAACCCGACTCTAAACTGTACCGTTAGTTTGACGGCAGTCTTGATAATCTGTCCGAAATGTCGGTCAGATAAATTGCAATTATCAACGAGGACAAAATAACGACGCGTGGTCCTCGCCGCTTCAACTTTGTCGAACGAGGTGAAAAGTTTGTTTTGCAAAATGCTCAATTGTTTCTGTTATCACGGGGAAGAGATTTGGAAAATGAAATTGTGGAAGCGTGATGTAAAATAAATTGCAGCATTCGTACCCGCACGAGAAATTGGCGGATGGATGCGCGAAATGCTAAAGGAATTCGAAGTCCGCGCGTGCGAATTATTTAGCTCGCGAACGTACGGGATAGTGTGAATAGCGGTAATCGCGTTAATTTGACTTAACTCATTCGCCAATACGTGTATCCGGCTAACTAATGGAATATGCTACCGAGAAACTTAAAGTTACGGGAGGGTTGCGTGCCTATACTATGTGACGCTAATATCGACTGTGAAACTGCAGAAACCGTAACTGGGCTCGCATCCGCCGAAAATAGAACAGCCCGCCGAACTGGCGGTACACACAGAGCCGAACTTCCAATTCAATTTTCCGGATGCTGTTTCAATTTTCTTCTCTCACTTCGTTTCAATTTCGACTAATTTCCATCTCTTCGGTCGATTTAGATCGAGTTTATTTTGGAACTTTTTTTTTTTTATTAAATCAGATGTTATCGTTTCTCCCATTTGTCCACTTTTTACTAAATTTTCTACACTTTTGTAAAATATTTATAATACGCGTGTATATATGTATTTTTGTGCAGTACAAATCTTGGAAAGATTTTCGTGCAAAAGTTATATTTGGCTCTTAGTAAGAATTTTAGGTCGGAAGGGAAAGGGATAAGGAAGTACGTCAAGTGGCGAAGATGCGGGATATTGAGTGGATGTTACAAAAAGCGGGGCAGCTATTATGTCGTTACAGCACGTTGCCACTCGCAAATGATATTCCGGAATTTCATCCGATAACGAAAATCTCGTTACGTCCGCGTGGCGGACTGAAGCTTCTTGTTAATATCATAGCACGCTGCCTTCCGCTAAATCACATTAAGGACTAATTTCATTCCTCCCGTAATTATATGCCGAGCATATTACCACGGGGCTTTCCGACCTATTTGATATCGTTTTAAGTTTCCCTTTTTTTTTTTTTTGCTTTTTAGCGAGAAGCACCGCACAAGAACGTATAAGTTGAAGGATTCCTCGTTAACTCTCTCATCCTATATTGAGAATAAATACATGAGATCAATTTTCTAAGCTACTGAATTCATTACATTATAATTTATATTAACAAGTCGCACAGGAACTTCATTTTCCGCCATAGATCCCCGTAATAAGTAGAAAATTATCCACGTGTGAGCTTACGAGAAAATTAGGGAATCAACATTGATACAGGAAAAATATTAAATATTCAAAATATCGGAGAAACGTCTCTTCGATTTCCCCTGATATTTCGTTCAATAATTTATCAGATACGTGCTGAAGTTTCGCCGTTGATTTTTTTTTGTTTCGTCGAAAGGAGCTTATTTTCAGCTCGACAACTATGCAGACTGTTTAACATCCCGCGCTCGTACATTACAACTGTCGATAGTACCGCAATTTCCAAGGGCGATTATTCTCGTAAATTCGTACCGTCAGACACCAAAGCGCACTGTATATTTTGACGATTTTCGGCGACGCCGAATCGAGAATTATCCGGATTAACACCAAAACACGAGCCGCGAGAATATTTTTCCGATGGAACTCGCCGCCGCTGAATCAACAAAATCATACGTTAAATCACGTCACGCGATACAGTGCTAAATAATGTTTGCCGCGTCTATAAATTTTTCTCGTCGAGATTTCGCTCCACGTTTCCACGTCACATCAGGCCATGTTCATTGATTTTCCAACGCGCTTCCAACTTCTTCAAAACAAAATGTCGCTCAGTTTTGTGTTATACGGTAACGCACTCCAGCTGTCATAATAATTTTTGCAACGGGCAAACGATGTCGGTGCGAGCGAGAGAGAGGAAAAGAAAGAGAGGGAAAGCAGTGACTCCGCCACCCACACACATTGTACCGTCTGAAACTTTCCTCGACATCCCCATAAATTTCCAGCTCACGGGTGTCAAAGGCACGCTTGTACTTCGACATATTTCATCGCGGCCGTAAGAGATCGGGGGTTCGCAATCCATTCCTCGGAGATGCCGCCGCGACATTCATAAACACCCGATATCACGTTCCATTCCTCCAACCCGCTCGGTTCCCCCCCCCCCCCCCC
>NW_014555944.1:1765909-1785070 GCF_001313825.1 Dinoponera quadriceps
CCCCCCCCGCCTCTGAAGAATTTGTTTGTCTCCCGGTGGAACCGCGTCGGTGGGGCTGCAAAAATGCCCTCTTTGCCCGTCCCTCTCCGTTCCGTGCCATTTTATTTGCGCCGCGGGTTCGAAGATTTCTCTCTCTCTCTCTCTCTCTCTCTCTCTTTTTCCGCGGAGTCAGCTTATTTCCCAGACAAACCGAGAAAAACACGCGAGAGTATGGTCAGAAAAAGAGGAAAAAGGAAGGGAAAGGAGAGGAGGAGGAGCGGGGAGGAAAGGGGACTTGATTACGCGGCACGTTATATCTTCTCGTTGTGTTCTGATTTTTACGTTGATTGGGACACGGGATCTCTTTAATAACGACAAAAGACTATAAATATTAGATGGAACGATACTCTATAAACTAGCCGCCGTGTTTACGTTGCGCAATTTACGCGCCGATTAATTAACTCGTTGCGGAGAGCAGGTTCTGGTGTAGAAATGAAATTCAATGCTTCGCGCAGACAGCCGTCGGCGGCATCGCATTCCCCCTGCCGCGTTAATGGACTTTCTCTTCGATGTTTATTTTATAACAAGCCAACAAATGGTTAACGCGATGTTAAATTCACGCGGATAATCGCGCGAGTTTAGCGGCGCGGGAGCTATTCGTACGCGTGAAATCGCGCGCGAGAGGGACTAAAAGTCAGCTTTCGAGGATCGATCGCGCCCTTGTATCCCGACGAAGGGAATCTGAAGGACAACGGCCTCCGAAAAATAGATCCCTCGTGGAGCCACGGCGCAAGTCGCGAAACAAGTCGCCGTCTTCCCTGGAGCGGCCGGTGTTAATCGCGAAGGGAGGGAAAGTGAAAGGGAATGTAGAAACGGGGAAGATGGGCGAAAGGAAAAGAGGAGACCCCCGTTGAGCATTTAATTAGAGCGCCTATCTGCTGCCCGGAGAGGAAGCTCCTGCTGGAAGAAGTTTTTATCGCTCTCTTCTCGCGGCGCGCCTTCCCGCCCCCGAGGCCCTGTCTTCCGTCTGATTTATAAGGTTTCGTCGTTACACCTCGGTGCGTATATACGTATATACGCACCCTTTGACCGGTCGCTAGGAGCGGGAAGGAGGAGGGCGTCTCTCCTCTGATTCCCAGATTTAACGGATTCCCCGAGCTTTGGGAAGCGAGGCGAAGCGGCGCGTAGCGACGTGGCGCCGGCCGGTTTCAAGATTATCCTCCTTCACGGGCTTTCCCTATCCTTTGTACGAGCCATCCGAGCTGCTTTATAACGCGACAAAAAAGCCGCAGGTCGATTCGCCGATCTTTTCGGGGGGGGGGGGGGGGNTATTAGCGCTTAATCCGATCTTTATGTTAACGAAGATTCACCTGTTACTGCCGTTCGTGGTTTACCTTTCTCACTCTTTCTCTGGTGCTGCGCTTTTTTGCAAAACTTCCGCGAAAGTTCGCGAGCGCGCGAGAATAATTACGCGAACGTTGATCCCACCGTATTATACAACGTTCCACTGCGTTTTCCCCTCAAACGTGAAAATATTTTGAGCGCAATTAAGCTTGGATTGGATTTAACGATTGTACGTTTGCGCGCACACTCAAATCTGCAAGAGTCGATTCACGTTGTGCCGCGCATGTTACATTAATTTTGTATTACTTACATTTTGCACATCATATAATATTCATTTATAACGTTATAACGTGCGAATTAATATTTACAATACACGTGTATTATACAGACCGATGTGTACTTACGCGCGATGTTCGAGACGAATATGCGCGAGCGAAATTATTGTCAGCCAAATTCCAATTTACTAGGATCGCTGCACTTTGCGCGTTGTCACGCGACGTACCGGGCAATCTCGTCCCTTTATTGTGTAATTTCGGCTCGGCGAACGAGCGCAGGAGCTTTCGAGAAGCACCCTACGACCGCTTCATTATCCTTCCGCGCGATATCGGGCTACTTAAGTCGCACGAGTTCGAGACAACGAGATTACCGACAAGGTTGCCGCGGTATCCCCGGCCGTATCCAACCGACGAACTTTCGGCTGCCGAGTCCAATAGTCTTTTTCCAGTCTTTCGTTCGATATATCCGTCGTTGATCCGATCCGCCCAGCGTTCGCCACCCTCTCTCGGAAAAATCCCACGGAAAAACGAGCACGCGTAGTTTTCCCGCTTTACCTCTGCTTCTTTTCGCAACGCGAAGGAGGTCGCGCGTCGTGAAGTGCCTACTCGAATTTTATGGCTTCCTCCCATGGTTTATGGGACTTTTATTCTTACGGGAAACTGCAGTAACCTTTCTCCCGTGCGCACCGTATGAATACTGATAGCTAATCGCCGATCTGTATCATTGCTCCGGCACATTGAACACCCCGCAAAATTCGTCATCGTGAATTATGACGGTGAGATGTATTTCCGGGTATTACGTCCGTTATGAATAATATAAAACGCTCAGTTTGTTTTCGTCAATAAAACCGATTTCGCTTCGATGAGCTGAGCTGTTTATATAATTCATCAAGGATCCTTTATCGAGCCGACGTAATTGCGACTTTTGAATAATTACTTGTTGAAATATGCTTTGTATCGTAACAATATTCGTTGGAAATGACATATGGTCTTATATAGTAATAATTATTAATTATTAATTAATAATGAACGCCAATGATTTATCTGTGCGGTGTTAATTAATAATATCGAATAGACGGGAAAATAGCAGTGAGAGAGAGATTGGCTGGCGTGGCGTCGAAAGTTCCTCCGGTAGACAATTTGTCTATGCATGCATCTTTCTTCGAAGCTTTTCGAAAGTTCCATCTGCTTCCGCGGCTGCGGTGTAAAAGACTCGGTCTTAGAAGCCTTACCATCGACACGCTGCAACGTTACCTTAATTAAATCGGTCTCGTGTTCCTCGGCCCCCTACTCCCTTAACAAAGCTTCCTCCCCTTCTCTCAATTCTTCGTCCGCGACCGAGCCCTTAACAAAACCTGCAGGAAGTACGATGTATTCACAGTTTCGTGCGGTGTTCCCCTCGCGAAATTCAAATGTTCGCGCATTGTGCGTCGTGCTCGACGCTCGTAATCCCCGAGTGAAAGAAATTAACTAAGGGGGATTAACAAATTGGTAATCAAATATAGCGGTAGTGGATAACACAGGAACACGACACTGTCCGCAGAAGTAACGTAAATGTTTTCGCTCGGAGATTGTTGATCAAATTAGAAACGAGAAGTTGCACTTTGACGCTTGAGACAAATTTCCAGCAACGAGCACGCGATACAAGCAGGCGGTGGTATCATAAAGCGTAGCAAAAACTACAAACTTGGAATTCCCAAGCCGCGCCTGTTCCTCCGTTGGCTTTATTTCTTTTTGACAACTTTAAATAAATAAGCAAGCGGTGCTGCAACCGGGGAGAAATATATGGAAATGGTTATTACCTGCGCGTATTAACAAAGCAGGAACCATCGCGGAACGAGTCGCCAGTTTACATAAACGGAAGGGAATCTCCCGAAAGAGAACGCCAAAGAGGTCGATAATATAGAGTTTGCCTCTGTGAGATTTCCCAAATGGCCACGTCGGAAAATTTCGGTGGGCTCCACCGCCGTGACGACGTCCCTCCTCGTGCGTTCGATCCTCCCCCGACCTCGATTCCATACCGAAATCTGATCAGGACTTTTCCCGGTCCTCCGTCTCCCATTTAGCACCAGCCTCGATCCCCTCGGCCCTCGTGAATCGAATTCTTCCAGCTCAAGTGACATGTCGCGGGAGTTTACCGGAACCTACCTACCTAGCTACCTACCAATCCATTCCTCCGGCCACCTGTACATATACCGGGTAACACGTGCGTAAGCAACCGACGTGTACACTGGCTGCTTTGAGCCGAATGTATATACAGGTTGATCGGGCGTGGTTCTCCGATGGAGACGCCGGAGGGTTGGGAGAGGGTGATTTCGCAGCGGGGGTGTAATAGCAAGAGGACCCGGAAGGCCGAGGAGAGAGAGAGGTCCACCTCTTGAATGTGTGTGCGTATGCATCAACCAGGGGATTGAAATGGGCGGCGGAGAGGCATTGAATAGCCCCTGGGGTGGCTGCGCCAACAAACCCTAACTAACGTAAATAAGATGTCCTGGGAGAGGGGTGGATCTCGCTCGCTCGCTAGACTCCTTGCGTCGCGGCTCCCTCTTCGGTCCTCGGCCTTTATCTTCTTACACCACCGCGCGCGCACACAGGCTCGAGCAAAGCCGGAGCTGATGAACTAACCTCCCGGGGCAATCACGGGATTTCTTCGCGAAGGACTCGAGAAGAGGCTTTCTCACGTTCCCCGCGTCCTTGCGGCGCAGGGAGTCGCAGGCGTGCGCCGGAAACGATGATTCGGCGAAATTTCGTGGCTGCACCGAGGGATGCCTGGCGCGGCGCTGCGCGACGGATGGGGTGTGACGTGGGATGATGATGACGATGAGCCTGAATCAGTGGCGCTTCCGCAGCATTCGAGTAAGCTGGAAGCGGTGAATCTCGCTGGAGGAATGAAATCAGGCGGGGGGGGGGGGGNNGGGGGGGGGGGGGATTTCCTCAGGCACGATATTTTGCTTGTTCATTCAACCGGAACACTCGAGACGTCGTCTCGAGATAGTCCTACGAATATCGTGTAACACCAATCAAAGTATCGATCAGCTGTTTTCTTCATTTTCGGCAGTTTGAGATCGAAACCACTCTCGACTCGACGCGATGAATGAGAGGGAAAAAAGTAACAGCGATTATAGATGTGTATAGGACTAATTTCACGTTTCATCCGAGGTGTGTCTCTCATCCCCCGTGTTATTACGTCTAAAGGCATGTCGCTCGGTATATTTTATCGTCCCTTCGTCCGCTATGTGCGACTGTATATACCGTACATATATCCTTCAACATCCTGCAGCCGTCAATGTACCAATTCCGCGCGTCGGCCGAAGCCAACCCCGACGTGCTCGGTCAATTACGGCGTTTCTTCGCGAGCATCTTCGGCGGAGGACCCACCGACGTCCCTCGTGTATATCCCTCCACCCTCGTGCGAACACGCGCTACGCGCCCCGGAAACGATGAATTTGCGAGTCTCAAGGGTGGATAATGGCTGGTACGGTACACCGTTGTAAACTCAACGCCCGGGGTGGGGAGAAACGCCGCGCGGATGACTCGGGCGAATTTGTGAAACGATTATAGAATCTGTCCGAGCGGATACACGTGGAGAAGTGGAGTGCCGGGGGTCCCTGGGAAACAACCCCTCCGTGTTGTTGCTCTCTTTGACGGTTCACCGTCCGAATGAGTTTCGTATGACGACGTAATGGCGCGTCGCGACGGTGAACAGGCGAATTTTCTCCCGCGTAATGACGGCTGCACTCCGAACACGCCATTAACGAGCTATTGATGATGATGTGTCTTCGTGCGACAACAATGATACGCCGTATTGTCGGCGTTCCCCTGCTCCTTTTTCTGCGTCCTGCGTTTTCAGACTCGCAGCCGTCGATCCCCCGCAAAAAATGTGAACACGTGTTTCCGAGGGGATCGGAACGTAATTCCTACCTTTTGCCTGCTTTCCGCGTTACGCTCTCGTTGCTTTTCAAATAAGCCGATTTTCATCGTAGCAATTTAATTTCGTTGCGTTCAATTAGTCCGCGATAAAATCAACCGGCATCGATAAATACGATCGTGAGGTGTAATAAATGCCGGCAGCGTTTTATACATAGAGATATTTTACATCCGGAAACATACGTAATTACGAACAGGTGTATCTAAATATATAATGATCGTAAGAAACGTAATTACCCTGGAACAGGTGTATCTAAATATATAATGATCGCGAGACGTGACGCGCGTAAGCTCAACACCGTAATCAGTATGAAAATATAATTAGGATAAAAATAATTAACGATCCGGCGTCGTTTCATGCGAAGGGACTCCTGGCTCGATCAGGCACTCTCTTATCGTCGGCGGGCCAACTCGACGGCGACAGATAGTATCGAATAAATTCATTCCACCGGAAACATAATTGCGATTTATGTTCTGCTATTGTTCGAGGGTCGACCGTCTGCTCGTTTCGCCCCCTCCTGAGACACATTTCAGGCCGCCCGAACGACTACAGGAAAATCTCTAATTCACCCTAGTCGCCGCGCGTGCCCGCCTCTTCGCCTAAGCGAGCCGGAAATGATGAATTTGCGAGTCTTATCGCGAGCCCGGAATGACGTCTCTCGTGACAGTGCGAGAGCGGCGAATAAATAAGCAGTCCTTACGGGCAAGAGACAATGCTGCCGGGGATGTGATCCTTACGGAGCTACCCTCGCTCGATTACGAAATCTCTTATCGGAAATGACAGAACTTGTGAGAGCAAAATTAGACTCGACCCTCGAACGGTCTCGAGGAGAAACGAAAGCGGCCGCGTAGACGCGGCATTTGCACCGTCGTCCTTGCTATTGTCCTTGCTATCGTCTAGTGAAATTTTCTCAGATTAGTTCCCCGTGTCCCTTTCGCGTCGTTCGAAAGCCATGACGGTATAGTTCACGCAAGGTCGCGAGTTTCAACTTCAACTTGAGATATCAGTAAAGAGAGCTTGCGTAACGCACGTCAGTCCGGATTCACAATTGGTGTAGCAAGTTTTCAGCCTTTTGCTCCAAGCAATAATATGTAACGTAATTTCTGACAGAAAGCGTTTCCCGTACTGCCGAAAGTCACGATAACGCTTAAGTTTTACACAGAAAAAGGTGCCAGAAGTTCAAAAAATGATAACTTCAATAACTCATTAATCAATTTTTTGGATTAAGTGAATTTTATTTGGGTCGAGTAAATATTATCTGATTAAAGTAAAAATTTGCCATGAAATATTGGAACATTTATTTGTAGTGTTATTTACTTAAATATCATGGAGAATGAAATTAAAATTAGAATTTTTTTCTGTATAGGAATTGTGACGTCTGGCTAAAAACATTTTTTGTTAAAAATTTTGTTACAATTTAATGCATCGAATAAAAGGCTAAAGGTTTGCCTACATCCATTGTGGATTCGAATTCACCCACGCGTTTGCTTCAGGATCAATAGGGCTCCACTGTTCTGCGCAGGAAACATATCGAGATGCAATTCAAGCGATGTTATAGTTCTCAGAAGTCGCGTCTTTCGCGACCGTCCTCCGAGATCTGCGGGGGCTGATAGCGGGATGAAAACGTATTTTCAACTTGGAGCCTCGAGACATTGATCAAATGACTTGATTGTGACTATTGTACGTAATGGACGAGACGCAACGGTCGGAGACAATTAGCGTCGGGACTAGGGAGGATTTAACTCTCTCACCGTTCACACAGGCCCGAAGTTTAAGCAAACTTTGCGATGCAAATGCCGACGGCGTTGAGCGAACGTTGCAGTGTCTTATCGCGATCCTCTTCGTAGATACTTCAGCTCGAATGTGCCTGTTCGTGAAACTTGTCGCAATCTAAGCTCGACGTTTTGCGTATGAATATTCGTGAAAATGAGGCGGAACACTATCGCGTCCATTAGCGCCAAAATGTAAGTGTCGTCTGGTGTGTCGTCGAGCAGCGGTTCAACTGAAAGCTTTATACGTCTCTACATCGTAGGAACAGTTTAATCCGCCGGGAGGGGGGGGGGGGAATAAGNGGAATAAGCGAGTCATTAACCGGGAATTGATTCGGTTCAGATCACGGGAGTACATCCGGTCGTCTGGAGAAAATCCGCGCCTCCCCTGAAAATCGTCGCGAAATGTGATCAAATCCGGTGTGCTAAAGTCTAGTAAACAGACCATTTAACGATTACGTCACGCTAAATTTAGATATTTTACCCCCTCCTCCCCCCCCCCTCTACTCCCTATACCTCTTCAAATTTCATCACCAAATATTTACCTCTTTCCAATATTACATGACATGTGAATTACCTCTCCGGCCGACACAGAATAAAAAAGATAACTTATAACTATATTGTGAGTAGTAATTATTAGACTACGTGCTATTTTTTTTTGTTAATATAAATAATATTTAGCCGTATAATATCAAATTAATTATTTTGTAATTTTGATTAGTAAAAGTTGTTTTTTAAAGAAATAAGTATTTAAAAATAAATATTTTGATTATTAACACAAAATTATATAAAAACTTAAAAATTTTTACTGATATTAGCCGAATGTATTACGAATACAAAGAAAGTGAATAACCCACATACATCCACATTTACAAATTATGTAACGTCTTCCATGGCCTTTATCCCCCCCTTCAATCAAAGACCGTCACGCAAGCTACTAGACTACCCTCCCCCTTTGTGATGTGACGTAATTATTGAATAATCCCTAAAGAACTTGGTTGGACGTTTCTGTTTTCTTTTATAAAATCATAACTATCCTTTCCCCACGTTCTATACGCATAGAACTTCATTTGTCGTCCGACGAGTTAATTACGGGAAACAAGTTTCTGGAAAAAGGATCTAAAGTGGCTCAGGTTTAATGAGCGGCAACGTGCAAATTTGAGGACAGTGGCTTTGGAAAAGTTGCGCGACGCGACGCTAAATATGCTCGACTGATAATTGTCATATTCCACTGTGTAAGGTCTGGTAGGTCGGGCCGAAGATGTCGCAAAAGCAGCTTAAAGTTCCCCTACCCTTGCGAGTTCTCCGGGAGCGAAGCGGCGCGCGGACGAAATCCTTTAATTGACCGCACGCAAGAACTCATCTCGATGAGTCTTAGGCCAATTAAGGAAGTTCCTCCGTTACGAAGGTTTGTAACCTTTCCGCGTCCTTGCGTGAGCTATTACAGAAATTAACGGGTCTCCGTTTCAAGCGGTGCATTTGCATTAACCGCGATGAAATAATCATCTTGCTGAGATTTCGCCGCGATAGCGCTCTCTTTCTCTCTCTCTCTTTCTTTCTATCTCTTTCTGCCTTGACGTTTATTTTAACATTAACGACGAACATAATTTAATTAAAGTGAATTTTGTAACAAGTATAGGAAATTTGCGGTAAATTTCACCGGGAACACTATAATAAAATTAATAATAGCGGTGGTATATTGCTTTTGTAATTTCTCGCGACGTAATCTGTATTCTGGCGCAGTTAATAATAATAATAGGATGAGAATAATGATTTCGAGGGGAAAATTACAGGAATACTCGTTCATATTTTCACTAATTTTATTTAGTACAACGCGGAAGGTTAAAAATATAGAGAGAGAGAGAGAGGGGGGGAGGGGGGATTAGCGATGTTACAAAATTATGTAATTTACCATATTTAAAAAAAGGGAGATTTAAAAAAGTTCGTTATTACGTGATGTATATAGAAATATAATTCGGGTCACATCGGGGATAAGTTTAACAGGTGGCAGGCGGAAATTAGAAAGCGCGCAATTAAAATATTCGTTGTCAACTTCTCGAGTAAATAAACTCCCTGAAATTTCACGTGGAAATTTCCGCTCTGCCGTTGATGTCACTCGCGTAATATCTGGCGAACAGCGGCGGGCAGCAGGTCGCACGGAAGCTTTTCGCGAGAGGCGAGAACGACAGAGGGAGGACGACGTTTTTTTTTCGCCGGCAATTTGCGGCGGTTTCAATTTTCGTGCCATTGTCGATTACGTCAGACGCGCCGATCTGCGTCACACGCGGAGTCGTTTGCTCGCTCGCTCGCGCGCGCCCCAACGGCGTATCCTCATCGCTACCTCGCGAGCTCGCTTTTTTTTTTTAATCCGTATTCAATTATTTTCGCAGTATCCATCGCGGCGTGGTTTCAGTATTTGCGAGATCAATTGTTACAAGGGCTGTGCGGTGCGCCATGTACCGCGTGAAAAAAAAAAATCGTTTAGGCGAGCTGGCTCCGATTCTGTATTTCGATTACACGGCTCGCTCATCGCATTGTTCTCGATTTGGGATTTTCCTCGAACTGGCCGTCCGGTTTTTCCCCTTCACGCATTGTGAAGCGCTGTCGGTTCGCGACGATCGCGGCTGAACGTGCGTGCGTGCGAAAGTCCGTGTGAGCTCGCTCGCTCGCGAGTGAGCGCTCAGGGAGTGATCGACCACCGATGCGAAACGAATGTAAACCTATTATCGCCCCGCTCAATCTGCGCGAAACGGGCAAATCGACCGGCGTTCGCGATGTGGTCACTTATCCCGGGGTATAGACCCCCCTCTCTCTCCCTCCTCCCCTGTAATTAACCGCGTCCAGTCGTAAATCGGATCGCTTCTGCTGGCGTACGGACGCGCGCATCCCCCGCCGCGAGAAATTCTCGCGGAACTCCAGTTGCGGCAGCTGGCCCGTCGTAAATTCGGTAATGATTCCCTCGTTGCGCCGTTACTCCCATTCGTCAGGTAGCTCCAGCTTACGTGCGCCAACTTAACGAGCTAATGAGTCTGCGGAATCGGCACGAAGGGAAGAGAGAAAGAAAGAGAGAGAAGGAAAGGCCAGACGAAGGAAGAGAAAGAGAACGAGAGCCGGTGTATTCCCGAATTACGCCGCTGGTGCATAGCTCGTTACGTTCGGATGACGCACGGCGAGCAGGAGGAGGAGAAGGACGACGGGGATGACGACGACGACCGGGAGGTGGCGGAAGAGGAGGAGTACGAGGAGTTAGCGGTGGTGGAGATAGAGGTTACGGAGCGTTTCCCAGTTAGGGCAATTCCGCACTTTCGCTCGCCGCAATTAATTAGCTCAATTCCCGCTTCCTGTTGTGCCCGACGCCGTCGGGGTGTCGGGGCGCCCATCGCGCACGCATGCATTCCGACGACGCGCGCATTCCGCCGTCATAGTTCACGCACCCACGCATGCGAGCACATGCACGCGCTCTCTCACGTAGCCGGAGGCGTTTTAAAGCACGTATACACACGCGAGACCATGAACGCCGAGACGACGACGATCTGCCTCTCGGTGCTGTGCATTTACGTGATGACGGCGCCGTCGCCGTCGACGCCGCCGCCGCCGCCGTCGCCCTCACTGTCGCCGTCGCCATCCCCGCGGCCTTCGGAAACGACGCCGCCTCGTCCCACTGACGTGGGTAAGGCTGTAACCGAGCGGGTTGATTCCTTCGGGGAGGTTTCTTCAATTGTGACTAACGAGACGCGCTGAAATTTCTCGCCTCGTCGTTCCTCGGATTTGCAATGGGTCGGATTTTTGTCGCGCGGAGACCCGCCGCCGATGTCCGGAAAGTTTTAATATCTAAGCGATGTATGTGCACAGTGTGTCTCCTCTGCGTCTGAAAAATTGCACGTTCGTTTCTAAATATCCTTTCTTCTTCCACTTGGCTAAAATATCTCGAAACGTGGAATTGCAACGGATGAGGCGAACGAAATGAAAGAGCCGCCGAGGGGGAGGATTTCATTTTCTTCCCTGTTTTAACTTCCCCGCGAGAATGGATGAATGATTGCGATAATAAATCTAAGGTGGTGCGTGCAAATGGAATTAACAGAGATCGTAGGGATTTGAAACGGTGGTGCTTCGTAAACGGGAGAAATTGCTAGTTCGAGGCGAAAGTACTTAAGGTAAATACCGTTGAAAATTGGAAGGGACGCCGAGAACGAACGCCACTTGCGCTCTGCTCGCCGCCGGTGTATCGGTGTTAGGAGAGGCGACGTCGTCGCTTGTTGGCGACGTCTGCAAAAATAAGCGATCCTCCGAGCGAAATGCCTCGTAATCGTATCATTATCGGCGGATTACGTGCAATCACTCCGGTCGTCCCGATCGAGAGTCCCCGGTGTTTTCGCCGTCTTACGCTGCGGTCGCTCTTATTACACACACGCACACGCGCGCCACACGTGTGCATCCGTGTGTCCCTTGTCAGCGTAATGACCGGTCACGTTCTTGGCTTTGCTTCTTGCAGCTTACGCGAGCCCACTGGAACCACACTTGGAGATCCTGCCGAGCGGCGAGACGCATTCGAAACCGATCGGGACCAGCATCATCCTCACGTGCAAGCCGAAGGTGGACCAACCGAACCTCATCAACGATATGAAATGGCTCGACACGCGGAACCGAACGATCGAGCCCGTCAGGTAAGCCGATCATATCGCGACCGACCGCGATCACTTCGTCATTTTGCCTACAAATTGCAATTTCGAGGCGATGCAGGAGCTGGTCGCGCCAACGCAGGCTTGTCTCTGCGTTTCTCGATCTGTATTCTAATCGGCGGCCAAGAAAGCGACTGAGCTGATCGCGACTGTTTAATTAATCGGGGACAAAAACCGTCGGCACTGTTGGTCGACCACGATCCTGCAGTCGTCCTTTTTGCCGGTTCCCGGGACACTTACGTTACATGAGTAACTGCGAGAATTCGCAACGTTTCTTTTTTTTTCTTTCTTTTAATTATCGTTGTTATTTTCATTGAAAAAAGGGTAACAATTACTAAATATCTAGGTGAGATAGTTTCAACTAAGTGATTTTCATCACAGTAACCAAATTATTTAGTCGCATAGTATGTTTAACTAAGTTATTTGGTTGGCGCAACTGAATCATTCGGTTACATGTGCCGTGCAACTAAATGATTTGTTCACCGTAACCAAATCGTTCAATTGAAATTATTTCACTAAATGTTTGGTAATTCTTACCAAACTCTTTTTTCCGTGTAGAAATCGCAACGTGGGATTTGTCAGGAAAAATTTTGTGAGATGCGTAATCTCTAGGAATTAGAAAAATAATTGATTCTTTTTGTCACCTTTTTCGATTTGAAAAGTAATATTTGCGACTAAGTAATGCTCAAATATATGTATATTTCACGCGACAGTAATCGTAATTTCTGATGTTTTTTGGTTTTCTAGGTACGTTTTAGGTTTCATTTACGATCATACGATGATAGAATAGATCTTTAGTAGAAAGCATAAACATACTGCTAATTAACGGGAGAGCTTTAGACTTGATAGTGTAGAGAAATATCGCGATCATAGCGAAGATGAGAGACTGTATGCCAGCACTAATTCAACAAATTTCTGTCACTTTTACCGCACACACAGTCTTCTTGTTTTGCCGCTGAAAAGGCGAGTATAAAACCCGTTGAAGACCACTCTACATGCGATCGTTTACTTCATCTTTCCAGTAGTAGTGTTCGCTCCTTCCCCGTCCCCCTCATTTGCGATGCGCTCACACCCATCACTTCACCTCTCGGTCTCGACACGATCGTTTTCTCACGACGCCGCCACGTTTCCCGCAGTTTCTGCCCGCCGGAGCTCTTAATTACTGCCGCGCGAACCGATCGCAATTCGCGAACCGGCTATCGTTCGTTAAGCCGTTCGGAAAAGTTCCGGACGCTCCGGCTGTATCCGGACTGACTTATTGAACGCCCACCGAAGCGAGGAAACTCCATCGGCCGGGGGGAAAAAAAAGGATCCACCGGGCTGCGAGCGAATGTTTCGCGTACGAGGTGATCCGAGAGGCATCGCGTTCGGAATTGAACTTCGCTCCGGTACCGAAATCGGGCCGCGATTGCGCGCCTAAATATGCAACGTCGCGTTATTTTTTATGATGCGCGCAAAATCAGACGAGAAAGAACTGATTTCCTGCATAAATATTTACCGCACGCGCGGTTGCCTATAAAGTGATATTTATACTTGACATTTGCTCATTTCAAAATTTGCGACGTCGAGCCCGAAATTAAATCACCTGTATGTCGGCAAGTTAAAAACAGGAAGAGCGACGTTTCTGGGACACCGCGTGTGTACGATCGGTGATTAAGCGGCTCCGTAGTGGCGCGCGGTTCTCTGCACACTCGCTAACACCAACGTCCCAACGTCATTTGCAACGTTTATGTCTTCGTTCGTGCAAGTCTGTCCGATATCGCTCGGAGCCCGTATATGAACAGCGAATCGCTAATGCACGTATTGCGCATCCGACCGTGCTGGAAGTATTTAATCCGGCGATCAAATAATCTAACGAGCGTTAACCTCGGCAACTGATTTCCAGCGGGTCGCGTGTTTGCTCGATTACTCGGATCCTGTATGTAATTTGCATAATTAAGTACATTCGTCGTCAAGAGCGGCGCGTGTGACATTCCTGTGCAAAATCGCGTTTCGAGCGATTACGCCACTCAATTACGTTCTCAATGGGTGTCAGCGCCACGTCAAATACAGGTCGCTGCAAAAACCGATATTTCGAAGATAAATTACACCGGAGAGAGAGGGGGGGGGGACGTTCGTTCTCGTCGTCCGCCGAACGAATCGTTCGCGCAAGAATTCTTTTCCCGGGCCATCTCGGAACATTTCGACAGACTACCACGACGACGGCATTGTGATCCTTCCTGGTGATGATCTCCCCACACACAGTAACTTCTCTCGTCGTCGTTGCTTGCACTCCGCGTGCATCATCCCCGTATGTACATATACTCGGCTGCTCCGCGATGATCAACCCAATTCACACACAATATCATGGCTGTATAATTATATTCCGATGTTTCTTCATATATTTAAGGATATATTGCTCATCAGTGCCGTATTTTCAGCGGCGCATAATTACAAATATCTCTGATATGGTCAATCTTTTTCCAACTGCACGAGCAACGAGTTAGATAATATTTTAAGATATATACAGTGCAAATTTCACCGAATTCTTATCAAACTCATTTCACTTCACAATCTTCGTGAAAGTCGAGCAACTTTTGATCCGAGCTCTGAATCGCTATCAAATTTTTCACGTCACTTCTAAATTCAGTGTATCATTGTTTCATAATCTTTTAATCATTTCGCCTTATAGACGACACATCCTTGAGATATTGAATTACTCGATAAATTCGTAGAGGTTCTTACAAAAAACTCAAAGATGATTCTTTCCTCAATTAGGCATAACTTTAATTATTCTTTTTTTTTTTCGTTTTTTTTTTTTCGACGGCAGGTCACCAAAGAAAATGATCGATATATCATTGGGTAAAGTTCGGCCAACTGTGAAAGTAGCGGCCTTGAATTCCTCGCAAAAACCCCTACGAACTTATCGAACCGGTCCAATATTAACCCTCGTACATGTATACCTCTGACGGTCGTTATTAATACATCGCTTTACATGAACGACGCGGATCTTGGATCATTTCTCCGCGGAGCAGCCGCGCGTGCTTCTGATTCTGTCACCTTGAGCCACCTTCTTAATCCGAAAACCTATACTTGGCAACCTTCATCGTCGATGTCACGCGATATTACATCCGGCATCCCGTCGCCCGGCACACTACATGGAAATTGCTTGGAACGCATCGCACCGTCATACGCGCGCTAGCATCATCTGCCGATACGCAGCGTCGTATACCGCGCGGTACACACGTCAAATAATACGAAGCCACGATGCATGAACGTGCATCGCGCCATCCTCACATTATCACCCCTCTTCCCCCCTACGAAGAACCTGTGTCGCGATATCGCTGCGCGATGTCATTCACCGTCATTATCTATTTCTGTGTTCGGACCGAATTACGCGAATTGTCTTGCAACACTGTGACGATATTCTTCGCAGCTCGCACACGGGACAGCAGAAACCGGCGATGTATACCGAGAGGTATGCGGACGGCAGTCTGGCTCTGTTCATTAATTCCCTCGACGAAAACCAGGCCGGGAAGTACTCTTGCATTGGGACTTACGCGAATTCCGTGACGATGAGCAAGTCTATCACGATCGAGGCCATCAGTGAGTAAAGAATAACGATCGAGAGTCCTAGCGATTTCCAGAGAGAAATTACTCCGAGGTGTGCAAGATATGTACGAAGTATATCGCGTGATGTTCAGTTAATTTCACGGAAATGATGGGAGAGATTCGCAGATCTCCTCCGCTACGGTGGAACTTTTTTATTAGAATCGTTCGTACGCAATCGTTTCATTAAAACTTAATCGGAGATCGCGCGTAACCTCTCTCAAATAGGCAGCGCGACTGAACATCTTCGATCGTTTCTCAGTCGAAAAATAAAAGAACAATCGAATAGTAGACATTCTAACTTCGTCTTTTAATCGTCGAATCATGCGTAACGACGGAAAATGATAGAACGTACAGCGGAGATTGCAGAAAAAGTCGGTGATGTAATTCAATGCCTCTCGTGAAATCGGTGTCGTTGCTGCGTAACAAGCGCTGTGCTTTTGTGAGCAAACCTTCGATCTCTCATTCGACAGTCGCGATCACTTGGGAAAACGCACCGTTGGACCAGCATCCTATTCTTGGTGAGGACTTCCCTATCCAATGTCAAGTACGCGCTAGGCCTGCGCCTCTGGTCGACTGGCTCTACAATGGCGAGCTGATCAGGACCAACAATCGTTATATCATAGACAAGTTCACATTGACGATCAAGGATGTTCAGGAATCGGACGACGGTGTGTACACCTGTCGAGCGTCGGTGCAGGCCACTGGAGAACTGAAGGAGCGACCTATTAAAGTTGAGGTATTATTATGATTTTTTGTTCAACATCACTATTAAATAGAATATCCGTCAAAAAAAGGGAAACATTACACGAACCTAAGGAACTGTGGAAAAAATATCCCTCGTACTCGCATAATTACTGTTATTTCCAATTATTCGTGTTTTGTGGTAATTGTTGCTGCTGTTATTTTGCTTCTGTAAAATCTATATTCTGAATTGTCTTTTATCGATGGAAGTGCCTTGAATGTGGCCTCCCAGCCAATCCAGGGTGGTTCCCAAATCACTCTTGGAGACACTCTCATCGATAAAAGTGAGTTTGGAATATGGAATCAAACGCTTTATCGATTGTTTTATTTTAATCTCGCACACTACCGCGACTCTCCGCGACCCCGACTGAGAATCCCGGCTGCGATTCCACGCGGTCGAGCCCGTCTCGAGCCCGGTGTAACAGTCCTTCCATCTGTGCCCGTTGTCGCAGGTGTACACGCGACCCTCGATCGAGGAGTTCTCGAGCCCGGTCGAGATCATCGAGGGCGAGAACGCGAACATCGCGTGCAAGGCCAGTGGCAAGCCGCCGCCAACCCTGAGCTGGATCAAGACTCTCACCCACATGAACCTCTCCGAGGCCGATCGCTTCGGCGTCGATCCGTACACCGGTATGCTCACCATCACCGACGTGAAGCGTGAGGACGCCGGCGAGTATCAGTGCGCCGCGAAGAGTCCGGCCGGCGACGCCAGCATGAACATCCTGGTGAACGTGATCGTCAAGCCCAAGATCATGGAGTTCACGAACATGAGCGTGGTGGAGAAGAAGCAGGTGGACATAATGTGCAAGGCGTTCGGTCGGCCGCCGCCTGAAGTGACCTTCAGGAAGTTCACGGCCGACAAGCAGTACGTGATGGGAGCCCAACCGAACGACGACCGGATCATCATGATAAACAAGCAGAACGAGATGAACGGCGAGACCGTCGGCAATCTGACGATCTTGAACGCCCTCAGGTCGGACGACGGTCTGTACGAGTGCATTGCGAAGAACCGTGGCGGCGCCGCCTACAAGAACGGCCACCTCACCGTCGAGTATCCGCCTTCCTTCCGACTGATGCCGAACATCACGATGTGGTCCTGGGACAAGCGGACGGTGAACCTGACCTGCATCGCCGAGAGCATACCGAACGCGACGATACGCTGGACGATGCACGGCGACCAGAAAATCGAGAACCATGCGATGATCCAGCAGATCGACAACGGGCCGATCTCCGTCCTCTCGGTCACGCCGATCGACAACAGGTACTACACCCATTACAAGTGCATCGCTTCGAACGTCCACGGCACGCGCGACCATCTGATCGAGCTGAGGGAGGCGAAGAGGCCCGGCAACCTGCTGGACGTCAAGATGACCGAGATAAGCGCGACGACGATCACGTTCGGCCTGATACCGCCGAAGCATCCGGATCTACCTGTCAACAGCATCACCGTGCAGTACAAGAAACTGAACGACATCTGGCCGCAGTCGAAGAACAGGACGTGGACCGTCGGTGAGTGGTCTTCTTGACGGTTTTCCCTTAAGCGATTCAAAGCAGAGGGAAAAGATGTGGCGGGCGCGCTCTTGAATACCAAATTAAATGCAAAGAAGCTTAAACTGAAAGAATTGCCAACAAGATAAATTCAACGTTCGGTTAACCGGAAAACTGTAGAAAGACGGAAAGGAGATTTCGTATTTTATCTCTTTAAAGTATGTTTCTCGAAGTTGTAACTGAGTTCGGCTAATCTACCTTAATCCAAATTAATCCGACGCGAGTTAGTTAACCCAGATACGCTCCAAGACACTTGTTGCGAGCGTTTTCTGCTTATTCTTGAATATGTAGATGATCAGAGTTATAATACGGGAGCACGGAACTTCGATATTATTCATGAGAACGGCGGACGAAGTGGCGGGAAATAAAAATAAAGAGCCCGAGGGAAAATCCGAGGTGCAACTTGCTCGCCTGATGCGAGAAAGTATAATGAGTGTAGCAATTGTTTATGCGTAATTTTCGAAAAAAAAAGAGAAATACTTTGAGAAACGTGCGTGATTTAAATTCCAACGGCCGTTTGAATAAACTGACTATCAACTCGTCGTTCGAGTTTCTCGTAAATAGTCACCGCGTGGGTATGTATGAGCGAGACCGTTTTCCGCTTCGTGTCGTTTGGCACCTGCCCATCCAAAACTCGCGTTAACCGAATCGTCACACGATCAATTGGCTCGCTCTTCAGGTAGTCGATACACCGTTGAGGATTTGACGCCGATGACGTCGTACGATTTTCGATTTGCGGCGATGAACGAGGTCGGTCTGGGTAACTGGGGCAACGACTTTCACGAGATGACGCCCGGTAAAACGGCGCCGATGCAGCCGAAGATCATGACGAAGAATACGAAGGATGAGTACGAAATATCGCCGTACAATAATCAGTACGAGCTCGCCTGGAAGACGCCGGCCGATAACGGCGAGCCGATAGATCTGTACCAGATCAAGTACTGCCAGATAAAACGCGTTTCCGGCGATTGGGACACATTGCACGATAGCTGCGTATTGATAACTGTCAAACCTCAGAATAGGCACTGGCTGAAGGACCTGAACTCCGACTCCTTCTACACTGTCGAGCTGCAGGCTCACAACGCGATGGGCTTCAGCTCAGCAGGACTCGCCAGGTTCAAGACGTCCAGAGGTGAGTTCCCACCAACTGCAACCGTATCATCTTTCAATGTTACCTCGATCTAATCGTAATTACTCTGTCATGACGTATATCTATATTTCGTAATAATTTTCACTCGAAATCTGATTCCCTTTGAGATATATATGTACATATATATATATATATATATATATATATATATATATAT
>NW_014555944.1:1785158-1819550 GCF_001313825.1 Dinoponera quadriceps
ATATATATATATATATATATATATATATATATATATATGTGCACGAAGCTGCAGCACCGAATATTTTTTTTCTCTTCGCGGTCTTCAAATCGTTTGTCAGTTCGTCCCTGTTTTTGTTCATTCGTGGAGGAGGGGAAAGGGTTATTTGAGGTCCTTCGTTTCCTCGCCTATCTGTTATAAACATGTCTTTGGTTCATTGATTTTCTTTGTAATTTCAATTGGTTCGGTCGACGGTCAAACGATCTGGTTAATACCGGAAGGGCCTGAGTGGTGTTACTTTGCTTGCTATATGTTTCTCTTTTTTTTTTCTTTTTTTCTTTTTTTCTTTCTTTCCTTTTTTTTTTAATTTTTTTTTAAGATTATATAGGTTCGGTGTGCTTCATGAACATGTAACGAATATATTGGCGATTTCGCAAAATTGCGAGAAGCGTGGCGTGCGAAATCATAAAGAATCAGTTACTATTCTTATTGATTATCGGTTTCTTGAGAAGTGTACTCGTAACCAGCGTTTTCATTTTTGAATATGGGTCGGATTCTATTCAAAAATTGAACGGCTTTTCGATGTCGCTGAAATTACAGCGCTGCCATCCAGTCGCTTGAATCACCTTTTGTCACTTTCTCTTGATAAGTCATTAAAAAATTCACATCGTCCAAAATGCGTCACTATAGTCACTTTTCTCCTGAACTGTCGTCAAATTTGTAAAATATGGGCATTCTACATGTTTTTGCTACATCTATCTTAATCAAACTGCTGCGAAAGCGTATTTATATTGTATCATTCATGCTCTTTCCTTATGAATTTTCAAATCGTACTATAAAAAGAACTACATGTTATGATAAATCTGGGAAGGTAAGAATAAATGTTATTCGCTTGCTTGAATGGCCTTAGTTACTTTCAAAATTTGACAAAAAATGTCATATTTGCTCACTATTTTGATGCCTGAAAGGTCATTTTTTATCATCTTTCCTGTCAAGAAGCAGTCACTATATCACTTTCTTTGCTCCGGTGGACTGGATGGCAGCGCTGCTGAAATCGTTAGCATCCAGACGCAGCTTCTACGTTTTCGGCGAATCTTGTCGTTAACGCGCGCTCGCGGAAAATGCGGAAAGCAATTTTTCGAAAAGTAACGGAAACCCCAGCGCCTTTCGGGCCGTTAATCAGGACGGCAGGATTGAAAGAAGTCCTCAGATCCCTTGACCCTGCGCAAGACACCAACTATAAAGCTAAAAGTTACCCGGTGACTGTCTCGGTGGGCTTGTAGAGCGTTTAGAGTGTCTTTACGCGACGAAAACCCGACGATACGATATCGGGCCAGATTTTTTTTACACAGAGCCTTTTTATCATTCAGAGTCTTCGGGACACAGAGAGGACTATCCAGTAATATCTGATGCTGGTAATACAAGCAAGATCGCCGTGGCCGCTATTACCACAGCAGTATTGCTCCTATCTCTAGCCATTTAGAGTCGCCGTCAGGGATATTTGCTCCTCGCGCTAATCTTCCCTCCGTCGTGAACGCGATAGGAAGCGCGGCGAATTCGCCAACAGTACAAGAGAGACACCACGATGGACGAGAAAGAATGAAAGAAAAAGAGAGAGAGAGAGAGACGCTCCACTAATATAGCACACATTCTTTCGCGATTTGCTGAAACTCTCGCGTGTTTCGTTCGAATCTGAAATCGAATTGTCCGGATGAGAATCTCGGAGAGTCGACGAGGTGCGTGCGTTTCGGAACTCGTGCGAGACACGACGGCGTAGGTTAAATCGCGGGGCATTTATACATACTGTGTCGTTCATTTGTATCCATTTAGTAGTAAACGATCGACAACGAACGAACAAAACGGATGAAGCAAATCGACACGTTCACCGGTACATTCCGCAGTTAAACAAGAGGAGATATAGCATTTAAGTGGGTCCTTTAAGAAGAAGAGCGCGCGACAGGCCGCGAAGCGAGGTGTATTTATATACTTATTTGTTTGTTAAATGCTCACTGTTAGTAGACGTACTAGTACGTTTCCTTCCACTCTTCTTTCGTGTGTTAAGTTAAGGCTGTACCTTTTGGTGACCCTTGCAAGAGGCGGACGCGCATCCGCACTATACCCAAGGATCACGCTGCTCGCACTACCGTGCTGCAGGAAAAAGAACAAAAAAAAAAAGAAAGAGAAAAGAAAGTAATTAACGTGGCCAATACGATAAAATATACGTACGCACCGATAGTCTCGCGTGTCTCGGTGGATCGCGTTACACAATTAACTAACGACTGTCTCAATATTCAAGTCGGACTGTCCGGTTTTTCCATGCGAAGTTAAGTATAAACGAGTCACGACGATGCGTCGATAAATTCTTGCGGTAACGAGTTTTTTGTATTAGAAAGACACACGATAGCGGTGACTAAACGAAATGTGTGCTTCCCCCGTATGTACGTTGATTCGAGCGAAAATCAACGATCCGTCGATCGAATAGACGTCTAGTTTTCGTTGCCGATGCGTACTGCGCGCGTAACGCCGCTGTATCCGCTCGGTACACCGAGCGTATAAATATTAACGAGCGTGTGAGACCATAACGTACAGACCATAAGAGTGCTACTGCCCTAAATTGCCAACTATTCGCGCGCAAGGTTCAGCGACGATGTAGAGAGAAAAAGAGAGGGAGAAAGAGAGAGACGGACGGTATT
The DNA here is from genome assembly GCF_001313825.1 of Dinoponera quadriceps. NCBI lineage: Eukaryota > Metazoa > Arthropoda > Insecta > Hymenoptera > Formicidae > Dinoponera > Dinoponera quadriceps. The sequence goes on from NW_014555944.1 coordinate 1,787,831, forward strand.
AGAGGAGAAAAAAAGACAGAGAAAAGAGAGAGAGAAAAGACGAACGCCGCGTGTTTAGATGTCACGGAGTCCTGAATCGCGCGCAAATGCGAACGGTGATAATCGTACTTCGTTGAGTATATATACTTACGATCGGAGCACTAGAATTGTTTTATTGAGTTTCGCCGATTGACCACGCGTCAAAAGTACTTTTTAGAACGGTGCTCTTTTTTCACGATTTTTACGATTTTCTAATTTTTACTCGAGAGAAAGTGTCGATAAACGCGTCTTAAGAGACGATCGTACGGAGTAATAAAAAGGGAGAGAGAAGAATGATATTAGAGCGACCGGCTGGACGCCGGTTAGTATATAACTCGTGAATCTCCATTTGTCGTTATCAGAGAAAGAAATAAACGTTGTTACAAGCATACACGATTATTAATAACAATTTGACGGTTCCTATTGACAAACCATGTTGCGATGGAAAAATCCGTTTTTATCGAGGCCCCGAAGAGGCAACGTAGGACGTTTACCTTCTTCGTACACGAAGTCGACACTGATACGCCCGACTCGCGTCCGTGCGATGTTCTCTCTCCGAGGGGGGAATTTCACACGAGCTCCTGCAAACTCCTCGCGAAGTCGCGTCACGCACGCGGTATCCTCGGTCCCAGAACTCGGCTCTATCCACCGCGACGCGAACACAGACGCAACTATGACGAGACGCCGGGATAATACGGTGACGAAATCACTCTATTCCTGAGATTCTTTCCTCGTATTTTCACACGCTAGAATACGACGCGGCGTAAATTGTTATATCTTATGTAACATGTGTACTTTATATTTTTATTATTATTTTTTTTTTTTTATTATGCGGTAGAAAAATGAAATATCTTATACTTCAAGATCTGGAGTTGAATATCGTTTTTCTTTTCTACGTTACTGCATGATCTGATAGAGGTGGTTTCATTCGGAAAATAGATAACAATTGGTAACATTGCCCTCTTTTATAAAGTTCCACCGAATTATTTATGTGGAGTAGCAATCTCATTGTAAACGTTTATCCCTCTTGGGACAGGATTATACAATACTTATCCCTTTAGTCGGGTTCCGGGATTACGTCACGAGACAAATTCCGAGAGAGAAAGAGAGAGAATTCGCACGGACGAGAGAATACGACGAGCTCGAACAACCGACAGAACCAGGCATTTTAGTTTACTTTCTTAGCTGAGTTGATTTCGATTGCGATTGCATATAATTTCTCTCTCCCCTCTTGCCATTGATCTGTTTTGATTATCCTTTTCTCGTTTTTTTCTTCTTGTTTTAAATTCTTACTTTTGTTTTTGTGGGAATTTATTCAGTCGCACATTAGTTTCGCTTGACTAGTTCTGGAAATACGTGTTTAGTGTGCGCATGATATGTGTGTTGCGATCATTGCGATTCTACCGATTACAGTTTTACCGTATAAATTATAAATTCGTTATCGCTGTAGTTCTTATACATATAACCATGTACAACCGCCGCTGCCGACCGTAGCCGCCAACCACCACCGCCGTCGCCGTAATTGTCACTAGTGACCACTGTCATGATTAATCACGCTAATCTCGAGCGACGAGCGCGGAAATCGAGAGCGACTGTCCAGTTTTCCCGACGGGCTCAATTTTCGACGCCGGAAAATAATCGTGACGGTAATCTAGAACACCGGGGATAATTGGAAAATCCTTAGGCGATTCGTTATATTAAATATCGCGAATACGAAGTACTGATACGCGTATCGGAGAATGTAGGGATTTTGCCAATAATGAAATCGCGAAAAAAATGCCTTAAATTCGCGATAATTATCATCGCTAAATCGCCGAGAGAGAGAGAGAGAGAGAGGGAGAGGGGGGGGGGCGATATCCGTTATTAATTTCGTCACCGGAAGAGCTCGCTGAATTTTCCACGATCGCCTAACGTTCCGAATATCTTCGTCACACACAGCCATCCGTACCAATGGACAATGGAAAGGCGCGAAACGGCTGTGAGTGTAAATTACACACGTTTCCCGTATTTTTCGCGTCGAAAATTGAGCCCGCGCTCGAAATAATACGCTTTCGATTCCCGGATAAGAGACTACAAAAGGAGCGCGGTTCGCGGATCTCGAAGGCCTGGTCGTGTCCGGAACGGGCGGTCTTTTACCTCAAGTGCCTGTGCACGTGCACACGCTCGCAAACACGCGCATTGATCGCCTCGGCCGAGGCTCGCGCGCGCGGAGGAAACACCACCGGCGATCGATCGATGTGACGAGGTCTTCGACCCAGATCTTTTTTACGTCCTTTTTACGTCCGTTCTCGCAATGCCTGGGTTCCTTAGATATTAGTCCACAACGCATGGCATGCGCTTTGTTATCATTACTACTCCTTTGTTTTTTTTTTTCTATTTTTTTTTCCTTCTCAATCGACGAGCAACGCCGACGTTTCGCCGGCGATGTTCCCATTCCACGTCCGTGAACGACGTCGTCCGTTCCGGTGGCGAGAACGCGGAGAACTCGCGACCTCTCCGCGAAATTTTCGACGTACTACGTTCGCAGCGTCTCGCGTTTACCGTGCCAGATTGCGTCTACCGACGGAATTTTTAGCAGCAATTACGAATCCCCCGACGGGAGCGCGTTAATTATGCCGGCCCGTGACGTCGACAAAATCGCCGCGAATTAGAAACGCTTGTTTACGAAATCGGGGGAAGCCCATGTTGGAGGAGGGGGGGGAGAAATCCGTCATTTCGCGGTGTAACTCGCGTCGACGGGCGAATTTTATTTTCTCAATTATTTCCAAGCGAATTCCGGTTTCGGGCGGAAATTTCATTCCGCGGGCCCGATGTTTAATGTCGGGAATTGAAAAGTCGCTGTAACCAAATTTCTGGTAATAAAAAATTGATTTCACATTCGCCCGAAGAATCCGTAATTGCAGTTTGACACGGTAGAAGTGAGATTGGCTTCGCTGTGCACAGCCGAAACATACAGCGCGCGAATGAATCCGATCCGCGCTAATCGAGAAAGCGCTTTTCGACGTCGAAATCGGACGACGAAACTTCTGTCGGAATCGGCGCGTCGCCTCTCGCAAATCTCGCGAGCGCCGAAATTTCATCGGACTCGCAACGCTCTGCCATCGGAATACTGCATTCCAATATCTCGGAATTCGGAGCAACCAAATAGCATCCTGTATGCCGATGAGAGGAGAGAAGAGCGCCGGATAGATCGCGTTTAATCGACGCGGAACCTTTTCATTAAAATTGCACCCGGCAAGCAAATACCATTTTATGCCATTTTGCATTTTAATTCGCCCAATTTACTCGTCGATTGGTCGATTCGTTCCGAAGCCGTTCTTCCTTCCGTTCCGCGCTTTCACTTTTGAGTAATAGGATATCGGTCGGTCCGATATCGAGAGGTATCGGTGCGCCGAGGTGTCGATAACAATAACCTAACACGAAAGTCGCGATTACACGGTGATCGTCCGAGAAGGCTCTAACCAGACGTCATCGTGAGATATCGCGGATAGCCCGTGACGGGCGACGAGCTCTGGAGCTTCACCGTCGGGCCACCGCCGTCGTAAAAGATCGGAGAACGGCGATTTTTACGCGCTCAAACGCGCTCTTACTTCCGGCGACAATAAACTCCACGGCGTAACTTCGGGAACCGCCGCGGACCGAGCGTAGCCGGCGCGTTCGCGAGCGTGCAGATAAAGGCGTTCTTAGGAGACGCTTAAAGTCGGCGCACGTCGGAAGACGAGACCGCGGGGACGAGCGGCGGGCTTTAAACCGATAAGACAATGTCGGCGTGCCAGCAGCCGCAAAGACAGAAGGAAAACGTTTGAGAAACAGAGAGAGAGAGAGAGAGAGAGACAAAGAGAGGAAGACAAAGCGAAACGCCGGCCACCAAAATGGTTTCCTATCCTCGTGAATCTTCCTCGGCGAGTTTTCCTCTTTTCCGCCGGAAATCGCCAGTCTCGACTGCAACCCGACGCGTCGGGAACGACTGTAACTGGCCGAACGAAATCCCTCCAATTTTCGCACTTTGTGCCGATAAAAGGATCCGCGCCGGGATTGCGATGAACAGAGAGTCCGGTTGGGAGTATCGATTCGGGTACGGCCGTCGCGTCACAGCCAAGAGAGACTGCGTCTTCCGTTATTTCACTTTGCCGGCCAGACTCGGCGCAATTCCGCCGCGCACGGGTCTAAATAGACTTCCGTCAATCCCCGAAGCGAAGCGCGAAATTGGGCAGGAGGGAAGAATCGTCCCCCCCCCCTCTCTTTCCCTTTTTTATCGCACGCATGCATCGACTCGGCCGGTTTCTATCTCGCGTCCGTGGCGATTGACGTTCCTCTTCATCAACCGCGTGTGTGCTCGCCCAGCAAACTCCCCGTTCGGTTTGCGGTATTATTCACAGCTCGGTCAAGATTAGCCGAATCGTGGGGCAGAGATTCGCGAGGAGGTGTCCCCGCGCGTCGTCATCGTCTTCCCCGCCGCAAGGATGTACAATAATTCAAGAGCGGACGGCTGCATTAAACGGTTAGACGCGAGAGTCTCTCAGGACGTCTCTTTATGCAGGACTGTTCGAGGGTGGCGCGTTTCGCGCGAACTAATTACGCGAGCGTGCACAGCTCGTTTCCCTCTCCCGCGGAGGAGAGGCGGTGAGGAGGCGAGGGAGGAGCGTGTTTGCGGAGAGCCTCAAACCAGAGAGGGCGAGCCCTCCTCGCGCAGGATCAATCGATCCTCGATTCTTGCGCGCGCGGGATTGTCTCTGCGGGGAAATCAAGGCGGCTTTGTTTCGCCCGTTTGAGAAGATCGATCCCCGCGCGCAAACTGCCCGCCGGATAAACAACTGCGAGCGTGCGAATCCTCGATTCACCGACGGACTCATTGTTTGCTCGCTTTCGACGACCGAACGTCGGAGGATCGCCAAGCGCGCGCCATCATCTCGAGGACGAGACGCGGAGCCGAGGGGAAATCAATTAGCGGGGAATGCGGGATTATTCCGATCGAGTCGCTTTGTCGAGCGGTTATACGATTATCCGGGATTCGTCTCGGGAGAAGGAATAACGTGTGTCGTCGGGCCGAGGCAATTCGGACTGTGCGCGCGTGCAAATGGGGGATGCATTAGGTCTGCAAATTGATTCAGCGCCGTCGGTTTTATCCAATCCCCGAGTGCCATATCAGATTACGATATCGTTTTCCCGCCGTTCCGCCGTCTTCGAGCGCCTCGACATTAGCAGCATTCGCGGAATGTCGTATGACACCGCGGAACGGAGCGAGGTAAACCGCACTGAGAGAAATTCCGGTTGTTTTATTCGGCCTTTTATATCCTTCTTGTGATTTTAATCCGCGAAAATAGCGAATAGCAACGAGTACGTAAAGTTGTTATCACTGATGTTATAGCACTAACTAGGAAGTTCTTTTGACTATAATTCGTTTACGAATTAATCACGAATCAATTACAATTCGATTACAGTTACAATTGCCAAATTTCTTTTTTCTCTCAGTGCAAGTAGTAATTAACCCTTTGGGTACATTTGACGAGTGAGACTCGTCATCTGCTTACTTGAGCATAAAATGTATTACTTTTACATATTAATCCATATAGCGACAAATTAAATCCGTCCCATGGGCATAAAAATCTTCAAATAATTCAGTACTCAAAGGGTTAACATAATGGATACCGGTAGAAGGTGGATCTGACGCTAAACTCTTTTCGTGTTTCAACTCGAAGAAGAAAGAAGAGAGCAATCGGGATCATTCTACTATTCTTACGGACGATTCGTGAATTTTATAAGAAGACGTTGAATTAACTTGCAGGCGTAATGATAAATTTCGAAAGACCCACGGTAATTAAAGGTTTAATCGTTATTAAAATTTATAGTACGGCGTCTCATCTATTATTCCACGGCGGTCGAATTGCTTTATTTAAAATAAGGTCACGTTTCAATCGCAGGGCTGATTAAGCCGAAATCGATTCTTGCTTATTATTGATCGTAGTTGTCGGGAATTCGATATGTCATCTATTGATATAACATCGCGCTGCAACAGAGAAACGCGGTTCGAATCCATCGGTTATTGGCACTTCCAAATTCTCCACCTCGGTCGATTTCGATGCGCTTAGTTAGTATTCCAATTTGCTGAAACGCATTTTTCCCCATCTTCTTCTGCCGCTTCACGTTGCGCCTATCATTTTCAACGGGGTACGTCAACAATTCCCGCGTTTCCCGAAGCGTCCCTCGAGAAATGCCGAAATAATACACGTCGAGTATCTCTTCGCGCACAATCTCGACGCGCCCAGTTCGAGCAAGAAATTTCTCAGCAACAGCAGCAGCAGCAGCTGGAGTGTTTCTCGTTACGGAGATAATCTCCCCGAGCGCGTACAAATGGATCGAGAGAGAGAGAGAGAGAGAGAGAGAAGCTCCGTGTTTGCGCTGGCTGATGCACCGAGTCCATCCACGAGTACCCGCGTGACTTCCGCGCGGAGATAGAAACGAGGAAACAGAAGCCGAGGAACGAATAGGTTTCGCCTCGCGAATGCGAGTCCGTTCGTGGAACCTCTCGTTTCGAAACTACCACGGCGCCTACGTGGCTTATAAATAGCCGCGTCGGAGAGGAACACGCGTCGAGAGGATGAACGCCGGGGGAGCAGGGGGAGGAGGAGAAGGAAGAGGGAGGCGAACTTAAAGATCGCGATACTCGCGATCTATTTCCGATGAGTACGCGCGCTTCCTGTGCGATTTCCCGGCGAGACCGCGGCGCTGTTTTAACAACTACCCCGCTGTGTCGTCGAGGAAGACGTTGAAAATTGTCCCCGAGCGATCTCCCGCATCGTCGCGCCTTTAATTTCCAGCGAATCGCCCCGTCGTTGTCCGTCTCGCAACGAGAACAGCGGAGATCGCGAGGCGCTCTAAATTAAAAAGCAGCGGCTCTCGCGACTATTCCGCCGTTGTTTTATCATTTCGTGCTGTCGCACGCCACGGTGTGTGTGTGTGTGTGTGTGTGTGAGAGTGTGAAGTTCAGCGAAGGCTAACAGAGGACGGATAAATCAACCGCGTCGGTATTAAGGAGTCATCGCGCCGACCCGGGATCGTTTTAGCCACGTCGTCACGGCGTACGGACTGAAAATAAATCGGAATGCGAAATCGAATTTCAACGTTCGATCCGCTCCGACGGTTTTACGAGACGTTTGATGGTTGTGCGCGGCGGTCCCATCGTTCCTCTCTATTTTTCTTCCTTTTTTCGCTCTTTTTTTCTTTGTTTCGTTTTTATTACGGTGCCACCGTCGACTCCGCTCGTAACTTCCGAAGGGTATACGTTCATACGTACACACACACACACATACACACGAAACACTTATATACAATATACACGAACACATATATATGTACAAAAAACGTATATATATATAAAGAATATATATACATAGAGAGAGATAGATAGAGATAAACATTTACATACGTCTAAGGATATGTACTAGCCTAGGTGCCTACTATGTTCGTATTTATGAGGAGGATAAATCAAATAGTTCTCGTTCTTTCCTGTGCGAAGCACAGCTACGCAACATTGTAAATATAACGGAATGACGTAAAAATATATGTGAGTGTCTAAGGAGAAAAATGAAAACGAATACGGACGGACGAGAGTCCCGAGAGCCAGCGGAGAAGCCACCTTCAAATTGTCTCCGGTCGGTAGTCGATCTCTCGAACTTGGAAACTGAACGGCGAGAACGGCGTCTTGTTTGCGGAGGGCGCGAGTATCCGGACGATGTAATTGTTTTAGCCGAGAATCTGGCCGAAAATAAAATAGAGTCCTTTCCGTCGCGCGTCTGCAATTTGAGATGGTTTCTTTTTCGGCGATCTTGTTTATTTTTTCGCTTGTCTCATACACACAACCGCCTCTTTACTTTGTAATTTTATAATAAATAACCACGGGAAGCGACGCGCGCCGCCGAAAACGGTAAATATCCTCCAAAGTACAAGCAAATGCAAAATGCCGCTAATTAACGTAGTTGAGAGCTCTGTTGAGAATTGCCGAGTGAGACGGAGAGAGAAAGAGAGAGAGAATGCAAGTTGGAAGGTGAGAAAGAGAAAGAGCGAGAGTTGCGCGAGCGAGACAGCGAGTAAGTGAAATAGAACTAAATGCGAGGCACTCACACTGCGGAGGAGCTTTTTGTGTGGAGGTAGCACTTTTAGACTAGTGACGCGTAGAGACTAACATCGCGTGTGGGAGGTAGTGAATGAGCTTTTTCCTCCCCTCCCTCGCTCCATCCTTGAGCTTTTTAGCACGGCTCGTGTTGCGTTTTACGAGACGAGAGTTCTATTCGCTTCTAAGCTGTGCAGTGCGCTAATTACCGCGATCCATTAACCGACGTTAACCATTAACACATATACACGTACACACGCGCGTATATATATACAGACACACAGACACACACGCGCACGTACACACACGTTACTCGTACACTGTTCGCTCTGTGTCTCCCTTAACCGGCAATCACCACTTTGTATGTCTTGCCGTTGTTGCCTTCTGGTTTTTGGTTTCCTCCTTTGATAAAGACGGATTTTTGCCGCATCCCCTTACACAAACCCCGCCGAGATCTTGTTTCTTTTCAGGAGACTAAAATATGATTGTTCGTGGAACGTGTTTGGTGATGCGACGCCGCGGACGCGAGAAGTCATTATTTCGGTTGTAGCAGCGTCAGCGCGAGATCATTTCAGTTCTTGACCGACGATGCATTTAAATCTCATGCGAGTTCGCACGAGTGACATGTACATTTTCGCATTTCGACGCTTTACCCCAAATTGATCGACCACCTTTCAGCGGGAAAAGGCTGCCGAGGCTACTGTAGATTTCTTTCGAGGACGACGTCGTGAAATTTGCAAATTACAAAAGAAGAGAAAAGAAAGAAACCATCGCACCGAGAATTGACCGATGACCTCTCGATGTGTCCCGAGTTCGACGGATTTCACGATCTCCTCTGTGCACAGCGCAAAAGTCTCTGTTTCTCAACGTTGTTTCTCGCAAAGAAAAAAGTGCGTTTTTTCCACCAAGCATGTCACATCGTCTCACTCTCCTGCAACCGCTTCCACGGCGCGTTTCATCGCGGTACTCTCTCTCTCTGTCGAACGCGCGTAACAACTGCGTTAACCATCACCAGACATCGTTCGGTATCGCTTTTGCACTAACGGACTGCGACATACATATATATATATATACTCGTGTGCTCTGTACGTGATTAAAGAACGATTCGCTTTGATCCTCTTTCAAGGTGAGAACACCGTGGTGCAACATCAGGGTCCGTTGATATCGAGCGCAGCCATAATCGGCATTGTCATCGCGATACTATTTGTCATCATTCTCATCATCGACGTCATCTGCTGCTGCGCGCACAAGACAGGTAAGCCGGCGTTAAATCATCGCATTGAATCAATGCGCGAATAGAACGTTGACAATTCTCTTCGTGCGGCGTAACGGAAAATAGCAGAACGCAATTCGCGTTACTGTTAGCCGGAGGTTCTCCCGTTAATTAAGGTCCAGCCTCGAGACCTTCTCGCTAGTTGATCACGCGTTATCAATCGTGAGCATTTCATTGTATCGCACTGATGTTATATTCAGAGGTAAGAAATTTACTTCGAACGTGAGAAATATCAAATCTGACGTTCGAAGTACGTTTGCGCGCGTTATGTAAAAAAACCGTGTCGAAATTTAAGGATGTATTGGCCATAAGTCAAAATAGTGAAAAAGTTAGGAAAAAATTACGAATTGATCTATATTGCATCTGAAAGCGACACGAAAGGTTTGGCAGTAATTCAGAGCCTAGGTCAAAAGTTGTTTCACTTTAAAGGAGGTTGAAATGAGTGTGATAAGAATTCGATGAAACTTGCGCTGCGTATATACCGAAATATTATCTAACTTGTTGCTCGTGCAATTAGAAAAAGATTGACCATTCAGGAGCTGTGAGATATTTGTAACTGAAGTTGATCTTTTTCATACATGTTCCTCGAGAAATTAGCGTGCTATTTTTAATTTCTAATTTTAATATCTTCTAAACTATAAAAAAGATTTTAGTGAACAAATACTATGATATTAAAGACTAATATGCAGATATACACGAATTTCAGAATTATTTATCACTTTGTTTTGAAAATACAGCGATGTAAAGTTCATTATTTATAGTAATATTCGAAATACTCGTATATGTACATACGCACATATTTAAACACCTTATCTCTTTCTATTATCTGTGAATCTCTATTAGATCAACTAATGCATAAATATATCATTAATGTGAAAAACAAAAGATAAGATTTTCATATTTGTAATATTCTATGTACTAAGTGTTGCAGATCAACGTGGACAACTTCATGAGGGCGTAAAATGATTGACATGAACAATAAAGTTCTGTGCCATTTTGCAAGCAACGTGCAAAATTTTGCGTTATTAATTAAAGAAGTTTCTACACCTGGCCATTTTTAGCAATTAATAATTCAACATTTTGCCTGTTGTTTGCAAAATGGTAGGGGACTTTTTCGTTCACATCAATCCACTCTACGCCCTTACTAAATTTGTCCATGTTGATCTGAAACATCCTGTATATATCTACCACAACTTCGTTTCAAATGAACATTTATTATTTAGGCAGTGATTCAATGTAATGGGGATATAATTTTTCTTGATAAATGTTAAATTTACAAGTAGCCGTCTTGATGAGCTACTGAAAACACGGCACTAATGGGCAATACATCGTTAAATGTCCTGTGCGATTTTGACGGCCAGTCGCGTCAATATAATAATTTTTGTGTAACATATAATATTTATTTCCTGTGCGTGTTTACAGGAGTTATATTTTACGTGTGCGAACGATCTCGGCGGAAGCCAATCGACGAGGACGACGCGAAGCTCGGCAGGTGAGTCAGCCCGAATTATACGAGACTCGCAGTGATGGTATCTCATACGCATACATACTCTCACACACATACACACACAAACGCGACACACATATGTGTATTACGAGATACTCTTTTGATATTCCACAGTCTAACGCATCTCGTTTATACTCTTACATATGTACTCTACATTGTGCTTTGGCAACTCTAGCGCTACTTTATCATGCCATCGGACTTTGCACACGTACGAAACGTTTCTTTCTTACGAACACCCTCTTAAGACCGAGTCGAGAGAGAGAGTTCGCTGATATAATGCAATTCCATTTAGTCCGTGTTCACACAGAGTCGGACTCTCGCCGCGTACTCTGAATTACTTCGCGCGATTCTGCAAGCCCGAGCGTCGGGAGCGGAAGCGACTGTTTTCGCGTTCTCACGATGGAAAACGGACGGTGGATCGCGATGATGGCCGCGATTGTTGCGCGTCACAGAGTAGCCCGCCGCTAGGCAAAAAAAAAAGACACTTGTTGACCCCTCTCGTATTTCTCTCTTTTTTTTTCTTTACCGATAGTCTTTACGGTTGGCGGTTTCCATTGCCTTATTGCGACCAAAAAATGGCCAATGTCGCCGGAGTCACGGCCAACCACGAGTCGGGTAGTGGAAAAAATACCATTAGATTGGTCAAACACACCGCCATGTAAGAGAGAAAACGATGTATAAGCGAATCAGTAAGAAGCATGGCCCCTCACGAAGGGGCTCCGACACGGCTTTCCACTTTGCATGACAATTCTTTCCGTTTCTCTTTCTTCCTTACTTCCTTCTCTCGACGCTCTTTTATGCTCTCTTCCTTCGTTTCGTCCTTTCTTACCTCTCTTTCTCCCTCTTTCTCTCTTTCCTTCCCGCCTGATTCCTGATGCGACGGTGGTGTCCAACTATCGAGGCCGCTCAATGGCGTTCGGGGATGAACTATCTCGTAGGGGAAACTCCGATACGCATCAAAGGGAACTCGATGAGCATGAGAGAAAACATGTTCGATTCGTTGGATACATTCACTACGCCGTGAGCCACTCTTTTAATATTGCAATTTCCCTTTTTTTTTAACGTTCTTGCGTTGCACCAGGGCTACGCGTCCACTCATGACAGCTTCATGAAACAGTTTTGTTTTTTCACTTTTTTCCTCTCTTTTTTGTAGATATACCTGTCGGGGAGTTGGTTGTGGATAGCCACAGCGGCTAACCAAACTGTAGCCTAAAATGGACCGTGTTTTGTCTATCACGTTTTTCATGCGAAATATGAAAGTGCGTAAATGGAAGATCTATTCATGAAGGAAGAGAAACACGATCGGGATTGAAAAAAAAAAGAGGAAAATTGATTGAATCTAGCAATTTGGTTGCCGCGAAATTATTTTATTTTATTTTTATTACCATTTGTGCATCCATTAATTTTATTATTTATTGAAATTGAAACATTTGATTGCGCGTAAAATTAGACTTCGCTCGCTATTTGGCGAGTGAATCAAGATCGCTGCGGGCGGTAAATTGGTGAGTCCCCGCACGAAAAAAAGGATTTGGTAATAAGTACTAAAATTTTGTAAATATTTGCCGACCAGATATTTGATTATTGCGATCAAAGAATTTAATTTCGTATACTAAATATGCAAAATACGAAACTACTAGTATAATAATTAATTTGCCGTTATTTTACTTGACAGTCGGGCAAGTGTTGCGTATGGATTCTTCGTTCACGGAAGTTTCATCCTTAGAATATCTCAGTAATCACAGATTTCCATACTTTAATAATTTTTTATTCAGCGTTGAACTCTCAAAAATTTCAAATATTATACATTCTACTTAATAATCTCCCAGTGACCTTCACATATCTCGATAAAAAACAAAATAGCAAAAAACTAATTATCATATTGCGCATCCCTCTTGATATCATGCAATTTTTGTTTGAAACATTTTTTCATGTAACAAACAGTTTACGAGTAATTGAAAGTAGTCAAGGGGATGCCCGTATATACAATATACAGAACTAAATTACTTGGTTGCAGTAGTGAAAACATATGGCCGGCAAATGTTCGCCAAACTTTAGCACTCATTACCAAAGTTCCCTTTTCAGCGCGTAAATATCACCGTGCGCAACCGGAAGTTTTTGCCAACGGGAGAGTCACCTCCGAGCGGACACGCAGCACTCAGTTAGTCCTGTCGATCCTGTGAATTACGCGCGACGTAGCGATCGCCGGCACTTCGCCTGAGCTTTGGCCATGCCGCATGCACGATACACTACGAGTAACGCTCACTTCATCCGTAGCTCTTTCTCTCTCTCTCTCTCTAGTCCGTTTTCATCTTTCATCACCAGCCCGATGTTACAACGAGCATCGCGGGTCTTCTCGCTCGGCCTGCCGCCTTTGTGCTTTACCGAGCACAAACAGCACAGCCGGCGTGTAAACACCCACGACGACTCGGTGTAACAACTTACGGACGGAATAGTGGTGTAAGCCGATAAAAGTAAAGTTTTTGACATATGTTGTGAGCGGCAGAGAAGAAAGTAGCGCGGGAGATCGATTTTTTGGTCGCGCTACGGAGCCGCGACGAAAACAGACGTAATTCATGAAAACGGTCGTTCGCAAGGAGGATATTTTATGAGTTGACTTCCTGGTCCGTTTCTTACACACGAGAGAAAATTTCCGCACTCTATCTCGTTATATATTTTCTCATCCTCTTCTCTGGTCGTCTCGACGTAAAGGTCTCTTTCGCTTTGATTTCCCCTCGTAAAACGTTCTCTGCGAATTTTAAGCGGATTAAACGTTCCAGCGAATCTCTCGTTCCTAAGAATGAGAAAAATATGGGCGAATGCCGCTATTCCGCTCAACGATTCCCCCGTATCTCCAAACGTTTACGGAATTTACTCCGCTATTGTTCAAGTCATTACACAAGTTCCGCCGTCGTCGGGGACGCGCGCGCGCGCGCATATTCTGTACAAAGTGCACGTAAAAAATTCAATCGACGGAAGTAAGACGTCTTTAGGAGCGAGAAAGGTCCGCTCGCGGTATGAAGAAGGTAGTGTACAATTAGTCGCATGTTTGTAATTCGCACGCCTGGATTAGCCAGGAACACCAAGAAAAACAGGCGGAGGGAGAGAGAGAGAGAGAGAAAGAGTAAAAACTTGTATCATCCTGGGATCTTCTTGCATATTTGTAATAGTGTATTAAAGGGCAGTTAAAGATTTTACGCCACAGACGGGTTGATGCGATTAAAAGGAATAAGTCCTTCAAACAGTAGTAAAAAACAAAGCCTGGTATTAAAATTGAGCAAAATGCGTTGAATTCAAGAAAAGTGTGCGCAACAAAGAGTTAATATTCTATTAGATTGGATATCGACAGAGCCGTTATTCCCTTTATTTCGCATACTTGTACTTTGTTACACGCACGGGAAAGTCGAGCGCCGTTACCTTGGAACGGCGACGAAGCGACTCTCCACCGCGCGATAAGCGCGGATTCTTCAGGATTTATCGGGAGTAACGCACACCGCGCATAGAGACGCATTGTTTCGCCTCCCCCCCCTCCTTCTTCCTCCCCCGGAGCCTTTCACTCTGCGTCGTACACCTTTTACTTTTGCGAACGTGACATTTGCGAGTGACGTAGCATGCCTGACGTGTATATTCGATGTCGCACCACGCGCCGCATATGAACATGCCCTGTTCTCTTTTTCTTTTTTTTTTTCTTTCCTTCTCCTTTTTGTTTTTTGCCCGATATTAGAAATTAAGCCGCGGCGGAAATCCACGGTCGTCCGACAAATGTTGGTCTTGGTGCTTTTTTCAGAGACGAGAAGGAGCCGCTGAAAGAGGAGAAGAAGATTACGCCGATCATCGATTCCGGACTGCGTCGGGAGACCTCCATCACCTTTGACGGCAAGAGGTCCGTCTCCAAGACCGGCTTTGTCGGCAAGGACTCGGCCGTCTAGATATTCTTCCGGCGTACTAGATTGTAAATCGTACCGGAGGCGCAACGCGCGGTCTCCGGCTAAAGTGTTCTCGAAAAGAAACAAAAGAAAAACAAACGAACCCGAGAGAAGGAGGCAAAAACGAGGCGGAAAGAGAGGAAAAGGAAGTACGTGGCAGGGCGCGCATCATCGTGAAGCCCGCTCGCGGAAGTAACCGGGGCGAGGGGGGGTTGCAGTAAACCCGGCTCTCCGGCGGAATTTTCCCGGACGCGAAGCCTCTCGCAAACTTGCATTTTCGCCGTTCACCCACGAGAGAGGCCTCTCTGCCTCCGCTTTTCGTTTTCGCTCTCAAACGTGCGCGGTTTCACGGTCGCATCCGACCGACCCATCCTCTCCCTTTCGAGACCTCTTATTCGTGTACTGCGATACACCGCCGCCTTTTCCTACACAGGTCCTTGCGCGGATCCCTTGAAAAGCGCTTCCTATTGGTAAACTCGCCGAGACTTTCGCTGTGTATCGTCTGATTTCGCGCGTGAGGTAAGTCAACCGATTTAGAGGCAAGCGGCAAACTTTGGAAACCTGACGTTCTCTTCGCTTCTCACGGCTGAAAAAAGTAATAACGGTATTCCCTCTGGGTGAAGGAGGAATCGAGTCTCAATTGTATCTTAACGGGGGAAACGGTCATCGCGAGGGTCGCGATTGAAAGTAACTTCGTAAATAGCATCAACGGACTTTCCCGGTAGAACGTCCGGCTCAGCCCGATGTGTTCCGACAGATCGGTCACGTTTCGAAGGTTTGCCTCTTGAACGTAAAGGCAATCTAAATCTCCCACACCCCGTCGGTATGTTGCGAGGAAGCACGGATGATCGGTAGCTTTATTAGACGAGAAGTGTGCGAAATGCGCGGCAAATGCGCGCCGTAAATTTCGTAGCCGCTGTTCCAGGAAGCAGATACGATGGATATAACCGTAATTTAGCGCGTGCCCGGGGCAAGAAGATCGTATATAATCATATGGAATTATACGTGTCCGCGAAATAAAAATACCGTTGAATGAAAAGCAGAAGAAAGTATTTTGATTGAATTAAGTGTTTACATCGTGGACGGCCATAAACGCAGGCATTTACTTCGATTACATTTGTATAACGGTATTTTTTTTCGACGCAGGATATATAATTATATATGATTACGTATAAACATATATAGACGAAATTCATATGTGATCATTTTTTCCCGGGTGTTGCGAGGAAACGTGAGAGGTAAGGTAGATCGCTTGCGCGTGAAAAAGAAGGTGACGATGATGAGAAGGCACAATGGGAATGTACAAAATTTACCGCGAAATTGGTAGAGGTCGATCGATCGATTTAGTGATCCACGCTTCGAGGCACCCTTTAGATTATCACAGTCTAGTACGCTGGGTAGTATATTCGCGTCCTTCGTCGTGCGCGACTTGACGAAAACCACGCGAAGAGTCATATACTCTGTTGCGCTTAAAGGAGGAAATCAAGTAAGAGAAACGCGATGTCAGAAGGTAGGGCGAAACTTCGCGTTCTTCGTTCCGACGGGAATGCATATTGCATTTTAAGGGGTATAAGAGCGGAGAGTATAAGAGCGAGGAGGAGTACGCCGTCGTATTCCTCGCGATTTATTAATACTCAGGCAACTTTGATTCTTTCGCCATTGAAAGAATTTTTAACGCTATTATCGGTTTAACGTTAGAGATACGCGATACGTGAGACGCGGAAGTTTGATCCCGAGTCGTGCAAAAGTTCGAGATTCGACGGAGGCATTTATTGTGTTCCCAGAGTGGTGAAAGAATCGAGACGACAGGAGTTGGTGGTTCTCGAAAGTGGAGTGCGTGGATATAATCTCGCGACCGATTTCGCCGATCTTTCTCTCTCTCTCTCTTTTTCTCTATCTCGAAAGAGAAAGAGACGAGTAATATGTGTCGAGTCTTCGATGCTTTGTCGCAATTTTTTTCACTTAACAACGCCTGCGATGTCGAGATTTTTTTTATCGTTTAACCGTCTGACGAAGCGCTTCGGCCGCTCCGCTCGCGCGAGAGAGAATCTGAGACAGATCGGCGAGACAGATCTCGCATGTTTATCGCCTGCGAGGAGAAATCATCGTCCAATTTTGCACGATCGATGAACGCTCGTCCTTCGCTGTTATACCCCGCAAGCGGCAACAGAGAAACCCTCCCAATCTCTCCCCTCCCTTAAGCGAGGTATACGCGATTTACGCGTCAAACCTCCGTATTGTACATACACCTTGAACAATCTATTATCTTCTCTCATTCATACCTCGTCCGTCTCTCCGTGTCTTTCGATTAAAAGCGACCGTCGCTTGAGACACACGAACGGTAGATAGCCTGTCACATTATACACACGATATCTTCGTCGCGTTTCTAATCCTTCGCGTATCTTCGCCTCCGTGATTGTGACATTTGACTTTTTTGTTTTGTTTTAAACTTGGAAAGACTGATTCGTTTCTTTTTTTATTTTTGTAAACGTCAAACCAATAAACTCGTATAAGCGATTGCCACTCAAATAGTTCGAAATGATTACCGAATCCCCCTCTTCTCGCGTTCTAACCGTTCAATCGTTACGCGCGCGTGTTCTTTGTCGAATCTTGCGATCATGTGTGTGTAGTTATGTGAGCGAATTATTGTTACAAAATATCTTGCGCATATCTGTCACAACGGATCCTTTTAGTCTTCTTATTTTTTACCATACTTATATATACTTATATATATATAACTAATATATACATATATAAAATATATATATATATATATATGTATGTATGTATACATTTGTCTTTAATTTGAGTGAGATAAGCTCTCGATTTTCTTTACAATTTTTTTTTTTTAATCGTGATATAAAGTTAGATGTTTTATGATGTTATGCGTGAGGGCGGCCCATTCTTCTTTATGTTTTACCTTTTTTTAATATTATTAACCCTTTGAGTACTGAATTATTTGAAGATTTTTATGCCCATGGGACGGATTTAATTTGTCGCTATATGGATTAATATGTAAAAGTAATACATTTTATGCCCAAGTAAGCAGATGACGAGTCTCACTCGTCAAATGTATCCAAAGGGTTAACGGTTTTATTTATTTTTTTCACCGGGTGGAAAAAATTCTTTCTACTTGGTGTAAAAAATTGGTGAAGGAAAGATTTAAGGGAAGACTGGGCGACTCTCGCAACATTGGACATGTGTCGAGGCTGCGGAAGTCAATATGATTAAGTTATCAGTCGCGATCGCTCGAATTGTGACGAAGAGCAGCGTTAAGATCCGAAGAAGAACAATCGGTGCGCGAATTTTAATAGACTTCTGACGGATCTTGGTACGTTACCTTAACATGAAAAAGTCTCTCTCTCTGCATATATGTATATGTATACACGTATGCATATATATAAATGCATGTATGTATGTATAATGTAGCTGAAGAGCAGATGACATTTGACGTGACGGGATATCAAGTCACGCGGATATACGAAAGCTTGCCAGTCGGATTTTTTTTCGGTCAGTGATACCCGAAAATGACATCGGAAAAGCTGCCATATATATAATTAATATATCCGAATAGCGAGTAAAATACCACTCTTGTCCTAGCGTCTAAGATGGCTTTTGCAAAAAAAAAAACGCAGTTAAAATGTGATAAGTTTTTGTAAATGCTTGTAAACGTTTTTCCCTAACTGTAAGAAGTATCGATGATGAAAATAAGAGAATCATCGTAGATTTAGAAGACATGCGCGAGTACGGAAGACGTGTTTTCACGATGAGAGACGCGAACGAGGGAGAAACGTGACGATTCGTCGGTGAGAGGCGAATCGAAAAAGTTACCGCTTACGATGGAAAATTAGTAATTTAATTCTTGAATTATTGAATTATCGAGTTAAACATTGAATAATTCGACAATTAAATCACGATTTTAAAAAATCGAGCGTAATTGGTGGTGCTCGATGAACTTGCCGATTCCGTGAAATTTTCTCTCTCACTTTATTCGTGAGTTCCAACGGGGAGTCTTAATGACGGTGATTAAGTTTGAGCGTAACCCAATTTCTTTGTCTCCCTTTCGAACGTTTAGGAGACGAGAAATCGCTGAAACTGCGCTTCAAGTTAATTATCGTTGTTAAGTTTAATTATCCCGACTGTAAAATGAACGTTAACCTTTTGAAAACGGCAGTATTATTAGGTCTTTGTACAAAACTCCAAAGAGGCGACTGACAATAAAGCGTGAGAAATTCGCAAAAAAAAAAACCCGGAAAAAAAGGTTCTTATCGAGCACTGTCTCGGCACTCGACACATCCGAGGCTAAGAAGCAGGCAAGCAGGCTCCCTCGTTCGCGAAACGCGCTTCCCGTACAGGTAGCTTTTTTACGTAAGACAGAGTTTGCCAAATACCATAGTACTTATTAGCACGTAAGTCAATGAGTAAATATATAAATATACATAAAAAAAAAATATATATATATATATATATATATATATATATATATATATNATATATAGAAAATAAATGGAGTCGCGAGGCGGCACTCAGCGCCGACGTAGCGAGACGGCGAATCACGTTTCTCGCACATGCAGCTATTTCCGTATCCGTTGCCAAAAGCCATTTTAGTCCAACAAGTAGCTTCCCACGAAAAGTATTACTGCGCATATCTCTTTCAGTCTTGGAGACCATTACGAGTATTATTAAAGTTTCATAGGGTGTAAGGCGTATTTTTTATGTATGCTTTTTCTGTACGCGACGAGAAATCCTGCTCTCGAATAAAAACGTGAAGGAACATTTTCAAGCTCAAGAGAGGAAGGACGATGAATGAACCCCGCGTCCCACATCCGACGCCTTCCTTCATTTTTCCTCGCTTAAGTTTTATTACATTGCACTTTTACAAAAATGGGAATACGATATGATGAGCGTGATATATAAGAAGTCTTATTCGCGTCGATTTACAGAACACTTTGTGGACTCCTTCCGTACAAAAACATTAATATTAGGGCGCGTACATTAGTCGGGCTGACTGCTGACAAAAGTTTCAAACGCGCGAGATATCACATGAGAGAGTCCTTCGAATTCTTCGAAGCGTCATTTGCACGAAACACGCCAGAGACGTTCGATTAATATTTCGCCTCTGCCTTCGTTACTAAGTCTGCGACTACAAGCTATACAGTACATGGCACTGTACTGTGTTCTACCGTAAGACTGTAACGACGAAATGAAAAATCTACGGGTCTACTAATCCTTTGTCTGCACACACTTGCATCGATCGATGTTAACGAGCTTAAAGTAAAATTTATCTATTAAATATCACTGAGTTCCACGGAATCGGCGGAGCTTTTGCGAGGCTCCGCGAATTGACGATGAACATCTTTCCCTCACACTTCGATACCGACGTTGGAACGTTTGCCTTTCCTGATCAGCATCTGCTCGACGTTCAGTTGCGGAGCTTCCGTTCGCGTGTGCCACACGTACACCTGGAAAACGCGCAATTTCAAGTTTCACTTGACGGGATCGTGTAGGAGGAAACAAGTCGGCCAGGTCGATTCGCACCTTCATGCAGCAGTCCGCCAGCGGCTCCAGCTGATCCCTCGTCACTATCTGCCGGAGTATCTCGCTCTCCTGATAGCCGCCTTCCACGTCGTACGAGAACCAGGCTTCTTGATGTTTGAGCAGCAGCTCGAGATTGATGGCGAAGCCGGCCATGTCGAGCGGGAATGGACGGTCCGGCTTCCACGCCGCGTTGAAACCGATCACCTTACTAGTAGCGTTATCACAAATGCAGATAGGCCTCTCCACCGTCAAGCCGCCGACTAAGCCGACCGGCCACACACCGACTCTTTGTATTTTCTCCATCTGTAAAACGTAAAGCGGTAAATTCGATCATAAATCTACTTGTAATATGGGGAACAACTCGAGCCGGAGTTGCTGGCGTAATTTACCAATTTTATCTCCGCTATCGAATACCGACGACAGCAACCGAATCCTGTTATCTCAAAGGTGTGTAAGATTAATATGTTTATTGATTTAATGTCGATAATATTAGGTAATATTCGAATATTATCAATAAAGTTGCTGTTACTGAGCTTTTATCGATCGGAACTGATTTCCTCAGCAGAGCACGCACTGTCGAGCTGAACTTCGGACTAGATTCATTGTATCCGAAATCCTCACGAGCTCTCCTAAAGCCTACAATCCACATTTTGTATAGTTTACCAATCTTATCTCCGTTATCGAACAGCGACGACGGCAATTGAGAGTCTGTCATCTTGAGAATTCGAAAAATTAAAAAAGCTCAACGAAGAATAAGTAAATAAGGCCAATAACGAACAAGACACGGATTTTGTAGCGCTACCAATTTATGTTCGGAACTAATAACGTGCGATAGATCTTTGTACAGTCGCACTTTGTATTAATAATCTTCAAACGTTTCGGCCCTCCACCGGACCACCCTCAATGAAAAACATAAACGCCGAAGTGGTACAATGGAAATAAACAGAAATCAAACACCGTAATTTCGTCAGATCAAGAAGGCAGATTGGCGCACAGAATACTATGTTATCAAACGAGATATACTTTAGTGATAACGTAATCAAATCAAAGCGAGAGAACAAAGAATTAATTCTGAAAAGCTTTCGTCACTCTCATCGAACGTAAATTGATAGCGCTACAAGATCCGTGCTTCGCTCATCGCCTTCATTTCACTTGTCTTCATAGTATCTTTATTGATAATATTAAAAATATCGGAATATTATCAATAAAGTTGCTATCTGAGCTCATCGATCAGAATTGATTTCGGCAGACCGTCGAACAGAGCCTCGGACTAAACTGCATCCGGGATCCTGACGAGCTCTGCAATCCGCTCCGGGCGTGGAGCTCATGCTGGTAAAGTAGCTCGGGGCTCGACTCGCGGCGTCGCTCAGTGAAGCGTGCAACCCTACGAGCACCCTTTGACGCGGCGGCGAATTACCGATTTCGGTTGGGAGGCCGCGAGGCCGTGCGAGATTCGGTAGTCTGTGCAACGCGCATTAACGGGGCGGACAGGCCTTCCGGAGGAGGGCTGGCATCTACCTCGCGGAACAGCTTAATGGCGTAAGTATTGTCGTCGTCGGCGAAGAACACGACGCCCCTGTTGGACGGCTTGAGGTTCTCTCTGAGCCACCTGAGCGCCGCGTTTCGCTGCTCCACCCCGCGCGGCTTCTTCCAGTTCGGGTCGTTCCTACCGAGCTTGTAGTTGGGCGGGGTCGCCGCGGACAGGTGCGTGTAGATCAGGCCGCTGGTCTCCAGGAAGCTGCTGACCAGCCCGGTCTTGGACGGTGCGTCCTCCACGAGGATCCAGTGGAAGTTGCGCACGTGGAGAAACGTCTGCGCCAGCCGGGTGAGCTCGGCCTTCTGCACCGGCCTGGAGAACGTCGGCGTGATCGCGTAGATGACGGTACGATTAGCGGCGCCCCCGTGGAGGTTCTCGAGGAAGAGCCCGTGCGACTCCAGTCTCTTCACCACGCTGTGCGTCAGACCCTGCACGTCGCGCAGATCCGTTATCACCGGCTCCAGCTTCGACCGTAATTCCTGCCATTTGGTGTGCTCCTGGTAATCTGCGTGTGAAGGTTCGTTAAAATCTCAGTTGCCCGAGTCGCGTCTGAACGAGGATTTTTCCAGCGTTGCTTTTACTCGCGTCTCAACGACGGGAACTACGGTATCATCGCGCGACGCGATCAGAATTGAACGAGTGACAAGGCTGCTAGGACAAGGTAGTTGAAAGGCGAAGGCGACGAAGGCGAAAGCGGCTATAAATAGCCGGCGTGTCGCGGCGCGACGACTTCGAAACAGCGTTGAAACGTGACAATAACAGTCTCGGTGTGTGTGTGTTTACGGGAAACATCGCGTGTACTTCATTCTCGCTCAACAACTACGCATTCTGTAATCCACGCAGACATCAGTCAACTGTGTTTTCCCTTCCCTTCCCTGCGTTTGAAAATAAGGCCTTTATTTATGGAGATAGAAACTCTCTCTAAAGCTCGACTTGTAATCGTAATTCCGCGTGAGACGCGCGCTGCAACATCGAGAACGGTGGCGTGACAAGTGGTCTTCATCGTTCGAGACAGTGGGGGAAGATATCAACGGTATTTTCGGTCGAACAATTGCCAGGGGTCTTTGCGCACTTACATTCTCGTTCTGCGACTCCGCGACTGAATTTTCCAATTTTTTGAAACGCACAATTGACCACACGACATACGCAAAATGGACACGGATGGAGATACCAGAAATCGTATTTTCTCGTGTTTTCAATCTTTCGGGAGAAAGAGGCGAGTCCAAGCTGCCGAAATAATTTGCCCCGCTCTCGGGAATGATGTTGCGAGACCAGCGGAGGTGGTCCCAACGGTTTCCGATTTCGCTCTTAGCGGCCGCCATCGCTAACTGCAAACAGACTAGCCGAAATTTCATTTCTTCATCAGCATTTCGACGGAGAATCTTTTAGAGATGTAATTTCTAAGCGGCGATGGTAACGCGAACATCGCGACTCGTGGCACAACTCTGTTTCGAATCGCCCGCCGAAGCGCATCGAGCGTGTCAGTGGCTGCGCGGCCTGAGAACAATTCTTGGATGGTCTGCGCAGAGACGCGCACGCATGCGCGCAGACAAGCGAGCTGTCCGCTATGCACGATGACATTAGCGGGAATTAGCACAGTAATTGGAGTAGCACTCACATACGATACTTTGGAATGCGATCACATTAATCAGGAACAGTACGAGGAAAGCCCTGTTACAGCGAAATACGCCCCACATACTGGCTTTCGTGCTGGATTCGTCGGTGAGCAGCACACTCTCTGTCATCGTTGACGCGCCATGACACTGTTCTGCCTCACCGACAGCGCCAGCCAGCCCGACAATGGTGTCAATCACATCGTCATTTCGCAATACCGTGCTGTTTACGTAACACCGGGTCTTTCCGCAACATCGTGGCAAAAAAATCGATGTAAAGTGGTTTCCCCTTTTCACTTTTTTCAGAGAACAAATGTCATCGTTCATCGTTGATGAAACAAATGTATGAACATGGAGCATTGTGCCACGCTGAAATGTCCGTTAAATTGTTTGAATAACTTTAGACACGAACGATGCTGAAACGAGATGATCACTTGGTAACGCTTTGTAAAGTCGAACATTTGAGAATCGAATAACAAATTGATGTACAGCGGTTTCTCTTACTTTTAAAAGAACAAATAATATCGTCGTTTATCGCTGATAAAACAAATGTATGAACATGAAGCATCATGCCATATCGAAACGCCAATTTCCGTTAAATTACTTGAATCTAGCAAGTTTGATTACGACCGATGTTAAAATGAGCTAATCATTTGATAACGCTTTATAAAACTGACAATTTGGGAATTGAGAAACAAAATAAAGCATATAAAAGTCATCGAATATCATCGATCTGAACGATCACCGTAGTGATAGATTTTATTATTTGTATTTTTCTTTATTTTGTTATTTTAACATTTATTAGAGAAAAGAAAAAAGAAAGGCGTATAAATGCTTATAATCGACAGAAATTGCATTTTTAGAAGAATTTCCGTATCGTAAATTAATCATTACTAAAAACTCAAATTAAGCGATCGGAGAATTTGTGCAAAAATACATAAGCTCCTTAAAAAGATAAAGATTTGCGCTACTTTATTTGACACCGATAACTGTATCAAGATACGTGTCCAGCTTCGGGAACTTTACATGCAGGCATCTGCGTTACCGACGCGCTCGGTCGTAAAGCTTCGAGCGACTTCCTCCATGACCTCTTCGAGAGAAGGAACTCCATTCTCACGCGAGTTCGAAGGTCTCCGCTACGGGCAGTCACCATTTTTACCGACTACCGAAATCACCGTACAATTCGACGGCAGGTTAGAGAACCTCTTTACGTCTATTTCTACGACTTTCATTAACAACAAGTTAATTAGATCGGAGGAGCTTCCATCTTCAAGGACGGACACCTCCTTATATATTCTCTGCCTCAAAATTGTCTAACCGATGATTTTCATCTCCGGACGCCGCTTGGAAAAGTGCTCGGAAGTTTGCACGACGAGGGTGGGCGAGCGGTCCGCGCGCAAGCCTACAGATGGCGCCAAGGGTGTTCGAGGCTGGCGTGAATCGAGGGCGCATGCCGGGTGAGACACGCGCGTGCCACGGTCACGCGTACGCTCTCCCTAGGACACTCCAGTCGGCCACGGGGTGGGAAGACGGGGTGACGGCGGGGGAGAGTGGAGGGAGGCTGGTTTTGGCTGGCTAGCTGCTGGCGAAGTAGCGAGGTACCGTGCCGCGCAGCCACACCGGCCACTGCGACGGCCGCGGCGGAGCGAGCGCGTTCGTTCCTCTCGGGTTGATTTCCTGCGGACGACGTCGCGCGATGTGAGGATGTGAGGCGAAGCTGACGGGGGCGATCGCACCACGCGCGACACTCGACGGTACGAGCGGCGAAATTAATTGCCAAAGCGGGGATGTGAGTCGATAGCTCGCGCTTCTGACGAGGAGAGAGGGCGAGGAGGATAACAAGGGCAGAAGAGGGAGAGAGCGCGCACGGTGAGCTCACGTGACAACGCAGGGGGGTTGCGAACTGTCCGACGGTAGTACGTCGAGCGGCTGCTGCTGCTACTACCGCTTGCCGTGAGTTACTTGTTGTGACTGTGACAGCGGCGGCGGTGGTGGTGGTGGTTGGCGGTGGAAGTGGTTGTGGTGGTAGTGGTGGTGGTGGTGACGACGACGACGGCGGTGCTGTCCGGAGTAGCACTGCGGCTCGATCATCCGCGGCGAGAGGGAAGGTTGGCGTGGCCCTCGGGGTTACGAGGCCGAGAAAGTGGGTGTTGCCGGACGACGACGAGGACGACGGGGAGGATCGTCCCGCAGGAGGGAGATCGGTCGTCGGAAGCTCGTAGAAGGGAGGAGAGGCGGGAGGTGGAGAGGACGACCGGAAGAAGGATGCCCGTCGGTCGTCGGTCCTGGAGTCGACGTCAGCTCACCGCTGGCCTCCTCCACCTCGTCGATGACCCCGTGCCTCGTGAGTAATCGCGCGTCGCGGGTCTCCGCTTCCCCGGCTGCGACGCATGTCACGCTTCCTCTCTCTCTCTCTCTCTCTCTCTCTTTCTTTCTTTTTTACCCTGTACATGCAGGCGCGAGCGTTTGCTCCGGAGATGGATCACCCCTTAAGTGCCCGCACACAAAGAACGGTCACTCTGACGCCACGGTGAATACATTTTTATACCGTGGACTTATATCAACAGCCTCATCTCGCCGACGTCATTCTTGGATCGTTCACTCACCCCCTGGACGACATCGTTTGGGATGACGTCGCAGTTGTAGCTCGCGCGCATCCTGAAAGAGAGAGAGAGAGAGAGAGATCGGCCAGCGAGTGTCTCCGAATCGCTTTCGAGTGAGCCGAATCGTCCAGAACGATATTGTCCAAACGACGGAGAGAGCATTCGCAACAGCCTCGCCGCGCGCCTCACCAGCCTGAGGAAATAGAGGTCGGATGCAAATTACAAGCACAGACGGGAGGCGGTGCGCGCCGGGCACGATAATTGGGGCGAGGGGACGCTGCCTCGATGGGCATACTCAGCGCGAACAGCGAGGGGGATCGGGAAGGAAGGGGGCGGTACTCGCCCGTCTCTCTCGCGTTTCCCTCGCGATTTCTCCCCCCCCCCTCCCCCCTCCNCAGTCGCAACCCCGTCCCTTCGCCTGTGACTCTCGTATTTTTCCCCCCTTTCTTTCGCTTTCGGTAAACCGGAACCGTCAGCGCGTGAGCCTACGCCGTACACAGAGGGAAATCCCACGCTCCGCGACGGGGAAAGGGAGAAGGGGGATTATTGTGCGCGACGTATGCACGCGCCCTTTGCTCTCTCCATGCCCTTCTTCGCGCAACCCTCCTTCGTCGTTGCATGTACCACTGGTAATGTACACGGAATACCAGGAATAATACTCGAGGCTCGTCGACCGCTCGAGAATCTCGCCTCCTCTCCTTCCTTCTCACCTCCTCCCTCCCTTTCTCTCTCTCTCTCTCTCTCACACACACAGCCGGCGCACTTCTCTCTCTCTTCCGCAACCCTTCATGTGCACTGGCCCCGATTAGTCGTCACTTAATCGTTACCGGGAAGGGGGATTCCTCTTCCTCTTTGCATCTCTTACCCNATTCCCCTTCCTCTTTGCATCTCTTCCCCCCCCCCCCCTCCTCCCGTCCTCTTTACCCCCTCGCCCCTTTTCTCTTTCAATTCTGAAGGAGAGGCCGTGCGCGCTAACTACGTCATCGTGTCCCAGTGAGTCACGGCTTTTAAATTGATCTCCCCTCGCTCTGCCCCCCCGTCTCCCCCTCCCGGACGTCCATCTTCTGCCGTCGTTATGCGCGGCGGCCGCTATCTCCGATGTAGCTCCGATGTAGCTTCCTCCTCCCGGTGTGCACGTGAATCGGAAAGTGTCAATTTATTCAAACGCAGCCTCCTCGATCGCGCCCGCCCGCCGATTCAACGAACCTCTTCCGCGCGTCTTAATTTTCAACGGTATTACGTTCGCAAACGAGAAACGAAGTGTCGTTCTCGCGCGGAATCCCGATATTACCGTCCTCCGCAACTTGAAACGAGAACGAAAATGAACACACACCACCTTCGGGCGATCTCTCCCAATCAGGGAGTTTCTAACGGCCCTAACGCGCGCATACTTTCCGATTATTCTGAATTTGATCGAAAGAGAACCGACTCTCGCAGAGTCAATGCCAATCCTCCCCCCTCCCTTCGCCGTCAATCCCCGTTTCTCGCTCGCGTGCCTCGGCGGAAGACCGCTCGCCGCCGTCCCAGACCGATCGACTGCTCGATTTCTGGCGTGTCGATTTTCCACGAGCCGGAAATGCATATCCCGCGGAATTGGCCGTGACTACGGCGCGGAGCACGTTCGTCTAGCGACGTGGTGGTCGTTCAATAATTTAACAAGGTTACGGCTACCGCCAACACCGCTGTGGTAACCACCGTCCTCGTGGCGGGGCCTCGTAAGAAAATGATCGATCATGCGATGCAACCACGACACGGGATATAAGATAATCCCCCCTCTCGATGCTCCGCGGCCGCTCGTCGATTCCCTCGCGTGCCGCTGTCACAGTCGGGCGTATTACAGCCACGCTATTCCGAGTATCTGCGAAGTAGGTGGCATACCCGCGCCTACGAGGGTTGGAGTTTTTAAACGTGTGACGTGCACAATTCTCCGATACTCGACGCACGCGCGCGCGCACGAGCGCGCTAATCCGTTTCTCGCTTCGTGCGCGACACCGAGCCGGTTTTGGAATTGGATAACTACTTGTTGATGCGTTTTACTCTCCCCATTGTGTTACGCGAAATACGCGTTAACAGTCGAATCCGATCGATGTACCGAGGCTCCTTGAGTCTCTTCTTCTTTTATCGAGCGAACGGGAAAATAAAAATCGCACTCTCGGCGACGGTGATCCCAGGCGGGGCAAGTAGTCACGATTAAATGATAGTTCAAATGATAGTTGATTCTTACAATTCTTAACTCTTCTTTATTAATGGGAGTGAGCTCTTCAGCACCAGAGGGCAGAGATGAAGGGAGAGAAATAAATGGTTAGTCGATAATAAAATTAAGCGCATAAAAGAGTGTTCAGATGCAAACGGAGTGTCGTCGGAAAAAAGAAATGCACAGAATTGGAGTGCGTGTTCGCAGAAATAATTTAATCTATAGAAATTAAGCGAGAATTAAAGCCGTATAGTGTGCGACGGTTCTAGTTACGAGAAACAGAACACCGTCTCCGAAATTAGGAAGAACGTTAAGTCTCATGAGAAGCAATACATCTGAGCAATCAATGTAGCAATGAAGAGGTTCAAACATAAACATCAGATCGCAAATTCGCTTTACAAGAGGAAGGGCATGTAGTTTTTCCAATATAGATTGATAATTATGATCAGTAATCGCTATAGGAGAACCCATCCTATAGACCGCCGAACGTAGGAACTTACATCGCACTCGTTCAATAATGATCGAATGGAAAAGCGAGATTTTACAGTCACTCTCGTCATTTTCACGTCACGTTGACATCGTCGTGATTTTCTGCTCTCTCCGGGGACGTCGGCGGGCGGGAGGGTATCGATTCGAGTGGGCACGAAGATCCCGAGCACGATACTCGGGGGTCGAGTTCGACGGCAGGATTTTTCTCAATCACGCGAGAGAGGGTTTGATAAGCCGGCGATGACTGCAGGATCGCGCGAGAACAATTGCGAAGGTCATCGGTCAAGCGGATTTACGCCGATGGATCGCGACTTCGCCCGGTGGGATTCGACTTCGCAGTCCTCGCAGTCCTATTCTAATGTTACCTTCGGATACTCGTGCGCGCTCGTCTGTTTAGTTATGTAATAACGCGTATATCACGCGCGCACAGCTCGTTAATGCTGTGAAAGTCCGCTGTGAAAGTCGGCGGCCCCCGTAATTTCCCTCAGAATATCAGCGAATCTGCCGATCGCTACGTCCGTCGTGGCGTCCGTGCACGCGGGTATCCGTTCGCGTATTCCGAGTCGCGCGCGCAGCAAAACTCAATTCCTCTCTCTCTCTCTCTCTCTCTGCTACCGAGAGAAGGGCCTTCTGGGACGTTTCAATGTTAACGCACGTCCTATCCCTTTGGCATCCGAATGAAAATGAATGGTCGGGTCGAAACGTCAATAGCTTAATGACACAGAACGCCATTAATACCGATATCTCTCCTTGGGTAACGAGGGAGGAAGAGAGAAAGAGAGACTGCAAAGTTGAACGATACAGGTTGATATCGATTCGTTCCGCCGGCCATAATCGTCTTTAACTATTGACAATTTAATCAACTAGTTATTCAGTCGGAGCCCACTTTCGCGGGGAGATGAATAGAATCGAAAATTGACCGTTCGACTCGCCGTTATTAAATCGAGCCGCCGCTAAAGCGCTTTTATTTCGCTCCCTCCCTCTCCTCCAGGCCTCCGACCGCGATATCCCTAAACCGTGCGCCTATTCCGTTATCGATTATACTATTGTTTGACTAGTCGCATTCGATTAGCGGGGGCGCGCTCGCGCGAGATAAAGGGCATGGGAGCAATTTCTACGAAAACTCTCTCCCTATCTTCCTCTATCTCTCTCTCTCTCTATCTCTCTCTATCTATTCATCTGTCTTTCTCTCATCCTCCGGCCGGACTCGCGACCCGCTCTCGCACAGTGCGATGACTTGAATGGCGTAACAGATGTATGGCCCAAAGTTCATAGCCGCGTATAGCACCCTGACATTTCCGAGGCGCGACCGTTTCCAGAAAAGGTCAATCGATATAGAGCAGCATTCGAATCGAGGGGCGCGTACGGATAAGTCGGGTTTCCGATTCGTCGTACAAGCGCACCCTTCCGCCCGCCCGGAGTTCGCCGACTCTTCCTTGGCGAAGGAAGGACGTAAAGCGGAAATAGCTGAACGGTGTGCCGTTAATAGCCGCGTGGAAAATCCGCGAATAAATGTCGCGACCTGTCGCGAGATCTCGCTCGGGAGAGGTTCCGATAATTTGGACGGCGCGATGGATTAGGACGATCGACAGATTCGCTGACGACTTCCGAAGACACTTCTCTCAACGCTAAAAGTACCGGGAAGACAATAATAATAATAATAATTTTTAATCGGTTGATCGTTTTCGAGATGACGGCGAAGGGACGAACGCAGGCAAATCGGCGCGGCGAGTTGAGCGGGTCTCGTTACTTACTCGCGTTCTCCCGAAGTTGCGCGCCTCGAATCTTCGGCCGCTTGTAATTAGCGAACTGTTGAGTGAATTCCAAATTAGTCGAGCGGCGATCCGTCGGTGAAATTAAAGTCGAGTCGCTGTTTAGTGCCTTGTCTACAACTCAGTCTCGCAGCTTCATCTCGGAAAGGAATTTTCGCTCGCCGAGGGAACCACCCTCTTTCCCCCTCCCCTCTCTCTTCCTCTCTCTCTCTCTCTTTCTCACACTCCTCCTGACAACGTCCCGACAGGTATCCCGGTGCCAACGCGCTCGTATTGTTGCCAAAAACATATTTCCCGGTTACTATCCTCGCCATTTCCCCTCCTCCCTCCCTCGTTTCCTCCCGACCGGAATCTGAAATCACACTCCTGTGAGCCATAACTTTTCCGGGGTCTCTCTTATTGTCGTGCTCCACTTCCGGTCTTCAACAGCAATCAGTCGGAGTGCTCTATTCGACCTGAAACCCGAAGAGAAAAAGGCCGGTTTTGTCATTTTTAATCTTTGATCGCGGTGGTCGTTGAACCGGCGGCTTACGTAGATAGAGAGAGAGAGAGAGAGAGAGAGAGAACATCGGCAAATGCAAAGGAGAGACGACCGATGTTACCTATACGCGCGGCGCGCGTTATATTTACTCGGGCTGTGCAGCCCGACGGCGGAAGAGTATCGGTCTGTGTCTTTTCGTGTGCCTTCGCCCGCGTTACGTCACACCTCGCCGCGACGTAACGCCAAGGATTTCGTAAGCGAGCGTTCGTAGTGACCGAGGAATCGACGTGTTACTTTCGTCGTGGTACGTAGGCAACGTCGCAATTATTGAAGCGCTGCTGGTGCGGCTGCAGTGTGCCAGAGGTTATCGCATCCACTCGATATTGCCGATGAATAATAGACGGGGGCTGTTCAATTAAATATGACAGTCTAGAGGCTTGCAGCTCTTTATTTCCGTCTCGTCTCCCTCCCCCTTGGCCGAAACTTGCACACCTCATTATTTCCTTCTCCCCTCTTCCCTTTGCAGTCAAAGTCTGCGACTCAGTATTTCCTCCTGTCTTCTCCGCTTTTTTTTGTTCTGTTTATGTAACTGTCCGTGCTTGAAGAAACGGGGCCAACGTCTGTTTCTTCGGCTTTCCGTCGCGGAGAATCTTGAAATTCCC
>NW_014555944.1:1819562-1852370 GCF_001313825.1 Dinoponera quadriceps
CCCTCCGAGATGGTCGTGATACGTTGAATCGCAATCGAGGGATCGCCGGATAAAAGCGCGGTATTCTCTTATTGTTAACTTGCTTCTCGAACAACCGGAACACTCGTTGTACTACTTTTTAAGAGAAGAAATAGTTGCAGCTGCGACACGCGCGCGGATTATCGATCAGCAGCGCGGATTCGAGTCGGACGCGTCAGCGGATCAAGATGGCAGCGTGCGTTCCGCTCGGGAAGCAAGCCGGGGAAATAAGAAGCGGCGGTTAGGAGGAATTACCCGCGCAGGGAAGATTCTTGGCTCGTTGCACCGCGGTGATTAGCGAGCGAATTGCGCGGGAACTTGGATCTGGGCCGTACAATTTCGCCTTGAAATGAGATCGGGCGCGTGAGGCAGCGAGCGTCTCGGCCAGGGGAGAGAAATCGGCTCGGGTACCTGTTTNTTTAATGCGCCAATTTGTACTTAGAGATTTCTCTCTCTCTCTTTCTCTCATTCTCGTTACGTCACGCTCATCCGGGGCGTTGCAGGAGCTCCGTTTTAATCGCAATTACAATTACGGCGCACGGTATCCATTTGATTTTTCTCGTTAACAGTCGCGACTTTGATTGGCACAAGAGACGAGAGAACGGATTGCGGAGGAGGAGGAGGAGGCATCATCAAACGGATGGTAATTGCCGGAATTGGATTTTCTCGACGACGCGGATGGAGCGCGCAATGCTCTCCGGTCGATCCGCGAGTTTCGATTATTAAAACGTATCGCGAGATTAGCGGAGACCGGCGGGAGAAAGCCGTCGCGTTGAAATTTATCGTTGACCCTTATCGTCGCGCCGGTCGTCGCAAAGAGAGCGAGAAAAAGGAGCGTGCGTGCACGAAGCGCGCGCCCCGATCATTATCGGGGGCCCTCGATACGTTCGCGACGGGGTCGCGCGCGAGCCAGCCGAGGCATGGAAGAAAGGGATGTGTGTGTGTGTGTGTTTGTGTGCCTCCGGTCGCGGCAATAAAGCTCGCTTTATCGTCTTACGGGGTGAAACTTCTCGAGCACGCTCGCATGGTTGTTGAACCACCCGGTTTATCGGCTCGGGTCTTGCGACTGGAAAACACGTGCGCGGATATACGAGCGCACGTGTACGTATGAGCGCGCGTTACACGCGCGGTCTGACTACACCTTAAACCGAGCGACCGTTCAAGGTGTATCTCGCTAGAGAGAAAGAAAGAGAGAGAGAGAGAGACAGACGGAAAGTGCTTTTTATTATGCGCTCCGGAATAACTTTCCTTGAGCGCAAAAAGAAAGGAATAATATGAAATTATAATTGCGTAAGAAAGAGCAATTGAAAATGGGCCTACGATGGAAATTCAAATTACCGAGAAAGTGTGAGTGCAAATTTGGATAATTATACATAAACATTCAGCGGAGAGAAATAAAACCGCTACAAACCAGAGAGAAAGAGAGAGAGAGAGAGAGTGCCAAATAAGACAAGTCATCACGTTGGATAAAGATGACTCAAGCAACAGACTACATATAGGCTGTATATATTTATGTTTATATATTAAATTTATATATTGGATCTCTCTCTCTCTCTCTCTCTCTCTCTATACATATATATATTTCTCAAGTTGGAGATTTGAGTTTATCATTTCTCATGAACGCGCGGAGTTTGTTTCTTCTCGATGTCTCCGGCGAGGAAGTTCTCTAATTTATCCTTTTCGCTTCTCCTTTTAATGCGCCTCGTGGCGCGCGCAGGCAGTTCTTCAAAATGTTTTAACATCGCCGTGAGAACGTCCGCCGTCGGGACTAGCTGCTAACGAAACGAATTCTCTCGCCGAGGAAAATTACAGCACGGCGGGCAACAGAACTCCGGCGAGATTGCGCGTTTACCACGCGGTGGTTGTCGACGTTAAGCTACGGTATCGCTTCTGTAACGGTTACCGGCGATTTCCGTCGACAATTTGCGCGCATTTATCCCCGCTCTCTCCGAGGAAAGAGAGACGGGAGAAGTTCTCCCCGGCGGGGGAGAAAGAAGGAAAGGACGGGAGGAGAAATGTGTGTCAACGGCGGGGCTCGGTGGAAAAAGCAAAAAAAAAAGAAAGGAAATTTTAGTGTTTTCATCGCGCGACGCGCACCTTTCGTCGACGGCGCGACCAGCTTATTAGCGGTTCCTTGCGACGCCGCGCCTTCGGTGAAAGCCGTAGTCACGTTTACAGCGAACGTTAATGTTAATCCAAGATGGAAATGAGACGGTTTTTGCGATACCGCGCTGCGAGTAGGGCGGCCGTCAATGTTCTACGAGCGAATCGGCTCACGAGTTAGCGCGCGGCAATTTACATATTGAATTTACATTACACTGGATAACAAAGTTTTTGCAGCGGGATTCGGACAAGGTGCTTTTTGTCACAGATTTCTCGCGCTGATCTCACATCTGTTTCCGCCCTCTGTCTGTCTCTCTTCCCCCCCCCCCCNTTCTCATCGCGTAACTGTTTCTTGTGGCATTCTGTTTCATCAATCGATGCTATATATTAGGTCGCAACTATTTTAAACGATCCACTAACCTTAAAACCGTACGCCGAGATTATTTCTGCCTGAGCGACTCTTTTCTTCCTGTGCAGTAAAACAAACGATCGCTCGTACTTGTCGAGCTAATTTTACCTCGTACACTCGGTGTTACGTATGCTGTACACTCGGTTACACATATTCCCCAGAGAATAACTAAAAATTTTCTTCCGGGCATTTTCTTCTTTTCGTTCTTAGATAGTCATGCAACGTGGCTGTTGATCAGTCGAAGAAACGTCATCGATGTATCTGAGCAGCTACATCTTGTCAGCTTGACGTTTTGTTCGCATTCGTAAGGAGGGTTACATTCTCATATGTTACATATGTAATCAACAGGAAAACGATGCGATCAAACCTAATGTGTTTAGAAATGATCGGAGAATCTAATACCGGAAAAATTACGCACGATTTCATTATTATTGAGATGATTTAACTTCTCAGTAAACACCAAATAACGATAACATTGATAAATAACATTGCGTAAGTTTTTTTAATTTATTACTCAATAATTTAAGTGCAATATGACGCATGTGTTAAATTGTATTTACATTGTTTTAAGTGGTAAATAATAACATAATAATATTGATGCGATGTTAGTGTTAATTAATACTTATTGGGTTAAGAATCCTATTTTCATCGTACTAAATCCCATGTTTTACTCCTTTTGAGTTGCTGCACTTAATATTAAGAATGATAAATTATAACAGTGACAATGTTATTATTAGTTAGTGTTGGGGAGTGACATATGTAAGACCGAGTGTACATACCGTTCCTTGGGCGGAGAGTTGCACGATTTTCAGACTTATCCGTAATGTATAAAGTTGAAAATTGCAAAAGTAATTCTAATTATAACGTGGCAAAGTTGTAATTACTCTAATTATAATAGTTCTGACTTTACGTGTACGTGTGTGTGAAAGATCATGTAATACCAGAAAATTTCAATCCATGGGACGATACAGAATACACGACGCCGACTGTACTATTCCTGATTGGGGGGGGGNAATGGAGATAAATGTTAAGAATGTGTTGTAATCAAAGGTAATATATTTGAAAGATTATCGCAGTGACCGGCGTCGTCGGTCGGCCAGTCATCGCGACGCGATGTTTATCCGAAGAACGCCGTGCAGCCACGGCGAATTGAATCCACGAGTGTCGAGTAAATCGTCCGCGATCGGCGGGTAGCCTCGTTGGCGAAGTTCGCAGCGATCGTTTCTCCCGGCGGGCTACGAGCTCTTCACGATATTTATTACCGTAATAAGCGGTGCCGGGGATGCCGCGAGGAGAGCGCCTTCGAGATTACCGGGGTTCAATTCTGGTCTGCAGTGTGTCCCGAGACGCCACGTACGGGCGTCGAAGATAAGAAATACTCTCGATTACGCGGAGCCGCCGCCGATTCGCCCGGATAGAAAGTGTCTAGACGTCTGCCCAAATACACGCGCGACTACTGCGAGCGGAGGCGCCGGTCGTCGTCGAGGGCTCGGAAAAAATCGCATGCCACCTCCGAAGGGTCAACGACCCGCGTTAGACCTCGCGGTGCTTTTTGGATCGCGCGGAGACCCCTGCGAAGAATTTTCGCGAATTTTCTCTCTTCTCTCAATTGCGACTGTCTGGCAGTTTTCTTCTTTCGCGTGATTATATAACATGAATTATTTTTTCAGTAGAAATTCACGGACGATTTTAAGTTCTGAATCGAGCGACTTGTCGATCGTATATCGTGTAATATTTTTACCGTTTGTTTCATAAATTAATTATCTAATCGCGCTGTAATGCAGGTGCACTGAGAAAAAAGTGGTCGGGTCGACAAAATCTGTGATCATTATTCATCATTATTGAAAAAAATATTGCTCTTACTGAATAAATTACGCGCTGGCGCAACAATATGTTACGTTGGTGTAGTCGCTGATTTCGGGTCATGCCGAGACCCGTGCGTAGAATTTTCGCGATTGAATTCTCCCTCGAATCTCAGTGCGACTGTTTGTCACACGGCGGATTCGAATTCTTCGCGTATCGTGCGATTATATAACTTGGATATTTCTTTTCTTAGAAATTCACGAGCGAGACGGCTTCAAAATCTGAATCGAGTCTGAATCGTCGAGCTCATGTCGCGCGGTGTTTTTAACGTTTGCTTAATAAAAAATTATGTAATCACGCTATAACGCAGAAAAGAGCGCTCAATCCGACAAAATCGGCATTTTCATTCGAAAAAATATTGTATCCACCGAACACGCAAATTACGCGCTGCCGCAACAATATGTCGCGTTTATATAATCGCCGACGAAACCGCACAATCGTTGGAACAACTAATAATAACTCATTACAGCAACTGTGTGAAATTTCTTCAGTGGACCAAACGCTGTGTTCGAAAAACTTTTGTTCGTTTAAGCAAAATTTCGTTGATTCTATCCGCTTTTCCTTCTCAGTGTGATGATTAATCGAGTTACATTAGCAATCGCATAACTTCTGCGGTATTTTAGCGCAAGTTCCTTTCGAATTGGCTCTCGGAACAGTCATGAGAATCCGATGAATCTGTAATATGCTCGGGAAGAAAGCGATAATAATAACGAATACTCTTCCTAAACGAGCAATGTGCGGAAGGTGCGCGCCGCATACCGCGCTCCCTGCATTCGCCTATCGACCCTGCCGATGCAATCCGAGTTGATCTTTAAATTTACAACGCTTATATGCCGCGGGCAAGAAGTTCCATCAAATATCCAGACCTGCTCTCTCGTCGAAAGGGGACGAGGGTCAAAAGCGAAACGTGAATATATCCGCCGCGGGAAGAAACCTCCCATCTATACGAGATTCCTCCGTCACCTGAATCACGGCCTCTCCTCCCAGCTAAGGTCGTCGCGTCGATCGGGTCGCGGGAAGCGCGACGGATTATCGGTTTAATATCTTAAAAAGGGTGAGAGAAATAGAGAGAGAGAGAGAGAGAGCGCAAATAGTCACGCTATTTTAACGGTCGGCGCGAGAGACAGGTGAAAAATTCATTCGGCGCGGATACAGGCGCGCTCTCGCCGTCTTTACACAACTATTCGCCGAAGTTACACCTGCCCGGAGGATATAAATATCGACGTTCGACTAAAATACGCGAGCGCCGCCATCTTTCTCCCGAATCGGAGTTGGACACAATTTTTTGCTTGAATAATAGATCCTTAGCCTGGGAGAGAAGAGATTTACAACGCATTCGAGCGGGCGCGCGAAGTAATTACTATTTAGATCATTTATTCGAGCGGCAATTGTCACTTTTCGCCCCGACAATTATTCGAATCGACGCTGACGCCGATAATTGTCGGATGAGCTACTAGGAACTCGACGACGTCATTGAGCGATCTGCGCGGATAACGAAGAAATCAAAATGACCGGTGGAATAATTATTCGTGTAAATAACGACGGGGCGAATTACTCGGGCGAGCTACTCGGATGCAGCTGCGCGAACGGGTCAAAGGGCAGGGGATAAGTCGTATGGAAAAGCGACGGAAAGGAATCGCGAGCTCAAAATTCCAATCTCGCGCCCGATAAAGACCGCCCCGGGCTTTGGATTATTCCTTCGCTTCGCACTTCGAAGTTCCGCGCGGAAGCGACTTCCGAGGCTCCGGAGTTGCTCTTTCGTGAAGCGCGCGCTTTCCGGGAAACGAGGTTAATAATACAAAGACGTACGAAGGCCGGCTAAATACGAGCCGGCCGAGCCGAAAAAGGTCGGAGGTTAAACGCTCCGGGGGAAACGACCGAGGGAAAGGGTCAAAGACGCGATCGTGACGCATCACGTGGAAAGGCACGCAAAAGTCGAGCTCGATCGGCACTCTCTCTCTCGGCTCGGTCTCCCTTGTCGCGGCGAATGATTAATTTCCCGTTTCCTACGGAGTCACGAGACTCCAGTGAATCTTTCGCTTACGTTTTTACGACGGCCGTGTCCCGTGCCTCTCGTAACGGCAGCCGGATTGTGCGATCGATCGCATGCGGAGAGTGTAACGCGACGGGTTAAAGTGTCTCAGGCTTTATAGAATGTTTCGAAGCAGATAAATCGATAAATAAAAATATTCTCACATCTGTTATATTGTATTTATTATACACACACACATACATATATATATATATATATAAATGTGCATAACATTTGCAATGTATGTATATGTTTTGAAAAGTTTTCGTTGAAATTAAGAAAAACCTGGAAAGAATCCCAGAGATCATTAAGTCTTGAGAAGCCGTAAGGGCGTCTCTAAAATAATAAGATGTCCAAAAGACGCTTCTGAGACATTTTTCAGACATACGTGTTGCGTGAGGTTGTATCACGGGAGGAAATCATTTGCTGACGCAACAAATTTTATGCTGTCGCAACGAAATCTGTCAGTTATTATATGGACAGCAAAACGAATTTTTAAGAATAATAATCGCTATTCGCCGAATTATTTTGCTGAATCTAAAAACTATTTTGTTATAAGAGCAAATTAGTAAATGTAAGAAAACAGTATTTTGTTCCAACAGCAAATTAACGTGTCTTAAGAACAAATTCACGTTGCAGGATATTTTCAATCCTAGCAACAAAATTGTTTCTGCTTTAATTACGAATAATTCGCTTATTTGGTTGAGCCAGGTAAATTTTATTACTGTCGCAACGAATATGCATGCAACGATGGTTTCGCTGCATCAAAATTCTTTTCCTCCGTGTACGTGTATTAAATCATATATCTTTGCTTGTAAATTGATCAAAAAACGAGAGGATACAACTGAGAATTTTGTTGTAAATTTCGTTTAGAATTAGAAATTCTATGGATCTTTTAACCGATTTAGAAAATTTCAAGATATTAAGAAGCGTATCGTTTTGAAACACGAATTCTGCGATTTCTGTAATTGAAAAGTAAAGAAAAACGGACATCGACTCTTTTTCTTCCGCGGTACAGATGAGAGACATTTCAATGATATTTCGTTTCATCTGTTTTGTATTATGCGCAAAACACGTTTACGTTTAACGGACGAACGAGCGGGACACGTGATTACGTAAAGTCGGCGGAATTACGAAGTAGAAAAAGCCCGACGGCTGTCGGACTGAGAGGGGCGACGGTCAGCCGATAGGTAGACGACCTGGGGGGCGGGTTCGCAGCATGGAAATTCGTCGTGGAACAACGCGCTAATCGATACGAAATTTCAATCTTCCTCGTTAGAGCCGGCTTCCTCTCCTTTAACCCGATGGGGGCGACGTGGTGATTCACACTTCCGCTTTTTTCATTTGGCGACCGCGCGGCCGATTTTACGATCGAACCGACGAAAGCTAATAAGTCCCTGATGGCGTTTCAAGGTTTCTCCGTTGTTTGGAAAGAACGGTCTAGTTTTCTCCTTCATCTCGAAAAGGAACAATTCAAGGAGCGTTCTTCCGAAGACAAATGAAGTGAAATTTTTAGGAACGATGTTATTGAGACGTAAATTGAGATCTCGAATAGAATAGGGCGATAACTGTTGCGAATATCTTCGTAAATAATTTGTTTATTTAAGAGAAGTGTATGTAAATTGATTTCAGAGAATCTCGGCAAGCTTTTCTTTCGTGCTGTAACGAACGGATTACATATTCATGAATGCTTCTTCACTTCAATGCTCTACGTGCCGAAAATTTATTTCACAATTTTACCTTCATCTCGAAATAAACTGCTTAATTATGCATCGCCGTCCGAGCTTTCTGCGAGGTCGCGATGGCGACTCAATGATTACGCGTTGCAGAAAAGGTCGCTTTGATACTCATCTCGTGAAAGGTTGTTGACGGAGAGTGGATTTGAGGTTGCTCGCGGAATTCTAAAAATAAATAGGAACGAAGGAAAGTAGAGGCGTCCGCCGAGAAAAGATGAAGTTCTACGCTGCGCTGCGGGAAACTGTAATTTCTCAAATTACTGCTTTATAGAACACACACGCGCTCAATGAGAGTACACAGTCTGCCGTCGAATCGAAAACATGCGAGATATTCCCTCCGCGTCTCTCGTTCTTTATCATCATGCACGGAGAAAGAATATCTTATATTTCCTCGTTTCTCCCGAGAGAACTTCTTGCTGCAGAGCGAACCTTTGATACGTAAGAAGTGTGGAAAGAAATCTCGGGCAAAAGATACCGTGAGAGACACCTTGAATTAGGGGACACGCTGCAAGGGGATGACGGAAGAACGCGGCGGACGTCTCCGAGACAGATAAGACGTTGTATCAAATTACTGCTTCATAGAACACACTCGCTCAATGAGAACGCAATCTTCCGGACGCGCCGTCGAGTCCAGACGTCCGAGATACTTTCTTCGGGTACCTCGTTCTTTATTATCATGCGCGGAAAAAGAGCGTCTTATATTTTCTCGCCTCTTACGAGACTGCAGAGCGTACCTTTTGATACGTAAGAAGCGTGGGAAGAAATCTCGTGTGAAGAAGATACTGTAAAAGACACCTTGAATTGGAGAACTGCGAGGGGATGGCAGGAGAACGCGGTGAACATCCATGACGGAAAGAGGTTTACGCGGAAGCTTACTTTTTTTAATTAAAACAAATTTAAGCTCGATGAAGCTACGATATAAGAAAATTTAACGGCCATAAAGAGCCAAGCACGGATTGTTTAGCGCCATGTAACGAGCAATTATTCTCGGATCAGAAAGCTTTACCGTTGGGCAGAGATGGAATATTGCGGAAGTGACTACTTTAGTGTTACGTGTAAAATAATCCGTTGATTCAGAGGCGTTTATATATATATGAAATTTGTCCAACAAAAATAACACTTCTAACGTCTGAGAACAAACAATTCGAAGGAACGACGAGTGTTTGTCCGTTCGTCGCGCGCGTTTTGGCCCTCTCCTTAATTTACTCTTCCGTGTTTGTATCTTAGCTTTAAACAAACACAGTTGCGCTATTATATTTCGAGTGTCACGAGTTACCCTTCTTTTAAGGCAATTTCGCAGAAGTAATTTCCGTCGATGATATTTATATCATCGGGCATTCGATTTAACCTACAAAATCTATCGGGAAGAAAATCAGTTTTATAGAAAGGAGAGGATTACCTCGGCAAAAAGTTACACAATAATCGGCGCTAACACGCGACTAAGAACTTTTTTTATTTCGTCGCACACGTCGGCTAACCGCGGACTACGTTTCTATCTTCGGCGAGCGGTCTCGCCCCCTTTCGTGCCGCCCCGTAAAAGCCAACTTTGTTGAAGAATTCAGGCGCGACTAAATTAAATTACAAGTTGCTCGGCAAAGCCGAAAACAGCAACCGTGGACGTATGGAGAATGATTAAGCCGTTAACAGGCTGAGCTTCCGCCCGTGCGAAGCACGAAGTGCACGTTATCCGCGACATTCAATTTTCGAGGCACGATTTACCTCGCCCACCTGCGCAAATCAGAAGAACGATCGTTGTTCGCCTCCGAGAGGCCGAGACGTTTCTTCCAATTACAAGCCGTTCCGGATCAGTCGTAAAAATCACTTTCTCAAATTCACCGGACGAATTGAATGTCACCCGGAAAACGCGTCGAGGCGAGAAGCGGCCGAAGTAATAATGAATTTCACGGAAGAAACAAATTTCGCTGGAACAGCGAATGTTTGTTGATATGGTCGATACGGTAGAAAAAAAAAATGTGTTCAGACAGCAAAAAATTCGCTTGGACGGCAGGCAAGATTCGTTAAGAGTATTAAATGTTATTTGCTGGATATGCGGACAATTAATACTCTTAATAAATCTCTACCGTCCGAACGAATTTTTCGCTGTCTGAACAAATTCGCCGTCACCATGTCTACGGACATTCGCTGTTCCAGCGAAATTTGTTTTCTCCGCGTTCGCGCCACGTTTCTCGCAACGGACGCGAGTCCTCCATCCCAGAAAAAAAAAAACAACGTAGAAAAAGAGGAAAAATTCGATAAGCCGGAATCGCAACGAGAATGGTCGGCGCGATGCTCGGAGTCAGCTGGGGGCGTCGTTAATTCACGCGCGATATTTCGGCTGCGTTCCAGCGTCTTATCTTCGTTTCCGCGAGGGAAAGCCTCCACCGTCGTTTCGTCGCCCGTACGTACCTACCGTCCGTACATACGTGAATACGCATCGGTCGATGTAGGCCGGCTAGAGGCGTTAAACTGGGCCACGGTGCGTCGGCCTCGGGGCTAGAAATATCGTCGGCGTATACACGAGGAGGAGGAGAGCGCTTGAGAGCGATCAACCCTCGCGCGACTGAAATGCGCCTGCACGAACGACGGCTCTATCCCGGTGCCGAGATGTCGAGGAGACTCGAGGCGATTCGCGTTTGTCCGTGACAAGCAGCAGCGGGGATCGAATCGAGGACCGAATCGAAATCGCAGGCTAAATTCTCGGCCGCCAATTCGCTCGAATTCGCCCGTTTCTTTTTTCATCTTTCTCTTTTTTTTTTTCAAGCGTTCGATCTCCTTATCGTCGAATTTCCTCCGAGACGCGATTAGAGAAGGTGGTATTGCGGCTCTTGTAGGTATCACGGACCTCCTTAATACGTTGAATACCGCGCCGACTTCCATTGATTATACAAACGTCTAATTGATGATTTTTTTGTATCATTAAAGGTTATCGTTAAATTTTAAATGAATGTCATTCGAGGTATCACATATGTGATCACATGTATCTCGTTTCATTGGCTCTTTATT
Organism: Dinoponera quadriceps; assembly: GCF_001313825.1. Classification (NCBI taxonomy): domain Eukaryota; kingdom Metazoa; phylum Arthropoda; class Insecta; order Hymenoptera; family Formicidae; genus Dinoponera; species Dinoponera quadriceps. Next base: position 1,830,727 of record NW_014555944.1, read on the forward strand.
AACTACACAGCCCATTTTATAAATAATTAATCATTAACCATCGCATTTTCGCAATTAATCATCATATTTTGTACGTGATTTAACATGACGCAGTTAATATCACAACGCCGGTAATCGGTGGTCCACACGGCATTCAACGTGTTAGTGTATCCGCTATTAGATGACGAATTCTAGTGATTGCTTATGAAATTGTTTGTTTGGTAGCTCGTCGTGACGCTAATATGCCAATAAACAATAGACGGCATTTGTCGTGACGAATTTTTACTTTCGAGTATTCCGAAACGTTTTCAAGGTACATACATTTTAGCACTTGGTTACATATACTTCCCAATTCTTCTTAAACTTGGACACATCAAACGAATATATGTACACTTGAGTATTTTGTTCGTTATTTAACATTTTATTTTATTCCACTGTACATATATCGAGTTATGCAAGGTTAAACAACAATATGTCATTATTTGCTGATTTGGCCCCTCACCAAAATAAGTTTAATACGACCTCTTTTTCGAGGTTTTCATGTCAAGGTAATTCATTCGATAAGTTAATCATTCAAGTTAAGTTCAAAAGTCTATTTCGTTTTGTAGAAATTGTCTTTTTGACAGTTTGTATCTGCTTTTTGACAAGTCAGTATCTGCCGTTAAAAATTTACGGTTATATTCATGGTTGTTCCTTCTAAGAGAGTTTATTTTGAATATATAAATGTAACAAAACGCTGTGTTTCGTTAAACAAAACCAATTTTTTCAAATTTATTAATGAGGAGTCACATTACCATTCTTGTTTCTCTTTGATTCATTATACAATGATGCTGCATTTTGGCAAATATCCTAAGTGACAAATTTTTCATAATTTTAAGTATAGGATCGATGAAACAACGCTTTGACGAATATAATCATTAAATTTTCATTTTAAAATATTGATTATCAACAAAGTTATTGCACAAAATGTAAGTGGGGGGGGGGAGGAGCTCACAATACCACCTTCTCCTTTATTATTTATTTTCAACACGAATCATGCTTTTGTGTTTCGTTACAAGCGTGAGGGGTGCTTATCGATCTGTGCTGGTGAACACGAGAATCGAAGTGGGAGAAAAAGAGTCGTATCTCGCTGTAGATCGTTTCACTTTCGCGGCCACTTTTACATGAAGTTTTTCGTGCCGCTTGAAATCGCGAGCACATTCATTATAGAAAAGTTAAGGGACAAACGATATCGCGATCGGAGTTGCGTAAGGGTTATTGCGAGGTTGCGCGCACGAATCGAGCGAAACGCGCGTCATGATTTATGAATGACGTCAAAACGACGGACACGCGCTCGAAGCTCGGCCGTTCGCATGGCGAATGAAGCTTTTTTGCGTTACCAATGAGCGATAGCTCATTGGTAACGCAAAAAAGCTTGAAAAATCGACGTTAATAACGCAGAATGCATCGCGATGCTTCGCGAAAGAAACGCAGCGATACTCTCGCAATTCAAACAGCGAGATCTCCGAGTTTACATGCGTCGCATAAACTAATTTATAAGTACAACAGAACGGAACATGAAACAAAACACCGAGGGAGAATGTAACAAAAATAACAATCAATCTCGCAATAACGTTCGGTTTTTGCTTTTTCTTCTAACCCCCCTTCTCTCTCTCTCTCTCTCTCTCTCTCTCTCTCTCCCGCGGACACACCGGATCGCAACGCGTTTGCTCGAGTGGAAAATAATCACGAGGATGAATCGAACGGATCGCGCGATTGTAATCTCACCTAAAAATTTGTATCCCGCGAGATGCATCGCGAATTTGACGCTTAATCGCCACCAGACACGCTTGAGATCCGTCATTCCGCTGAAAGCGCCGCGTCCTTTTCTTGCAAACCGCGAAAGCGGCCGTTGCTTCCGACGTTGCTGAAAGATAGTTATCGCCGAAGACAAAAAGAAGAAGCCGGGGAAACATCTCCGGAACGCGTAATGTCGCTCGTCTATTTCTCACCGGTAACCGACACACACACACACACACACACGCGCGCGCACACGTGTACACGTGTAACCGGATTACCAACATGGCCAAGTTAAAAGTGGTCGGGCGCACAGCTGCCTACCGCTCGCTGCGTTCTCTCCTCTTCCTCGCCCCTTCCGCGCGCGACTTTACGGGAAATCCGCCTCTTGAAATTATTGCGCCGCGCTTAACCGCAAAAGTTGGGAACAACTCGCGACCGGTTCACAGCGTTGGCGAATTTTTCTCAGCGTTCCCCGCGATAACAAATCCCCGGGAATCACGGGCGATTTCGGGCGGACGATGGCGCGCAGTTTTTCATCGAACTCTCTCCCCCCCCCCTCTTGCACCTGAAACGCGCGAAAGTTCAAATGTCATTTCTGGGATATGCGCAGCGAGCGAGTCGCAGCTTTCAAATTGGCACTTCCGATATTCGTTCGTACGAACAATTCGGAAGAGTCGCCGGTTTTCCTCCTCGGTATGACGAGCACCGAGTCGCAGCGACGTCTCTTTCTACCTCCCAACCCCCGACGCGAGGCAGGTCGTTGATCTTCGCGCGCCGGGGCGGATAAATGCACCGGGAAAGCCGACTTCCGGGTTGTGCCGGGCCTTCGAGCGGCCTTGGCAGTGACGCGAACGACGATGAGAGATTGTCACATTAATCATGCGTGCGCGTTAGTGCACCGGCGAGAGGACGTCGCGATCAAGAATACTTCCGGGCGATTGCAGCTGACGCAGTTGCGTGTCTCGGTGAATCGCCCGACGGTTTTAACGGTGTAAATATCACGAGGCAGAGTTTCTCGCTTCTCGCCGAAGAAGCTTCTCTCGACTTCGCGGCTGTTCGTCGAAATATGCAGGTTTTTTCGCTGATTTCAATCGCGAATTGAATCAACACACTCCCGCGCGCTCACGCATTATATAGTAAATCGATACGAGAGAAAATTTCACACGAACAATTTGTGAGAAACACGTTTTCTTCTCTACAGTGTCCTATTCGTTGTATACTCGTATTTTAGGTCGATGTAAACAGAAAAAATGCTCTACCATTTTGCAAACAGCCGCGCGAAATCTCGAGTTAATAATTAATGAAGCCTCTGTGCACGGCCGTTTTCAACAATTAATAACTCGAAATTTCGCACTCAACAGCTGTTCGCAAAATGGCACAGGCACTTTTCCGCTGATATTGATCTAACCTCCAAGTACATAGCGGACGGGACACTCGGTGCGACAGACACCCCGTGTATAAATTACGAGAAAATCTCGATACGATTTTTATTTATGCAACAAACGCCGGCCGTCTCTCTTTTCCTCGTGCGCGCAAAAAAAAAAAGAAAAGCGTTACAAAGGGCCGCCTGTGTGCCGGCCGCTCGCTAAGAGGGTGCCGCCGTAAGTCTTCTTATTTTAAAAGCGGCGGAAAGAGAGAGAGAGAGAGAGAGAGGCTGTGGCCGAGCGCGCGACGCAGCCTTTGAGCGGCCTTGGCAATGGAGTGCGTTCGCCAAGGAGCACTTTCCGGGATCGTGAGCATCGTGCACACCGTCGAGGAAACACACCGGCCTTGGGGATATCGACGAGCGTAAATTAAGAAAGTTTCCCCCTAAGCACGGCTCAGGCCGGGGCTTTCCCCGTGCGTGCCGGAGATTGTCGCGATGAAAACGATCGAGCGCGTATAATCCGTAATACCTCGGGAAGAACGATAAAGTCGCGGCGGTAAGTTCGCTACGGGGACACTCGGATTACCCCAGAGAGAGTCTATCCGGCTCGATTGGCTTGTCAAGGATCGCTTAGTCGATGTCATATATCTCTCCCCGCGATTGCAAAAGATCTCGCGCAACCTGACACATCCGTGTTGCTATTAGCTGCTTCCCTCGGTAATGAATTATCTTTACGATCGGTAAGAGCGGTCAGAGGCAATAAACTGCAGCGTGCATATTTTTACACCGTGCGAAGGACGAAACAATAAAAATGCACGGTCGATAAATGCTGGTAAACATAGTTACGTTAGAAGAACTGTAATCCTAAATAAAATATACAGAGAATATATAAAGAGCACGTAAAAACGAGAGAGAAAGAGAGGGGGGAGGGCGAAAGAGAGAGAGAGAGAGAGAGAGAGATGCGCTCTCATAGTGCTTAAGAGGATCCTGCAATCGTCTTGTTTTACCGCAAATTTTTTTAGTACCATACTCGTTACTGGCTGCATCGAATTAAAACTCTTGCACAGTTACATTATATATGTTAATGTAAGCAACGACTGTTGATTTTATTCGAAAAACGGAAAAAGTTAACGAGTTATATAAATTGTTTTTGTCGTTTCTCGAATGAAGTTAACCGTGGTCATCTACATTCGTGTGTGTTTTAATTATGCAGAAGGATTTTTAATTCGGTGCAGCCAGTAACGAGTTGCAGTAGGGGCTGCTAGTCGATACACGGGGCAGGTAGATATATTTAACACAGCTCTAAAATGACAAACGATAATGCTGCATAAAAAATATAGTATTATTGCAAAAACATTGCGATTATGTTTCGATAATTTTCATTTTTAAGTTGCACAGCGTATTTTCCAAGATATATCATGTCTTTAATTTTATATATTAGAAAATAAAAAAAGTGATGTACGTTATAATTTCAAATCTTGTCATTATATGGTAATCCGGGCTGTTCTTTTAAAAACTTTACGTCAAAACTAATAACTTCCAGTTATGTTGATCCTGGAAACATCTTTTTTTTTTAAGCAATAGCTAAAATATCAAAATATGATAGGTCGAGGTTGGGACAGGGTATGTTGAGAGAGCTGTCGTCTCGAATACAAATAAGCAAGTTGGACTTTTGGAAACTTTTAGAACTTCAACCGAGTGCAAGTAAACGAGCAGAATCTTTATTATCATCCGACGTGCGACAAAAGTAAAAAATAAAATGATCAGCCCTGCAAAAATCACACCTTTTCTTAAACGCGTATCTATGTGATATCCAAATGTTCTCTCATACAATTAATTATTAACAAAAGTCTTATTATACACTCATTTCTTTAATTTCTCTTCGTTCAATACATTGTAATTTACAAAGAGTTCTTTCTAGTTTTTATATTCCAGTTTTTAGTCTATTTTCCTAGTTTTCGTGCGAGAAAATAAATTATATCGTTGAATGAAATCATACTTTTTGAGTAATACAGACATGTGTCTGTTGGAAGATTCTGTTGCGATGTGTATTCCATGTATAAGCTTCTCGAAAAGAAAAAAGTGTTAGACTAAAAGTGTGCCAAGCAGCCTCGGTCTTCCCTGCTGGAAAATTTGCGGCAGGACGTCCCGAGGGTCCCCTTGAAGTGCGAACGAATTGAAAATCGGCTATTCTGCGAGAATTCTGCCCGTCATTTGCCGCGCAACGTTTGATCTCTCGAAACATCGAACATCCCGCCACTCCCATTTTTGAGGCCTAATTCACCGGAGAAACCGTTTAGCTCTCAACCGCTCCGCGGTTTGGACTTCCATTACGCTTACGCCACGGCACTTATCCCCGTTCTCCTCGGGAAATTAAGTTACGTATGAGAGAGAGAGAGAGAGAGAGGGGGTCATTGATCCCACGTGGGCGAAGCCGGGGAAGTGTGGACGGAGGATAATTGCACTCGCGTGCATGCTTTTGACCGTCCTTGACAGTGAAATCGCAGATCGGTGTGAGATACTTTCCGGAACTATGAGCATCGCGCGCGCTTCAACATCAAAGCGGCCGACTACAACGACCTTCGGTGTATCGATTCGTACGCGCAAACGGCGGGATTTATTTTACCGTTCTCTCCCTCTCTTCTACTGTCGCACTGTCGTACATCCTCCGGTCCATATCCGGTCGTTGCGCCTTTACGAGTGCGTTTATCGTCATAAGCGCGCGTTATACATGCGCCGCGCCGGATATATATAGTTCGGCGGCCGTCCACGTGTGCCGTTTAGAAATTAATCGAACGAATGGCTAAAGTCTACGTCCGACTAAATTCGACCTAGTCGGGCTAAGTCGGGCGTCGCCGATTTATTTATGGCCCACGCAAACGTAGGCGTACGCCTCTCTCACGCCGATGTTTTTATCGCCGCGCGGAACGCGCCTAATATCATGCGGGTTAACCGGTGAAAATTTCACAAGACGGTTACGACCTCCGCTCTTCTCGCGGGCGGTACGTCTTTGAAATATGAAGAGCGCCTTCGCGCGCACCCGGCCTGTCTTCGGGCGTCCTTGGCAATGAGCGGGAATCATGAAATATTTTGCGGAAGGCCGCGCGCGACTCGCGTCAATATTAAATCGCCCGGGGCATTGAGGTGCATTACGAACGTTGTTCGCACTCGTTAATTAGTTATTAACAACGGCAGCCCCGCTCCTCGCGATCGTTACGTTCCGGCGCGATTTTCATCGTGGAAATTGCCCGCCCTTGCTTTTGTATTCGGTACTTTTACTCCCCCTCGAGTCGGTTTTTTTCTTTTCGATTCTACAATAGAGATTTCATTTTTGCCGCTGCAATTTTCCTGTTTTCTCCCTGGTTTCCAAACAGCTCCACGTCCGCGAATCGTCGTTTCAGAAGACCACCGGCGCTGAAATCCCTCCGCAGGATGGCAGGAGCGAGCCGAGAGATCCGGCAAGGCCCTGAAGATTCCGTGCTCGCAAGTCATCGCGGTGGGCGAAGCTGGTCTTCGTGCGATTAGGGGCTGTGCCAGGGTAGCGCGGGCCGGGGGTGGTTCCTTCCATCGCGAGGATCGAGATGAGCGATCTACAGGCCACCCTCGAGTTCTCCCTCGAGCTCTGCAAGTTCTACAATGTTGACCTCTTCCAACGCGGGTGAGATTCGCCCACTCGAAACTGCCCTCTTCTTAATCACGGCGAGATCACACCTTCGAACGCGATCGCACCGTCAGCAATCGGGGAACTCGCGAATCATCTCTGTGAGAACGCTGCGAATCCAAGTGTGTAATTTCGCGCACTTATCTGTGCAAAAATTGCACGCTTGGATTTACAGTGTATACGCAGTGTTATTAATTAATATTTTAAGTAGTTAATTAATATTCAGTAATTTTTACACATTTATATAAAAATTACACTGTGATAACGCGCGTACAAAAAAAGTAACGGTGCCATTTATGGCTCGGGTCCCAATTTCGGGTCAAATTTAATTCATTAATGTATTAAAAAAGTACACGTTATGATGAAAACACGGAAAAATATTTTTTCATCATTCTTTAGTTCTCATTTAGAAGTATTGTATTCCAAGGTTAAATATTTAACCTTAAAGTAAGAATAACACGGAAAAATATTTTTTTATCATTCTTTAATTCTCATTTAGAAGTATTGTATTCTAAGGTTACATTCAGAAATATTGTAGATCTTTAAAAAAAATGTAAAATATTATTTACCTACCTATTGCATATTATATTTGAAAAATTACAAAATCTGTATTTCTTAAAGAATCTAATATATTAGATTATATATTTAATACGTACTTTTTTCTCTTGACCCAGAATTGGGTGTCGTATGAACTGTTATAGAGATACAACGCAATTGATCTGTAATTAGGATTAATGCATTAACATTTCTAATTATTATTTTTTATCTAGAATCAATTAACTCGAAGTCACATAATTCCGTTTAAAAGCCACGATATTTACATTGATACTTCTAGTTACTTTTAATATTCGCTCGTCGAATTCTTGCAAACAAATGAAAGTCATACCATAAACGACCCGTAATTAGGGCAATTACCTTACCTAAAATGCGGCCACGTAATTTTGCACACACACAAGTGCGTAAAACCAGACACTTGGATTTGCAGTGAAATTCCTGCAAAGTTATGCGTATGTTGCAGGTATTACCAGATTCGAACGGCTCTCAGAGTGTCGCCGAAGCTGCCGGTCAAGGTGGAGGTTAATCAACCACGAAATCGTAAGCTCGCGCGAGCGAGGCGAAGCAAAGCCCGACGAATTTTACTCCGTCACGTTATCGTCGAGGGGGGTCACGTGAGAAGAACGTCCTCACGCGACTCCCGCCGGCGGTAATAATTTCGCCAAAATTAATCCGTCCTCGTAAACAGAGGGGGATATACAATCTACAATCGCGCCGCGTCGAACTTATCTCGAAGACCTTCCGGCGCCTCTACAACTCGCGCTTTACGACGCTAACTCCTCTCTTAAACACCTCGTGTTTCTCGATATACTTCTACTTTTTACGAGGCATCGCGTGAGCGCCGCGATTTCTCTCTCTCTCTCTCTCTCTCGTCACCGAAAGTTCTCGGCGCCACGCGATGCTCTCGCCGGATTCGTTCACACGCCGGCTCTCCGAGTCCGTTCGCCTCGAAGATCGATCTAGCCCGTTCTCGGGGATGCGAGACATTCGAGGGAAGTTCGGCGGGCGACACGCATATCTACCTGTGTTGCAGACTCCCTGGAGGCGCCCGGTACGAGCAAGCGCTTTCAGATACTCTACAGGAACGAGGAGGTGACACTCGGTACGTCCGTGCTGTTCCGGGCGCACGTGCTCGTGCACAGTCACAAGATCGAGGAGGCCCTGTCGCGCACCCACTTCAATCTGGGCGTCGAGCTATGGTTCAGCGAGCCGACACAGCCGGGCAACATGGCCTGCGTGTCCTCGAGGTGAGCGTCTTCTCATCCCTACGTGGGCGTCGGCGCATTACTATTCTAGCGGCGGCGAAGACGCACACACGGCTGCTGGTTGCGCGGCCCGGCCGGCCGCCGTTATAATCCTTTTATCTCCCGCTTCCGTGTCGCGCTTCCTCTTAGCAGGAACCGTTTCAATTATTATTTAATTACGCCGGCCTCCTCATAGATTTCTCGGGGAAGCAGCGCGGACGCGCGGTGGATCTAAGATTCAAAGCGGAATTTCAGGATCGCGAAAAGAATTGCGGAATAATCGTCGTTGGATAATAAGTACCGCCCCTGTAATTCCGGAGGGGGAGAACTTTCGTTTTCGCGTTTCTCCGGGAGGACGGACGAAGATTAAATACAAAGGCGAGTGTGCGCGTGTAACGCATTTTGTTGTGAAACACCAGATATCCTTTCGGAACTTAAATTGCTGCTCTTGAAATATTCAAGGGACGACGTCGCCAGTCCAGGGAAAGCCCGGGGAAGGGGAGGGGTAGCACGTGCTCTCCCTCTCGCTTCGCAGTTGCGTCTCTCGTGTCCTCCAATAACGACGCGGGCAACCCTGACGCACCCGGACGTGCAGATTGGCGAGGAGGCCGAGCAAGCTCGCGACGCTCGCAATTACAGCGCGCTTCCTCTCGAACGCGTGTCCTCCTTTCCCTCGAGCCGAGTTCCCGGGGCTGATCGCCAGCGGGAAGATGAAAAAGTCAGGATCGCGCCGATCGGGTTTAACCGTGTTCTAACATAATTTCTCTAACGTAACGCGTCGCAAGTGTCCTCATCTTTCAAACGTTTCTTTGGACAACCTATTAGACGCGACCTGTCCGCAAACACGTTCTGAGATCGCGAGGCGGATTGACCGATCGCGGCATCGATTGACGGAGTCACTCGCGTGATCGATCGCCGGGCTTTGACGGACGTGTTCCTTTTTGCAGGGCGCTGCAGCTGAATTTCACACCCACGAAGGGCCTTCACTACCATCTGCCGGTGCTCTTCGATTACTTTCACCTAGCCGCGGTGTCCATCACGATCCACGCCTGCCTCGTGGCACTTCATCAGCCCTACATCAAGTCAGTATCGCTCGATCGCTCGCATTTCGTAACTCTCGAGTAGTACCGGCGCGATATAATCGACGCGTTGTCCCTCACGAGAACCCTCCTCTCTGTTTTATGGAACCGCTTTCACCCCCCCACCCGCGCCGGCGGAACGCAGGAAGAGCATACTGCACTACGTGCAGAGCTGGTGAGTCTCTCTCGGCGACGCTTTAAAGTCGCTCGAGACTTTCCCAATGGCCCTTCACGGCGGATTCACGATATCACGCATCCGTCTCGACCCTCCCCCGAATTCCCGAAATGATCGGGATCTCGAGTTTCAGATTGACGATGAGGTTGATTATTGCGAGAAATCGTGCGCTAACGAGCGATGAGGGCAAATATATGTCGCGATGTATCTTGCATTCGGAGGAAAATCTTCGGTCGCGGTAAAAAAGACCTTGCGTTAAAAGCCGAAACTTGGTGTTACTTCGACACAGGGAATGTGTTGAAAAGTACACAAAACAACGTCAGACCAACACACTCACCTTGTCAACATGTTTCGAGGAGGTGAACGCGTTTATTTAACATTATATTCGTTTACTTTCCTATTTGTGTGCTGGTTAACACATTCGTGTGAGAGCAAAATTCTGACTTCGGCCCTTCCAACGTAAGGATCGTGCCGGATTTTGCGTTAAACAAATCGCAGCACGGGTCGCCGTTAAACGCTCTCCGCAAGTGGTTATTTTATCGGTATAATTTCGACGGGGGGAAATTTACCAGCGCTCGTTCGGCCGGAGGGAAAAAAAGGAAGATATTTAGCGACCGCGCTCAGCGTAAGCGGCTTAATCAACAATTGATCCGACTTTATCGCGACGGTTGCAGCGCACCGCGAGGCGGCAAGCCCTGGCTGCAGTTTAAACAATCCCCGGCGAACGGTGACAACAGTTCGACGACCTTCGGGAACATTGTGAGTTTGCGCGCGAGGTGAACGTGGGCTAACGTCATCTAATAAATGCAGGCCCGCGGCTCGTTTCAGGAGAGCACCACGAGATGCGTCGGCTCGACGACGAGGATGCAACACGCGAGACTGGTGCAGCAGGAAGTCACGAGATTGCTACTGGCGGCGAGGGAATCTCTGCTCAACGACCTGTCCGACCTGGCGAGGCTGCTGCCCTCCTGGCAGCAAAGGGCGCTCGAGCTCGCACAGAACACGCACAAAGAGATCACGAAGGTACCGACGTCTGTGGGAGACTGTTGCTCGAGTCGCGCTCGATGGGCTCTCGATATAAGCGGATACATTCACTCTCTTGTATTCACTTATATCCTTAATGGATCACCTCTCTCTTCAGTCTGTGATGCTCGTGATCTTGGAGTGATCTTATTTGGCGCTAACCTGTCATTTAACAAACACGTTCAAAATATTGTTTCATCCTCATATAAGTGCTCGGTTTGATTTTTCGCTGGGGCGAGCATTTCAAAAATGCCACCACACTAAGATTATTATATCGTGCATTGGCTCGATCTAAGCTGGAGTATTGCTCCACCGTTTGGTCGCCATATTTTAATCGGCATCGTGATGTGATTGAACACGTACAACACACAAGTTTTTACGGATGGCTGCCTATCGCTTGGGTAGTCCCATGGCGTTTAACTGCCGTGACTATAATTTGATTTTATCAAAATTAAACGTGAAATCCCTTGAAAATAGAAGAACGATCATCGTTCGTTTTTATACTGCTCGATCGTTTTATCGATTGTCCTGATTCGTTACGTTTCATAAATCTAAATGTTACAGATAGACAATTGAGACAATGCAGCACTTTTTATATTAATTATCGCCGCACGTTATACGGAACTTATTCTCGTCTTAATGAGATTGATGATTTCCGCGAATAAATTGTCTACCTCTGTTAATTTCTTCGATGGCTCTGCGTCGGCGTTTAGACTCATTCATGTAGTTTCACTTTAGCAACTTTACTTCCTTACTATCTTAACAACTGTTCTCCTTTCTGACGCATACTGAAGGATTCTTCCCGTTAATAAAGATTATTATTATTATAACTCTTCCTTTGTCCGTTGCTCGCAGCTGATGGACACCGAGGAGGCTGACATAGCCCAGCTCTGCGCGCAAAACATCGTCCTCTGGCAGCACTTCCTGGAAGCGTTCTCCGGCCGAGAAGCGGTCCATCAGCATCTCGCGCGGATTCACCATCAGCTGAGAGTGAGTGCGGCTCGCCGAAAGAGTCTCGGGAAGTCTCGATTGTCCGTCGGCTCTCGGTTAAGTCGGACGGATCGTTAACTTGCAGGTGAAGCGCTTCGCCGAGGGTTTCTTCGTACTGGAGAACCCGAGAACGTCGGCAGCGGGCTGCTACGACGCGAACTATCAGTCTTATCAGGCGGTGAGCGAGGCCGCCCGGCGATCGCGTTACCTCGCGTCGTTGCCGCCGTTGCCGGTCCACTGTCCGGAACTGGACGGCGATCTTCACTCGTTGCCTTTGATCTTCGAGGATCAGTACGCCGACATGCAGCAGAGGCACAGGAACAGCGGTAGATCCTCCTCCCTAGCGACACGACGCGCGCGATACTTTCGGGATAGAAGGCGAATATCGCGAATATAGAAAATCTTACGAGATGTCCGACTCCGCCTGGGAGATTTCTTTCCAATTCCTTCCGACTTGAATTCTCACCTTGAATGTTTTATTCCGACCAAATAACACACGAACTCTCTCCGGACGCTCCCTGTTTCTGTATTGGAGATACCCGCGCGGAGAAAATATTGTACTGAGGAACCCATTTAAGGCCCGTGTCCAAGCAAGAATTTTGTCGATTCGATTAAATGGGTTTCTCAGTATAGCAGAAATTACCGCAAGATTTCGTAATGCTCGACCATGCCGGAATTACGACTGAAATTACGACGCGTGTTTATTGAATATTTCGTATTTCATGCGCGTACTCGTCGCTGGAGAAATTACGGCAGACGTGATAATTTCGGCGGCGATTCCGGCACGGTGCAGGCGTCGCAAGATTTGGTTATGATTTTCACCGCGACGTTTCCTCCGCGAAACAGTTCCCAACATGGACGACTGTAGCTGCGGAATAGCGGCGATACTGGAGTCGCGCTCGATGGGTATCTGGTCGCCCAGGAGCGAAGGCGCGGCCCAGGACATCGGATCGATCCAGGCCCGCCTGATGCTGACGCCCTCCACGCTTCCTGCGAGGCACAGCAAGTCCTTGGACCAGCTGGGGCCGGAGCTGGTGCCCCTGCAGCCCAGAACGTCGCCGAAGACCCTACCGAGGTCCGTGTCGACCCAGCTGTTTCCGCGGCAGCGCGGCGGCGGTCGCAACGTCACCCCGCCCGCGACGGTGCCTTCCAGAGGAAGAGCCAGGTCGACAGTGCCGTCCAGTGCTACCCTCTTCCCGCCGTCGGGCCAGCAGGCCTGTTCCGCGCCGAATCCATCCCTCGGCTCCACGCCGGTGATCCCCCTGCCCCGGGCCAAGTCCACGCAGATGCTGGTGCCGAACCGGCAACAGCAGCAGCATCAGCAACAGTCCGACCATCAATCCACTTCCATCACCTCGCTGCTGGCCGCGATGTTTCCCGAGTTGCCGCCCGGCGGACACCTGCCCGGTTACCGACCGTCGTCCAAATCCTGCGAGCAGAATCTCACGGTGCCGACCTGCTTGGGTGCTTTGGATCCCGACCAGCTGCACGACTGCTTAACGGACAGGAAATCGGCGAATGTGGAAGGTATTTCCATCGAACGTCCCAACTCCGGATCCGCCTTGACGTCTGTTTTGATTTCTGTCTCTTCATTCATCCGCGTTCACTTATGTGTTGATTGTATCGTTGTTATTCCCTTCCGACTTGAGCCTTCTTTTACCTAAGAAACTAGGTGAAATGTTACCTTGTCCATCTATTGGCTACGTTAGGTGTTTGCAAAAGTTCGCGAGGTCATAAACAGATGACTGTAGCAGCGACTTAGCAATTGTCTTCCTTTAAGGAGATCCTGCAGCCCGATTCTGTAACTTCTTAACGGCGATGTTACCAGCGTGCCGTTGCGCAGCTTTCCTGCCGTATGTTATACCTGCGCAACGGCGACGGAACCGTCGTTAAGAGTTACAGAACAGAGGTACTGGCGTTCGATTTATCGGCCTGTTATATCGCGAAAATTTGTCAACGCCACGCTCATTACTGGCAGTACAGAATAAAAGATTTCTTCCGCACAATTATAATACATACGTTAACGTAAGCGGAAGCTGTTGATTTTGTTCCAAAAACGTTTTATAATTCGTGAACTTTTTTTCATCTTCCAAATAAAGTCAACTGTCTTCACTACATCGACGCGTGTGTGCCCGGGAAGAAATGATTGCATATGATGATACCTAATTATATAAAATCATATATGAATTTTGCTCATGTATGATCATACATGTTCGTACGAAAAAAGGGATGTGCCATTTAATTAAATATCGATATCATGCGCTGTCAGAAGCATGCGTGATCTTTTTCATTTATTCAGAATATTCAGATTGTCATTCATTCAGATCGATGCAGCACGATCTATCTAACGCGCAAAATTCCGTGGAAGTAGCGAAAACGGGCCGACGAATGGATCGTCTCGGGGGATGAGACGATTTTATCGGCGCTGCATCAAACTATCGCCCGAAAGGCGGCGAAAAGGTTATTAGTAGCAACGGTCGGCACTTTGATGAAAATATCATATGTCATTTTATTATTATTAATAAATAAAAATGGCTTTAACATCGTGTGAACTTTCGCAAGCGCCTAGTAAGCACGTACACCGTGGTAAGAAATACATTTCTAATTATATCATCTATAAATAAGTTTATCCGATAATTCGAGAGACACGTGAAATGACGCGCCGGGGAGTCTCGTTTCAGCGAATTTCTGCCCCGTGTTTCGTACAGACTATCATTCGCTGGACACCAGGAGGATACGAAACCTGCTGGAGCCGCGGAGCCATCGTCTGGGGACACGCCAGCCGCTGCCAACGACCACTAACGACCAAAGTAGCTTTTTATCCGCCAAGGCGAACGTAAACGGCGACAGCTTCCCGCAGGATCCCCAACCGCTGCACACCGCGACCCTGGACCGGGTCACTTACCGGAACAACGCCCGGAAGCCCGGACAGCACCAAACGGGAGGAAAATACAGTCAGAGCAACGGCGTCGAATGCCGCAGGTATCACACGCTCGGTAAGACGTCGATATCGGCGCAGAGGAGTCGCGAGATATCGGAGTCCGTGAACGGCGGCAGCTACTCGCTCCTGGCGGAACCCTCGAGCAAGAGATCGAACTACTGCGCGACGGACTCGTTCTTCTACCGTACGAACGGCAGCACCAGCGGGCGAACGCGCGACGAGACGGACAAGCCGAAGAGGCCGAAGAGCACGGAACGGCTCGTCGACGACGCGATGGAGCGCAACGAGTGCTGCGATTTCCGGCGAGATCGGCCGAGGAGGAGAACCGACCGACCGTCCAAGTCGCCGCGCAACGGAGCGGCGCACAATTACGGCGACGAGGAGCCGCGACGCGGCGAGAAGAAGAACGCGGAGACGCCTCAGGAGCCGGTCTACGAGGTGATAGCCTTGAAGCTGGAGCCGAAGAGGGAGTCACGTGTGGAGAGGAGAAGGGACAGGCACAGCAGAAGGCCGCACTCGGCGCCCGTTCTCGACACGGACCACCCGCCGGAGAAGAACAAGAAGTGCAGCCACAGGAATAGAAAACCGGCGCCACCGCCGCCGGCGTATCAGGATCTCGCCGACGCGCCGTTGCCCAAGTACCGGCATGCCCCTACCACGCCCACGACGAGCGTCCTCGAGGTGGAGAACAACAATAAAATTATCCTCAAGGTAAAGCGACAAGACGCGCCGGGGGACTCGCGGACGGTCGGTCATCCGCTGGGGAAATAAATGCGGCGGAATCTGCGCGATGCGACGAAATGTTTCTTCAAGTTTCTTTGCTCACTGCATCGATTCCATTCTGTCACTCTGCATGCAAAAGTATCAAAGCGATGTTATCGAAAAGTGAATACCTGACGACGTGTATTTCATGTCTTATAGTGAAAAGTCCGAGTAAAAAGTGCAATATCTCCAAAAGTATTCACACTTTTCAATGAGCTTATCCTGGTATCTTTTCTACACAGAATGAGTAGAGGAATCGATTTGTGTTTCAAGAAACTATTCTACTGATTCTATTAAAAAAAGAAAAAAAGATAAAGTTGACCCGGCAGTAACCCTCCGACTTTGACCCAAGGTCTGAAATGAATATCAGATGAATATAATCAATCGAGCCCTTCAACACCGAGTAACTTTTGTCTGAACATGTATCTTTTCTCCTGCGGAGATAAGCTGGTTGACAGATTAAAATGAGACATCCTATAAACAATATAAAAGTGCACGTTACATCAGCACATTCGCTTTCCCCGTTCTCAGATGGAGCCCATCAAGTCGCCCATGGATGTGCCAACGGCGACGAACGGCACCACGCCGTCGGACGCGTCGAGCGTCGTGGCGCCGTTGCCGAACGTGAAGAGGCTGCGATGCGCCAGCGTGCCGGTGGCCCAGAACAAAGTGGTGGTGCCGCGCAGCGCGGTCTCCCTGCCCTGCATGCCGATACGCGACAGCAAGGACAGCCTGAGCAACAACCTGCCGGTGATCCCGAATCCCCTCAGTCCACCGTCCACCAGACCGAGCAGTCCCACTCCGAGCTCGAGCTCGAGCAACCTCACGTCCGAGTGTTCCGGCTGGGTCAGCAGCGGCGACACCTCCAGCTCGGAGCAGCGTCGCTGCGCGAAGCTGTCGAGCGAGCAGCTGCGGCAAAAGCTGTCGAAGATCGTGCCGCGCAAGGAGCGTGCCGCGAAGGAGAGCGTCGAGGAGCACTCGTACGAGGAGGTGCGTCTACCGCCGCCGAAGATGTTCCAGGACGAGCCACCGCCGCCCGAGGAGTTCCGGGATCCGCCAGCGCCGATCGACAATCTGCTCTACCACGTGTACGAGACGGTGAAGCAGACCAGAAGCCCGAAGCAGAATAAAACGGCGCCCTGCAGCCCGCAGCGGAACCGCGACCGGGAGAGCACTTACGGCGTCAGGGACATCTGCCTGGACTGTTATCAGGAGGGCAAAGAGCTGCTGCAGTCCACGCAGGACGACTTCATCAATTTCAAGAAGTGCAAGGAGGAGTTCAAGCGGCAAATGAGCTTCTCCGGCAGGATCTACAGGTAGAGTTCTCCGCAGAGTCGATCGCGCATGTTACACGACGCGTGCGATAAAGCCCTCCCGGATTAGAACCGCTTCCTTAAGCTCCCGGTGTTCGCCGAGCGTCGCCTGAGATTGATTGATTTATTCGAACGGGAAATATTCTGCGACTCACAAGCGAGTGAAGAGGGAAACGGAAGATAAAAGTATCAGTCAAATTTAGATTCCGACGTAGCGAAAATAAGTAAACGGTGAGAGAAATTGAAGACGAGAGGACACGAGTCGGGCAATGAATCGAAATTGTCGAGCAGCAGTTATTACACTGCGAGAACAAATTAAACGATGGGATAGTTGATTAATTCGCGACTGTTCAGAATTTATCTCGGATCATTTGCTATTCCTGATTTCGCAAATCGGGATTTAAACCCGAGGTAACGGCGTAACGGTATCCCGAAGATCCCGAAGATCGTCGATTCACCCGTTTCAAAATAATCTCTAGATGACGCTGTGCGCGTACACTGGGATTTAATTGTCGACATTATAATTACGCTTGAGTGATGTTTTTTCTTAATTTTTTTTGTCCTAAACCGCATTGTTTTCCAGCGCATCGTTCGTCACACGACAATGCGTACTTGAAGTATCGTTTCCGCTAGGTGTGCGCTAGGTATGCCCGTTTTGCGTTTCGCTTCCACGTTGTTCCGCAGTTTCGTCTGTCTTTCCGTTTGTAGTTAAGTTCTCTCTCTTTGTCTACCTGATCTCCCTCTAGAGAACGCAAGGAAGCACAGTTGCGTTTACATAAACGTGCCCATTCCTTCGGATACGGTGACCTTCTGAACTCGTCGTCGGTTCATCCATTAAGATCCAATGTGCCTCTTAGTGACTACCCGACCCTGGCCTCGACCCTGCCGTACTTCCACATCAGCGACGAGTATCGGCTCTTCTCGCCGGAAGGTGCTCACCTCATTATATGCGTCCACGGTCTCGACGGTAACGCCGCCGATCTCCGTCTCGTCAAGACGTACCTGGAATTGGGCCTGCCCGGGGCGCATTTGGATTTCCTGATGTCTGAGAGAAATCAGGTAAACCCTTTTGCCGAAACAACGGTAAAAAATGGCAATGTAGATTCACAATCTCAGCTCGACGATTATCCGTACCTTCCTAGAAGTAAAAAAAAAAATAATGCTAGAATCAAATAAACGTAATTATCTGTTTTTCAGCCTCAAGTAATATTTTTATCAATATATGTATATTTTGATAGCTTGTAGTATATTGTAATATTTAATATTTAACATTTAATGTTTAATGTTATTTTAATATTTAATTTATTTTGTATATTTAATAATAGTTTGTATAATATATTTTAATTTTATATTTTAATTGTTGCCTGTACTTGCTTGAATACAATAATACCTTAATTTGTAAATGAATTACTGAATATAAGTATAAGGTGGTTTTAAATTTAAGAGAGAGTTTACTAGAATTATGTAATACCTCTTTTCCATTGAAGAAACCTGATAGTTTCACATTTTAATTTTTCTGTTTAACAAATATTTTCTAAAAAAAAATAAATAATTTCTGATATTCTCAATATTATGAATGTAATACTTGTCCCAATTGTTTTAATATATATAAGTAAATGTCTACTTGTGTGAAGAAAATATACAATCAATTATATTTCTACTTCTGATAAATATATGCCAACGAGTATTGGAACAACCATTTTACCTGGATAAATACATATTACTTGAATAGCAGCACACTGTTTCGCTATGCTACTCTCTTTATAGCTTATTCTTTTACGCTCTACTTTTACGCTCATCGTCTCGGTGCTGTAATTATCATCTGTACTTATTTTATCAAGGAATCAATAACTTTTACTTTTATAAATATTTGTTACGAAATATTATTACGAATATTAATTATTTTTGCGAGTATTAATGTCGCCGAGACGAGAAGTGCCGGATCTTCTCAAATCAAACTCAAGATCGCAAGATAGAAAGTATCGAATGGTTGTGTATCGCTTGTGTACGAAAGGGCGACACCTTCTCCGACTTCGACACGATGACCGACCGGCTGGTGGCCGAGATTCTCTACCATATCGAGTCGTCGGGCCTGAACCCGACGAAGGTGAGCTTCATCGGACATTCCCTTGGGACCATAATCATCCGGAGCGCCCTCACGCGACCGCAGCTGCGCCCGCTCCTTCCCCGTTTGCACACCTTCCTCAGTTTGAGCGGACCTCATTTAGGCACTCTTTACAACACGAGCGGTCTGGTGAACGCGGGTAAGAACCTAACTAACGCCTTTCGTCATTCTCTCTCTCTCTCTCGATCGTAATTCGAAGAATTCGAACGTAATGGAAGATAATCGTTTCGTTGAATCGTGCGCAGGTATGTGGTTCATGCAAAAGTGGAAGAAGTCCGGATCTCTGCTGCAACTGGCGATGAAGGACTCGCCGGACGTGAGGCGCTCCTTCATGTTCCGTTTAAGCCAGAAGAGCAATCTGCAGAAATTCAAGCACGTCCTGCTGTGCGGGAGCGCTCAAGATCGATACGTGCCGCTGCACTCGGCCCGAATCGAGCTCTGCAAGGCCGCCGTACGAGATCCGACCGATCAAGGTATCGTATCTATTCACACAGATTCAATCGGTCTGCTCTTTCCAGCTGAACTAGGTTGCTTGTTTTGCCGTTAGAATGGAACAAGCTGTCACACTCTCTCGAAAGAGCTAAAGAACGAAGTCCCAGTGCAACACTAATCTAGCTAAAGAGAACACTGGTCCAAGGGGGCCACTTAACAATTACGTTACACCATGAGGGGAAGGGAGGGAGGTCTATTAGCTTGACGGTCTGTGATAGCAGGGAAGGAGGAAGTAAAGGCCACATGGAACGTCACATTGTTTGCATTCGTTTGGTTGCATTTAGTGAACATTTTTAAGTTTCGACCCAGCTTCGTGTTAGTAATTAAAATGTTAATTCTTAAGTATTTATTCTTTTAAGGAAATTCAACTTTTACTAATCAAAATTATAAAATAAAGTATTTCATTTTTGACGTTACGCCGACAAATTATTTGTATCTTAGGAAAAAATAATCATCACCCACAATATGGTTTTAAGTTATCTTTTCTTATTCTACGTGTCGATGGGTAGGGAATGTATTTCCCCATGTGACGTAACATTAGAAAAGGCAAATATTTTGTAACGAAATATAAGGAAGGGAAGGGGGGGGGGGGGGGGTAAAAANTTGTCAAATGGACCCCTCAATGTCACCGTGTTTACACTCGAATGCATCGATCTGACGCGCTTCTTCTCTTTCTTCCAGGAGCCGCGTATCGCGAGATGGTGCACAATATCCTGTATCCCGTGATGTCGGCGCCCGGCGTAAGCCTCGTCAGATACGACGTGCACCACGCTCTACCGCCGACGGCGAACGCCCTGATAGGCCGAGCCGCACACATCGCCGTCCTCGACTCCGAGCTTTTCATCGAGAAGTTCCTGCTGGTGGCGGGATTGAAGTACTTCAGATAAGGAAAGGACTGTCTAGCGCACGGAAAAAAGGGGGGAGGGGATAAAGGAACTGATTAGATTGTAGCATATAAACGAAAGGGGAGTAAGATAAAGGAGAAAAGAGGAGAGGAGACGAAGAAGAGATATATAACTCTCTCGACGGACGCTCGGACGCGCGTCGACGAGCGTGTCGCGCGCGATTATAGCGTAATTCGGAGACGTCCTGTCGAGCCTCGCTTCAGCCGCTTCCCGCGGTCGCTTCCTTTCGAAGAAACGGCCCGCGAGGCGCCGGGCAAGTCGATCCTCCTTTTTTTTACACGAGAAACGTCACGTCTCGGGACGAATCGCCGCGCATCCTCCGATACTCGCGAGCGTAATCGCCGAAGGGTAGTCACGCGCGCATTATAGCGCGTTTATCGAATTCACTCGACGAATTCGCGACGCTCGAGAGTTCGTTCGAGTCTCTCGTCAAAATCGAACCCGTGTAATTAGTCGTGGAATGGGCCTATTTTCCAGTGATGGTACAGTAGCGGTAGCAGTCTTCTCCGACTCGAAGCGAGAGAAGGAGCGGCGAGAAGGAGGAGGCGGGAAGGCGCGCGGAGAGGAGTGTCCGAAGGTGTGCGAGGGGGACAGTACGAGGATCGAGTACACAAACCGAGACACTGTTAGTATTTAGTTACGTCGTCGCTGTGAGTGACACGCGTAGTGGAAATCGCGCGAAATCGGGGCTGAGATCGGCGCGCTTTCGGCGCTTCCGGCCTAGTGAAGAAATAATCAAGCGGAGGAAGCGAGGACGGCCGTCGGCGCGTGTCAGGCTTCGTCAACGTCGCGCGCGCGCACGAGAGAGAAAGAGAGAGAGAGAGAGAGAGGGAAACGACGAAAGGAAAATCGGTCGTCGACGAATGCGCGGCGATCGCGCGCGAGAATTCAGAGGCGTTCGCTCTTTGTGATTGCATGAAGGGGGGGGGGGAGGAAGAAAGGCGAAGAAACTCCCCGGGGGACGGGGAGGAAGCTCCGTCGCCGGACACGTTCTCCGCGATGCGCAGCGGGTTAAGACGGAATAAATAAAAATGAAAAAGTAAGCGGGAGATCAATAATAATAATGATAATATTAATAATAATAAAAGTAAACGGACAATGCAACGACACACATTGTCTAGACGCTAGGAAAGTTACGAAACGCATGTCAATTGTTATCCTCAGATAAGTGTGAGTGCGGTGAGTGCGGTGAGTGCGGCGAATGGATGAGAGTGCCGAGTACGACGCTGTGAGAGAGAGAAAGGTGGGGGGGGGG
>NW_014555944.1:1852609-1881766 GCF_001313825.1 Dinoponera quadriceps
GGGGGGGGGGGGGGGAGATTGAGCGATCCGACGAAGAGTTTATCGCGTGAGGCAGCTGAGGATGTGAAAAGGGTATGCCGGGAAGGAGATATGAGAACGTGCGAAGGGGGGAAGGGAGGGGAAGGTGGTAATCAGCGTTATCGACGTTAAACCCGTTAACGGGAGGACTCAGGAGGGACGCGGTAATGCGTTTTACCGGCGTTTTACCGGCGTCTCATTAACGAGTCTCCACGGTGCGGTCTCAGTGCAGTGAAACGGGGACTCGCGTCCTGAAACGCGCGGCGGTTCAGAGTGCACTCCGGGGTGCGAAAAACGGACGCGATGCTGCGGCGGGAGTGACTAAACACATCAGGTATATGAAATCCCTCCAATACTAGATCTCAATTGCTCAGAACAATCTATTGATGAAAAACAAATGAGAGAGAGAGAGAGAAGAAGAAGAAGAAGAAGAGAGAGAGAGAGAGAGAGAGAATGATATTAATCGTAAATCGAGCGGCGAAGCAACGCGAAGCGTCGCGGCCGCGAGTGCTACACACGGCTGCTGTCGAAATCGTCGTCGAGGAACGTGGACGAGAACTCGACCTTACTTACTCGGTTACTTCGAGATCTGCGGGATGTTCCGGAATCGCCGACGTTAATTTGAACGACCGATTCCTCGAGTGATTCGCGAAATTGGTCCTTTTCTCAATCAAAATGTAGAGACGTCGGGAGAAGGAGTTTTTCAAATTATCAGCGGTCACGAAAATGAAAGATCGTGTGACTCTCCGATCGAGTGACGAGGCTCGAGTGTCCGTTTGATTTCGCGATGTTACGATTCGCTCCTTCGGTAGAATTTCGAGGTCTAACTACCGAGGTACTTAATGTTGGGCGCAAACCGAAATGACGGCCGCCGTCGTGAAGGTTGAACTTCAGATTCGCCAAATGTTCTGTCACTGCAGTCTAATTGGGTGTTTCCGACACGTTCTCTGTATACCAAAGCCGCGGCGTATGATCGTAGCGATTCGCCGCGAAAATGACGTCTTGTACCGCGACGAGTATCAGGACAATTCGTTTTCGGAAGATCCACAATTCGCTTTCGGAAGGAACGCTGAACTTCGTGACGTGAGTTTCCATTCCGTGGGACATTTTCACAGCCGACGCGTGTTCCCTTGTTTCTAAGTGACGTAGTGACGACACGAGCAAGCCGATTCCCGCGAATGTATATTATCCGTTCTGTAGATTGCAGTTGGATGAATCAAGAGTCGCGGTACGAGACGTCCGTGTTATATCGCGTGTCGACAATTCGAAGATGGAACATTGCGAGAGCCAGGTGTATCGCGCGTACACGCGTGCGCGCGCGTGGTTCAAAATGCGAAATTCTCCGAATTTTCGTAAGAACGTTGAGATTTTCCAAAGCGCGAAAGTTCGCCGGGAACACTTTCGCGCCTTTCGAAACCATTCGAGTGCCACCCGAGTCGAAATTTCAGCTCTACCTCAAGTCTTCGAAGATCTTTCACTGTGCTTCTCTCGATGCTGCAATGGAAAGTTATTTCCGTTTTCTCTACTTGGAGACCCAACGTAGAATTAAAATTTAGGCCCCGGAAGCCTAAATTCCCTGTGTAGGGAAATGGGAACTCATTCCCGCTTTCTCCGCTTAACGTGGAATTTCAAATTTCGACTCGGGATACGCGGTTGCCCGAAATTTTAGTCCTACAATTAAGAGTCTTCGAGTAGAGGAGACGAAAATAATTTCCCGCTTGTAGCATCAAAGAAACACTAATAATGCTCCTTCGATTCTGTAAAGGGAATTTAGATCTTCCCGGGGGTGGGGAGGAAGGAGGAGAATTTTAAATTCTACGACAAGTCTTCAAGTGAGGAAACCGGCAATAATTTCCCCACTTGTAACGCCAAAACAGCACAATGAAAGACCTTTGAACACTGAACGTTGAACCAAGGACTAAAATTCCGACTCGGGTATTTCGCAATTTCACTTCCCGACTTCGTCACGCCCCCCCCCCCCCATTGAGACANACAAGTGGTGTGCGCGAGAGATACCTTCCGCGATTTTCCATCTCACAATTGCCGCGCTGCAAATCTCCGCGAATCAGCACAACGTCGTCGAGCGCGAAGGCGCGCGTAGAAAAATCACGATTTTTACATTAACGATTCCATTAACGTAACGTAACGCACTGTGCGTCCGAAACGGATCACGCGAGTCATACGTCGGCTCCCGATAATGCGATAAGTAATATACGTCGTGCGTAAGTCATTCAATGTAAGCGTTCATTTACGCGCGTGAGAACGGGCGAACGTCTTCTGTATCATCATAAAAAACGACCACCTTGCGAGTCCATCGTTCACGTGTATACTGCGCGATCGTATAATATATAAATACATACATATATATATATATATATATATATATATGTATATGTATATATATATATATATATATCATTGGACATCTGTGAGCTGTCGAGTAATGATACGATAAAAAATTGCGCGAGTAAGTGCAACTTCAGCGTCAGGCTGGAAAAGAGTTAGTAGAGTTACACAACACACGCGAAAGTAATCGAAGTAGCGCGGTTCGGAAAATTTAACCCGGATTACCGCGAGATCGCGCCGAGATCAGCGATTCGGACAAGTTTTTTGAAATCACCGATACCTTTTCTAATCTTATAAATGTCTCACGAGAGAAATAGTCGTCGAGAGGACGAAGCAATAGTGATTCGTGAACAAGAAAAAAAAAAAAGAGAAAGTTTATCGCCCGCTGCTCTTACGAAAGGTTGCGCTTCCAACGGACACGCGCGCGGCCATCCATCTCGTTGTTCGCGGGGTTGAAATTCTTTTTTGGTTTGATGCAAGAAGTTCGACTTGCTGACGCAAAAGGGATCTCCCGTCTTACAGTGACAGGTCGTGATTATCGTTTTATCCGCCGCCGGTTGATCATTCTTTTCATTCCCCCCCGAATTCAGAGTGGCCGACTGCGAGGCACGCAGGACTCTGGCGGTACCGAAAGATCTCTCGGTCCTTTCGACATTTCTGTCTGTTTCACCGAGGATGAGTTCACAACGCGGCCAACGGGATGGGCTTCGTCTGATAAATGTGTTGATTGCTCAATGAGACGATCTCGATAGCGTTTCTAACGTTCGTCGAGGCGACCCAAGCTGAAAACGAAAATCAGCATTCGGGATCCGCCGACGGATCGAGAACGTACCTCGAGGACTTGTCAATTTCTGCACAAACGCGTCTTGATTTCCTTCGTGCGTCGGACAGCCGGCCCAATTTTCACCGGGCGTCGCGCCGAAATCCAGAAGCGGGATTAAATCACCGTAAAACATTAATCACGATTCAAAGTTGGAGTAACGCTCGTCGCCGCGCTGGTCGGCGCTTCATCGGGGATTTATGACGCTCGTGTGCGCCGCTAATGAACCCGACGAATGCACCGGTGTGAATGAAATATTTACGTGTTCCGGCTGTATCGACGCGATCAAATTTTCGCTCTGCGACGACACGTTTATCAGGTAAATAGCCATCGCCGCGTGCGTGTGCGTGCGTGTGTGTGTGTGGTTAAAAGAAGCTATTCTCTCGAATAAATCTCGCTGATGACGCGCCTCTCGCGCGCGTCATCGATCGGTCGCGAGCGAGCGAGCGAGACAGGCAGTTCTCTTCTCTTCGTCCGCCGTCAGCAACTCGTCGCGCGAATCGTGCGTGAAAGGAAGATTTAACGAATCCACGGGATGACTCGTAAGCTCGGGGATTCGGCGGCAGCCTTTCGCGATTCGCTTCTTCCGCGAGGAACAGAAGGATCAAAAGGAACTTTCATTGCTCTCCTATTGTTTGCTCAACCGTATATCGTCGTTTCTTCATTATATAATTGTACGATCGCGACGCGCGGTACGTTCCAGCCGCGAATTATTGACTTTGTACTCGTCTCGTGTAAGTTTAAGTTTTTAACTTACCACCTAAGGCGCGCGATTTTCTAGGGGAATTTGTCGGGGAGGGGGGAGCGATCGGGGCGATGATCGATCGTCGCCGCGATCGATCGCGAGCGTTTCCTCCGCGTTTCCTGTTTCTCGGTACGTTTTAGAGGAATTTTCTTCGGACCGGACTTCAAGGACGTTGAGTCGTCGTCGCGGACCTTTGGCGGACGTGTCCTTGCGTAATTTACCATTCACTCGTGTATTCATTCCTTTTCCTCCATCCCGTGGCGTCATCCCCCCCCGGCTGGAGTACGTGCAGCGAGTTCTCCGCGTGACAAATCGCAACGGCCTCGCGAGACAATTAAACCGAGCGAAGTTTTTCATAACGCGCGATCGCGCAATCAATTCGTATCGGACTGGCCCGGGCTCTCTGCTCGGACTTTAAAGCCCGCTCCGGACGATCTGTAATTCAGCACGGCGGAAATTTGCGAGGAAACGTTTGAATAATAATCAGAATCGCGTCGTACACCTCGATAAATCCCCAGGTGTTTTCTACTCCCCGCGCGACACGTAAAATTGCAAATAGGATTCCACCCCCGAATTCTATCGCGAATTATAGATCGTCTAAGGAGGGGCCAATCGGGAACGGAAGCGCGAATGTAAACGAGCGAGGATTTAACGACTGTTTGAGAACGCCAAACGTCCTCGGGAAACAACATTGCACCGATTTAAATGCAAATTACAAATTCGAAATATTAATGTTTATCTAAAGAAGAGGTCGAAGAGTTCGCTTTCTCAACTTCTCATCCTATCTCTCGTGTTCTTATCTTCTTCTCTAAAATAATAATCATAATAATAATGATGGTGATAAAAGAGACGGAAGAGTTGTAATCTTGAATGACGCTAACATAATCTGGACATGATAAAAGGACGAGAGTTCTCCTGAAAGTTGAGCGCCGAGGGTCCGAGGACTGCCAGTCCGGCCGCGACTCCCTTTTTCCACTTTGACGCATCGAAACTTTCATCGACACTCGGAAAAGGAGAATTCGCCATCGTATTCCACTTGTGTCGCGACTATCGTCGTACAGCCGGGCCCGACTAAATAACGACACCACATGATCGTCGATCGAACCACTTACGAGTGAATGAGAGAGAGAGAGAGAGAGAGAGAAAGAGAGAAAGAGAGACTGTACGTAACATAACTGTATGCAAACGGGATTTAACGGAAGACGTCATTACAAGAGGAACACCAATGAAGAAGTAACAATATGTACACTATGCATAATATATAAGTACCTATAAAAGATGAATAAAAGATGAATAAATCTACATATATACATATGTGAGAGATAGATTAATAAAAAATCTCAAGCCACCGCATCATTGTTATTCACCAACACCGAGAGTGCATTCCCCGCTAAGTATAATCGATAAACCCGTTCGAATAACTTAGGTCGGCCTGTTTTTACAGAGCCGATTATGTACAATAATAGAGGCGGGATATCGGGATAAAGAGGCCGATTTAATTACGTTAAAATAGACATAGGGTCATGACATATGAATATCTCCGGTGGAAGTCGCGCGTGACAGTCAGGACACGTGTGTATGCGCGCGTCCGTGTATACATGTAAGAGAGACGGAAAAGTCATCCATAAAAAATAACAATGTTGCCTCGGCCGCGGATGTAAAATGTGCACCGCGCGCCATTTCCCGTGTCGTGTAAAATAATTTATTCGCGGCACACGGAAATCGCCCGCCGGCTTTACCGAATATAAAAATCGCGCATCGCGCGTGCGTAATGTGTCGTCCGAAGAAATTTCACGGCTCGAAGGTAAACTCATAAAAAAAAAAGATCAATGTGAAGAAGAAAATAATGTCCCTTACAAAATGATAATGGTTAAAATCACGGACGATTAAAACGCGTCTTTTAATCGTCGCCTTTAGCGCGCGCGCAAAACTACGCGTTAATTGGCGCACATTAAAATTCCCGAGCTGCGATTAACCGAGGGGGGGGGGGGGAGGGGANTTCTCTAATTCAACCCTCGGGTCTCCAATTTTTTTTCCTCCCTTCAGCAAGCCGTTTCCCCGTCGTTTTCTCACCGGTAAATGGGATTTTGCTGTTACGACTCGAGAAGCCTACTCAGGTCGACTGTCGACAACGGTGTAACAATTAAACACGCCCGAGCTTTTTCCGGTCCGCGGAAAGTGAAAGTCCGTTTCTTTTCCCGAGCGCTTCCCTCCGTCTTTTTCGATTTTTCAACGTCATTCCGCGGCTGTTCGAGACGTCAGCCGAGACAACATCGCGTTTTCTAAAAAATTTGTGGATATTACCGGAAAAGTGTCTTTTGACATTTTCCCGAGAGGAAGCTACGATATTAATTTACTGTTATTGAAATCGACTCGTTTGTTCGATTAGATGTTCAGAATTTTCTTTTTTCTACAAACGACATCCACAAAAATCCACAAAACGACACGATGTTGTGTCGACTTGTGGCGCTTCGATTTTTCCGACGACGTTCAATCGAGTTCTTGTACAACGTACATCGACTCGTCCCGCGTCCATTGTATCCCCTCCTCATCCACGGCGATGATGTCGTTAGTCTCGGCGGAAGCCTCGTCAGGTTGGCCAAACTTTTCCCGGCTCTTCGACGTTGCTTGCCCTGAAAGGTCACATCGGCATATTTAATCCATCAGGACTCCTCCTCTCTCGCGGAAAAGGTGAAGAGTCGCGTATACGAACGTGCTGTGTCGGTGGGATTTTTTCGTGCGATAATCTAACCCAGTGAATAAACGAACTCTCGTGTATTTTTTCACGCGTTTCCGAAATCCATCGGCATTTTCCGAATTTCGTCGAAACGATGACTCGGACATAATTTCACGCAATCGCGACACTTTCAGGAATAATTCACTCGGGAGCGTTCGATCGATCGATATCGCCTGTATCCGCGTCGCAGAAAGAGTTGCTTATGAACCCATCGAGGCGCCCCGTCGTAAATACGTATGCGAGGGGGAGGGGGGAGGGCGCGTGCGGTCGGAGAGGAGTTTAATCATCTCCTTTGAGATTCGCGACAAAAGGCGAAAGGTGTCGTATATTGCACCGACCTTGACCAAGATCCTGAGCTTTGCCCAGATAGGAATATTCGCGCGCGTTCGCTAAACCTATCACGCAGGCACTGAGACCGCTGCGGCTGAGATTCATGGGAGATGCGTCGTACCATTCGTTGTAGTCCGCGTCGTAACACTCGACGTACGGGACCGTGCTCGATCCTGCGAACACACATTTGCACGTGTAAACACGCACACGTCTGCAGGAATTCAACACCGACCCTAATAAAACCTTTCCTAATCAATAGAATCCCCATCGTGAATCCCTCATCCGTAAATCGTCCAAACGCGAGATGCACGCATATTCAGAGGTTTACTGGGGATTTGTTAAAAGCAAAAAAATATATTCACGACGCGTTTCGATGGTCGAAGTCGGGAGGGAGGGGATGTTACAAGGTGAGGATTTCTTTCAGGAAAATACCGTTGTAACCGCCAATGACAAAAATCATATCGTCGAGGACCGCCGTGGCGAAATTGCTGCGTGGGCTAAACATCTCCGACACTTCGTGCCACTGGTCGGAATGGTTTGGAGTGTAGCGCTCTCCTGAAAAATAAATATATATATATATATATATATTTTTAGAATGGTGCTCTTCAATGCGGAGTGTACTGCTATTTCAAACAGTCGCCATGTAAAATATTTACCGTGCAGTCACACAGGTACAGAGAGAAAGTATCCGTAAAACTGTTGTAACGCGTAAACGATATTGCGTAACTGGCGTAGTTAGAACGAGACAGCCACTTCTACGTCGGTTGGACAAACATTTCGCTATCAAACTCAATTCTGACAAATGCACGAAGTTCCGTGAGACTTCCTTAAGCACGACTCGAATTAATTACTAACGTAAAACACAATGTCATGAGACAATAATATACTTACGAAAACTTGTTGCCAGTCATCAAATATACGCGCATTTGTGCTTAAAATTAGATGTAATTGATATAAATCAATAAGCATTAACGTAAACTAGATTTCCTTCCAGCAATTTCTCCAAATATTGTGTTGTTCGAGAAATTGAGGGTTGCGTAAATTTTCCAAGTAATTGAAAGTATATGTATGTATCGTTTGATAAGAGGCATTTCAACGCGTCACTTAGTAAATGGTTGGTTGAGATCGGTTTAGTCTGTTATTGAACTGCGAAGATTAAAGATAAAAATGAGCTTTCTCGGCATGTGATGTTTTTCTACTGCAGTAAAGAGAGAAATAACGGCTGTGCAAACAACGGGCAAAATTTGTAAAATATATGGAGACGATAATATCGCTTTATCAATCGTTTGGAAGGAGTTCGCTACATTTTGACTTTGAAGATGCAAAGCGCGCTGGAAGACCTTCGGTCGTAGACAATAATCAAATTAAGGAGTTAATAAAATAAAATCGAAAATAAAGCACGATACACGACTCAGGAGGTAGCAAAGATCATAAGTGTTCCGAAAAGTACCATTCATGATTATTTGGTGAAGCTTTGAAACATTCCTCGCTACGATGTTTGAGTTCCACACAATTTGCACGAAACAGGTTGAATGGATCGATTTTTCACTTGCGATCTGCTGTATAAACACAACAAAACTGACCCATGCTTTAAACATATTGTGGCGAGAAAAATAGATTGTTTACGATAACGTCATGCGAAAATGCTCGTGGGACCAAACTGGCGAACCGCCAAAAACAATACCAAAGCCAAATATCCATGCAGAGAAAGTTACACTTTGTGCCTGGAATTATAAAAATATTCTTTATCATGAGCATCTATTAGTACAGAGCCGTACCATAAATTCGGACGTGTACTGCAGCCAATTGGACAATTTGAACCGAAACATTCAACAGAGGCGGGCAGAACTTGCGAATAGAAAGGACGTTTTGTTGCACCAAGCAATGCCAGACCTTACGTCATCGGACTGCCACCTGTTCTGGTCTTTATAAAATTTTTTGAACGGAAAAACATTCGGTCGTTTGCAGGCAAAAAGCCACGTGGATGGCTTCTTTGCCTCCAAATCAGCGAAATTTTTCGGGGACTAAATCATGAAGATTGCTTGAAAGCTGAGTTAAAATAATGCAACAAAATGGTAAATACTTTGTCGAATAAAGTTTCAATTTAATATTCAAAAATTACGTTTCATTTTGATCCAAGAAACTCGTACGAACCTCCCCGATAACCCAATAGAAACATCTTTTTAACATCACTGTATAATATGCTGTCAAAATTACAGTTAGCAAGCATACCGTCAATTAAGTATGTTCTAATGTTAACAAACAAATTCAACAATTTAAGATCGTCATAAGAAAATATCAAAGGCTCTCGACTTCCGATAACGCTCAGAAGAGCTCAGAATATTCAAACAAATAACACCAGGTCGAGTAATTTGTGCAATTCGACTACACTTTCAGGCCTGAGAAGTCCGAACGGCCTTCAGCCGTTCGAAATTGCGAAAAGTAACTGGAGAATTGCCGAAACTAATTTCAAAAAGTTCGCAACAATTCGAACTAACCGGAACTGAGTCTGGCGACGCCGCTGAACCCGCCGAGGGCGTAGAGACTGTCGCGAAACGCGACGAGGGAGACGCCGGATCGCGGGCTGATCATCGCGCGGATGTTGCTCCATTGGCTGGTCTCCACGTCGAAGACCTCGGCCGAGTTGAGGATCTCTTGGCCGTTGAAGCCGCCGGCGATGTAGATCCTGTCGTGGAGCACCGCCGCGCTGGCGTCCGATCGTTGCCGATGCATGGCCGGGATCATCTCCCATTGGTTCTTCTGCGGCTCGTACCGCTCGCCGGAGCTCATTCTCGTGCGACCGTTGAATCCGCCGAGCGCATAAATCTTGCCGCCTGCAACGACCGCCCGGGGACAGAGCGATAAATAAACAATAGCGCCCAGCGAATGGAGCGTGGTAAATAATCTTGGTTAAACGAGCGGCGGGAATGAGTAACCGCGAGTTTCCCGGACAGGAGGAGAAGACGGAGGACGAGGAGAGTGAAGCATCCTTTCTCTCACGTTTAAATAAATCTTCCTGGATTCTTTCGGAGGGAGAGTAGGAAATGACGAATCTTACTATTTTTCCCTTGAAGAGCGCTCTATGGAAAAAGCATTTAACATCTAACATTTGCACAAGTTTGACGACGGTAAGGTGTCTCTTAATTGATAAACGAGAGGGTGGTATTATGGCACCCCTTAATATCTCCGCTTTTAAGTAACGAATTCTAGCAGACGCTTATGGAATCATTTGTTTAACAGCCCGCCGTTAACGCAGCAATTAAGGGGGCTTTGGATAAGTTGATTAAAGGGATAAGTTGGCTAATCGATTATTTCTGTTTTCTATTTTCGAACGGATAGAAACGAGCAAGCAGAGATTTCGAATATGTCGAAGACGGTTAGGAAAACCCCTACCTGCTCGACTCTGTAACCTGTTAGGAAACAACAGAAATAATCAATTAGCCAACTTACTCTTTTAGCCAATTTGCCCTGGCCTCCCCTAATTAGGGGAAAAATATAATTAGGACTAAGAAGGATAATTATATACAGTTTTCTTTTCTTTTCCTTACATACTAAGTTGTAAGTCGACTAATAAAAATATTATTATTACGATCATTGGTAGAAGGTGATATTACGATCGTATTCCTAATTAACAGAAAGCCTCGATGAGCT
The DNA here is from genome assembly GCF_001313825.1 of Dinoponera quadriceps. NCBI lineage: Eukaryota > Metazoa > Arthropoda > Insecta > Hymenoptera > Formicidae > Dinoponera > Dinoponera quadriceps. The sequence goes on from NW_014555944.1 coordinate 1,863,257, forward strand.
ACTATTAACGGCATAACTTTCGTCTACGTTCTGATATTCCAAAACTCACCGTGAACGCAAACGCTGACGTAACACCTGGCGTGATACATGCAAGCTCGTTCTTGCCATTCTTTCGTCACCGGGTCGAAGCACCGGACCGTGTTGAAGTGCTCGTTACCGTTGTATCCGCCGATCATGTAGATGAGATTGTTCAGGGTGCATAATCCGTGATAAGCCCTTGGCGTTACGTCCGTGCTCACTGATAGAAACCACCTGTCAGCTCTGGAGTTCACGTTTCCATACATTACATAAATCCGGAGGCGTCGATATCTCTCTACCCTACGATCTTCAAAGCTCGAGCAAGGTCGGTGTATATCTCCCGCGACTTGAAAATCACCCCGGTACACGCGCTCGGGCTCTTTTGACTCTTTACGACCTCATCCACGCCGTTTTAATATTCCCGACCTCACTTTAGTGACAGATCTTCGCTTGATTTATGAAAAATGCACTCCCCTCTTCGGGACGCTACTTAATATTTCATGAAAAATATCCCCGAGTAGCGATATTTACCAAGATCGCTTCAAGATTACATCAAGCGAAATAATGAGCAAACTTGTAACTAATACGCGTCATAGGTATCTTCCTTCTAAGAGAACCATGAACTCCCGTCACAAAATCTGTCACCCTATCTCCCTCTGTGCAAAATATTTACGTATCTGTTTTTCTCTCGCGTTTCTTTTTATTTATTTTTTTTTCAACGCTAAACCTAAACTCCCTTTCTCTCACTCCCCATCGCTGCGTACGTACGCGCGGCGATACTTTCATACGGTCTTAAATTTCAATTTCTATGGAAATCTCCGTTACGCGATATGACTTTGCCGCTTAGGCGCACCTCGTGTCGTAAGTCTCCACAAAATTGGTCGGCGAACCTGTGCTCCATCCGCCAATCGCGAAGAGAATTTCGTAGGGTACGCGCGGCCTCGTGAGGGAATTCCTCAGATCGATCTCCCCGCCGTTCTGCTTCGAGTCCCGCTCGGTTAAATAAGCATTCACCGGCAACAGTATTTTCTGGCAGGCCTTGGGACACACATTCGGATAGATTCGACGTTATTGTAAAATCGTCCTTCACCACGAGGACGGGGTAACGAAAGCGTTACGTACGTGAGGCGCTTATCGTTAACGTCATATTTACGTTTCGTTGGATCGCCTTGAGACGTACGTATAATATGCGCACTACGCTTAGGCTCATTGTTATGCAAGCCGGAGCGAAGCCGGAGCGAAGCGCGACGGTCAACAGGAGTGACGAAGGTGCGTGCTTACTTCATCCCCATCGACGAGCTTCCAGCCGGCGATGTTATTAACGAAATACTTATGAGTCATGAGGCCATAACGTATGCATCCCAGCAACCTGGGCAGATAGGGCCGTCTCTCCTCCAGCCGGCTCTCGACCCACGTCCTGACAGCGTCGAACACGATCTCCTCATTTTTAACGTTGAGCTCGTCGTGGCTTAATATCGCCTCCAGCTCGTCGCAAAGAAGATCCTTGAACTCCCCGCTCTCCCGCATTATCCGCTTGAAGTGGTGATGCACGTACTTCCGGCCTTGCTTCTCGAGATCGCGGCAGAAGTAGTGGCGTGCGAATTTCAAGATACCTGCGGCCAACGCGACCAAGTGCGAATTGCATCCGAGAGAAATGCGAATGAGTTGAGTCTTGAGAAGGTTTTCCAAGATCGAACGTTATAAAAAGGTGGCGATGATCTCGAGGATTAGAGAAATTCAACCCCTTCGAGTTCTATCGTCACACGAGACCAAAGTTACGGTGAAAGTTTCGAGTTAATTTCGGCACAGCGTTTAAAACACGTGACTTGTGATTTAATCGCGAAATGTACGTCCTTTGGCAATGAAGAAGAAAGTTAAACGATTAAATTAAGGATAGTTAAGATCTCTCGTGTTTCTTGCTTCGGCGTTTCGTGATTTTTCCGACTCACCTAAGCAATTGTCCGGTCGCAGCTCTTGCAGCAAAAACTGACAGCAGAGCTGAACGATCCCGAGCACCTCGAATTGATCGGCGAGCGGTAATAGTTGCTCGACATTGTCGGCATTCACGTTACAGGTGCCGGTGTAGGCGTAATCGAGGATCAGGCTGAAGAGCTCGCCGCGAACGAAATTGATGGCGACCTCCGTGGTCTCGGTCTTGCCGCCTTTCAGACTGTAGGTGAAAAGGGCCTTGAAGTACGGGCTCACCGCGGATAATATGACGCGATGAACCGGGAAAACTTGATCCCCCGCGCATCTTATAGCACCGTCGCACAGCTGCTGATTAGCCCTGAAACCGGCGGCCCTGGTTATCATTCTAAAACCGCTGCACATTTCTTAATTAACGACTTGTACTACCACGTAAAATCACCGTACCAAAAGGTGCGAAGGGCGAGCCTTGATATTTCGGAAACATTGCAAAATCGAAATTCCACGATTTAATGTTACTGCAAAACTCCGCGCTTTTTTTTCCCGTGCAGAGAAGCACGAAGAATATATTTCGGTGTAAAACCTAGTTGATTTGTTTATTTTTAATATATTTGAAACTTGGTTAAAACCTTCGCGTTGGCATTACGCCCCGAGCTCTCCGAAATTGAATCGATAATGTAACGACGCGGGAAACCGTTGAGCAACTTTTTCATCCGCGTTGCCGGCGCAACGCGATACTACGCGTAGTTCGCATTCAACGCGAGCGCCGTGCACGGTTCGGCGGTACAACAGTTCGCACTCCCGCGATAAGGAGATTTCGAAATGTCCGCATAAAATAATACAGCGGGGGAATCAATATGCGCCGCCGACTCTCGCGTCGGGCAAACGCACAGATCGATTCGCACAAGAGTTATATAAATAAAAATATGTTTCTCAAGTAATTTTCATTCGCTTTACCATTTCGTTATAGAAATGTATTTAAATGTAATTAAAAACCTCTTATTTAATTGTAATATAAATATTTAAGCGTGCTAAAATATTTATATAGCAAATTTAAATCAAACAATTAAAATAAAATTTGCATGGGAAATATTTATTTCTACGCAATAAGTGAAAATAATAAAGGAAAGATCGTCACGACGCAGCTTGCGCCGCTTCGTTATGCGGCGCCGCTTGCTAGCTACTAAGCTTGAAACTTCAAACGCTAAAAACTACTACTTAGAACGCGCGTTGGACGAAACGCCCCGGGTATGAGCGGGTCGGTTAATTTTTTATGCAGATTCACCACGTCCGAGGAGATTAAAATCGGCGAAACACTGTCCTCTCTTTGTGAATCGTGCATGACGTTTGCGCTGAGCAGTGCGCACTCTTCTTAATTAACGATCTGTACATTTCGCATTACATGTGTTAAAACGAGGAATGGAAACGGAAATGTAGAATTAACGTACCATCTTGAAAAACAAATTAAATATAAAACGAGACACAGCATGCGGCGCCAATAATTTAGTCTGATAAAAGAGAAGAGAGAAGGAGAGATTCGCGCAATTTATCAAAGCAAAAATGAAAATACGAATTTCGTATTTTACGCTAGAAAAAGAGAGAAAGAGAGAGAGAGAGAGAGAGAGAGAGATACACCGTAATATGTCAAATCGTTCAAACGACCGGACCGACTCTTTCCTCCTCTTCGATGTTATTTGACACTTTAAATGCATAAAGTAACAGAGAGAGAGAAAAAGTACGGAAAAGCTGCATCCTGAATCCCCAAGAACGGACGCTTGCCTCACGCTATATCTCACAAGCTCGCGCGCGCGATATTATCTGAAAGCTACACACTGTCCGCCACGAGAGAACTAACGATCCTCATCGCGTGTAACAAGGCCTTAATAACGTGAGCGCGCGATTACGGACCTGAGTTCGGACCAGACCACAGGGAACTTCACGAGGGCGTAATTAGACGGCAGACACATGCATTTCCTGATTCTCGCCGACTGCTTCCGCTTCGGAGTCTGCCTGTGGAGTCTGCCGACGGCGGAAGTGGCGGCGCGTGACACTCGGCAGCGGCACGACTTCCTGAAGTTCATCCTGCCAATGTGGGCTTCGTCACGGTGGCGAATGGAGCCACGTGCGACCGGTGCCTCGCCGAACGATCGCCACATGCCCCGGGCTTACCACCGCCTCCTCTTCTGCTTCTGTCGAACAGCCCTCTTCAGCGGAGCTCTTTCCTTCTTGCGTTTGCTCCCTCGGCAGACACGAGTAGCGCGGAAACGCGCGTGCATGACAGACGAGAGCTGCGAAACCGGCCGGGCCTCTCGATCTCTCGAGATCATAGCGTCGATTCGTCCACTCAATGCGCGCTTATATTCGTGATAATCGGCAGATTACATACTCGGGAGACCGCACTGAATTCAATAGAAGTACCGGGAGAGGTATTTGAGACGTATTGCCCATAATTCGAAGCAATGGCATTGTGAAGATATTTGATTGACCTACATTACATTTCTGAAAGTAACGCCGAAAGTTGAGCAATAATTCCGAGCTCGGATCAAAAGTTATTACACTTTGAAGGAGGTTATAAGGTGAAATGAGCCTGATAAGAATTCAATGAAACTTCCACTGCATATACATTAAAGTATTATGTAACTCGTTACTCGTGCAATTAATAAAGGTTGGCCATCCGAGAGCTGGAATATTCGTAACTGAAGTCGACGCTTTTTATACGTGTTTACTTGAGAGATTCACGTATTACTTTTAATTTCTACATTTAATACTTTATAAACTAAAAAAATAATATTTTAATGAAAATCTACTGTGATATTAAAGACTAATATACACAAATTTCGAAATTATTGACCATCTTGTTTTGAAAATACAGCGCTGTAAAATTCATAATTTACAGTAATATTCGAAATATATATACATATGCATATATTTAAACATTTAAACGTATCTTTCTATTACCTGCGCATATCCATTGAATCAACCGATGCACGAAAATAGTATTAATAAGAAAAATAAAAAATAATAATATTTCTGAAACTAAACGAGATATGAAATTCTTGTTTTTCAGCGACTTTATTTAGAAAAAAATTAACTTCATCACACAATGCCCATTTCAATATCAGTTATTGGCAAATAAGAATTTCATATTTCATTTCAGAAATATCAGTCTTTAACGATTCACCCTGTGTACGTCTATCTCAACTTCGCTTCAAATTAATATTTATTATTTGATGAAGTGAATTTACAGGAACGTAATTTTGGTTGATATATAAGGAAAAGTTCCCGAATTCCGGATGGTGTCCTAACTCAGGATAAGTGCTTTTCTTGGCTCTTAAGGTCGTTCTACATCAGTCGCAAGTACCATTCACGCTTCTAGATTGGTTGAGCGTTACGATCGACTCGTGACTAATGTAGATCGACCTTAGGAGCCAAGAAAAACACCTACCTGGAGTTAGGGAACCATCCGGAATTCAAGCACTTTCCCCTGTTAACTTTGTGAGCGGCCCTCCTTGATGTGTTACTGAAAATACGGCGCTAATAGGTAAAATACACCCTTAATACTTCGAGAGTGTCCAAGTGATAATGTGTTCAATGGAACAATCCCTCAATTATTTCGGGTTTTATAATTATACATTATTAAGAAATATACGATACAACTGTGTCTATTCCGAGCGCAAATACTTGCACACTCATTACATTTGCGAAACGCACAAATTATCATCACTTATGAAGCAAACACAGGCCTTCGTAGATGTCGAAGATCGCGAAAATCACGGTCGGTTTTAACATTCCTCGGGCAGCGCGTTATTTTACACACGTGACACTAACAGCGTTCAAAAGTTTAAATGGACGCTATTTTGCAAGAACCCGTGCCGACATCGCCGCTTCCGAGTATCTCGCCAAGAGGAACCGTTTTATCAGAATTTCTTGCGAAGCGCAAAACACTTCGCCACGCTTGACTGCTCCCAATAACATCGTCTCTCGTGCGTAAAATATTTCTAACCCATTTACGACCTCACTGCAAATGAAGAATCAAGTAATCTAAAAATAAACCTTAATCCTTGTAAGATAGCAGACGAGCTTCTTTAAGAAGCGATGGATATTTTCTATCCGCTGGCCCGTGAAAAAGAATCGACGGAAAATTACGGGTGTCCCGAAAGGGAGTAAAAAGTTTCGAGTAGATTTTCAATGTCGCTTCGCGAAAGACGTTTCTTTGTGAGCGTCGGGTCATTTGGCTGATAATATGTCCCGTTCAACGAGAGAGAAAGGCACAAGGCGAAAACGCGCACAAACACGATTACAGAGCAAGATACCAGAAGAAGATCCGCCGAAAGTAGACCGGACGTCTGCAATGTATCGATTACGGGAAATGAGATTCTGTTCTTTTCTCGCTAGACGGACGCAGCATCTCCGTCTTCCTCTGACGTACGAATCAACGAAAAGCTTCTCTTCGGAAGGTAGCTTCGTGTCTCGCAAATTTGCCTTGTTCTTGCCGCGTGACAATCACGTTTCCTTCTGACCTCCAACCGTCCTCAAGAGACGTGTTATTTCATCATTGCTTCTTTTCTGTGATACTTATTAGCTGTCACGACGCAAATCGCCGGCTCGATCGTTACATTTCCACTCATCGTACATCTCTTTATCCCTTTTATCACCACCGATCAATTATTCAACCGAATCGGACTTTATTCGCGCACGCACGCTCGTAAAACCAACAGTCCTCTCGCTGGAAAGTTCTTTCCAACCTCGCACGGCAACGGGGCTCTTTTGCATAATGAAGAACGGTATCGCCGAACGATACTTCCGAGCTCCCCCCGGGAAACCCTTTTGAATTGAATCGGTAATGTAATGATGCGGGGAACCGTTAAGCAACTTTTTCATCCGCCGTATTGCCGCGACGGGACTCGTGCTAAACGCAAACGCGCGATTCAGTAACGCGTTCTCGCGCGCGTTCGCACCGATAAGGAGATCCGATCGTCCACGTTACAATCAGAGACCGGACCGAAACCGAAAACTGTATGGAAATCGGTATTTTGTCAGACCGGAACCGTAAACCGTACCAAAATTTTATAAAGCCTACAGAAATATAAAATAGTTTCAGAAATAGAAAATAAACTCCAAGAATACGATATTGAACAGAAGAGGATTAATAGAAGTAATATATTATAATTTTTTGATCAATAGAAAGACAATCATGCTGAATTATACAAATTACTCTACTAACAGAACGTGTATTTGTATTGTACGTATATATGTATTTTCTGAGAAACCTCGGAGAATATCGAAATATTCTTCAAATATTCCCAAAATTTATATAATTTACATGTTCCCTTATAAAGAAGTTACAAATAACGAGGATAATATTATATATCCAATAAAGTTAAGAGCAGAAAATATAAATAGTGAAGAAACGCCGTCTTCATCGAGGAAATAATATTATTATTTTTTATAATATATTATTGTACATGTTATACATATAAAATTTAAGTCAATAAAAATTTCACTAAGGAAACATGTTTAAAGAACCGGAACCAAAATGAACCGTAATTTAAACAGTTTACCGGTACTTTAATTATCCAGAAAACCGAAACCGGAGCCTTTATTAAATAATTTAGTGGACCGGATCCGGAATCGAGCCGATATTTTCATTCGGTCCCTGGTTACAATAATACAGCCGGGGATCGACGCGCGCCAACTATCGCGTCGGTGGTCAAACGCAGGGACAAATTTGCACGAGAATTAACTCGCGTTGTTTGTAATCAGTTTATTAGTAATGCACGGGGGTAATCCCCGCGTGCAAACACGAAACGCGCGAGATTCGGCGGCTCGCGATTCTCACGGATGCGCGCGCGAAAGCTTCTAACAAATGTCGCCTTTCATTTTAGAACTGTGAGATATCCGCGCATCACCGAACACGTTCGGATTCGCGTTACGCATATATGCATGTCCACGACCGAACGCGACGCACTGTGTTGTTGCATATTACGCTCCCCGTCGTCCGTGATGATCGCAAATGCGGATAATTTATGCGTTCCAATTACTGACGGAAGTATTAACCGCGAATCCAGTGTGCAACTGCGCGCCCGTTAACGTATTTTCTGCGAGGCGTAAAATTTCCAATGAAATCAATCTCCTGGCGAACGGTGGGATCCCTCTCGGTGATGAAGTTGTGTTTAAAATACACGAATAGACCCTGCGCGGAAAAACAGAAATAATTTCGCTCATATTTAGAGGGTGTCGGTCGTCGGTGGGATTTTCGGGGATGTAAATCCTAAATTCGCTGAAGGGACTTGAATGTCGAAGCGGGGCCGGCGGTATTAAAGAGGAGATGGCATCGAAGGGAACTTCTTCGAGTAACTTTTCGTGGGGACGACAGTCAGATCCTGATACCATAATGACAACGATCCTGGTCGGTTGTTTATATCGACCGGAATTTCTCAACGTCAGGGCCACGAACGGGCTTGGAGAACGTGCGAAAAACTCCTGCCGACGTATATACGATGGACGGCCGACCACCGAAAACACATTCTGTAACGAGCAACGGGGCCACCGTCGATGTCCTGGAAACGCCGGCCGAAACTTCAAATCGTGTTTACCCGCGAGAATGGAAATGAGCGGCTGGAATGCGCGCGGCATCGAGCTGATAAAAAGAACGAAATCGCCCGTCTCGCGCGCCAACCGAGACGGAACGGTGGCTGGATTGTTTTTCGACGAATCGTAAAATATTTAAGGGGATATTGCGAATGTGTCAGTGCTGATACGTGCGCCCTCGACGTCTCCTTAAATATTACATACCGTTAAAAATGGCATACAGGTTCCTTCGCATGGGGAGGAAATCTGGTTGCATCAAGCGAAAGGAGAACCAGCCAGATACATTTCGGCTGAAGGAAACAGAATTTCGGGTTTTATGAAAACCACATCTGACTTAAAAAGACCGGAAATTCTGTTCCCTTCAACCAGAACGGCATCTGATTGTTCCCTTTCTGGTTACTGCAGCCGGACTATTTTCCCCGCGCAAAATTACAGACAACTCTGTGACGGGAGGGGGGGGTGAATAAGACTCGCAAATGCAAGCGATAAAGTTTCAACAAACATTCACAAACCAACCGAGTTATTCTCCTTGTTTTCAAAACAATTAAATAACGATGAATTTCAAACGCTTAACGGAGAAAAGAGAACCTTTTATAAACTTTTATAAACTATCCCTTGTTGCTTGCGATTTATAGTAACAACATTGATCTCGTTATCGTTAAAAAAGACGAAAGAAAGGGTCTAAAGGGTTCCGTCGCAAGTGAGAAAGGGTGGCGTCGCGTAAGAAATTTCTCGACCGAAATTTATCACGACGATCCTCTGCCATCGTCCTCTGAATTTATGCTGGAGAATCAACAGGGAGGTGCCAAGAAAATTGCATTTTGTTTCACGTCTCTGCGTTAATCCGTTCGCGAGTTATGGCTCCCCAAAGTGTCAGTTCGCTCGCGCTAGCTAGCGCGCGCCCTGCGTTCATCGCACACAAGTGGCGGGAACGACCACGTGGTCGCTAACTTCGACCTATCATGGAAGTAAACGCATTCCGTCACGTGCGCGATTACGCCACTGCTACGAGGGGCCGTTCCCCATCAAGGCCGCCCGGACCACCACCCGTGGCCCATTCAAGCTGTTTTCATTCATGTAATGCGGTAGAGATGTCGCTGGCTCCGCGTCGGCTGCTGAGTCCCGTCACAGCGTCGGCCTCGAAACGATCGATAGTGGGGCCTGATGTCCTCATCGATATCTTCCGATCGACGGTCGGAAGACGAAAATCATCGGTGAGTTAAGCCGACTTTGTTGACGCTCTGAATTCCATCGAGCATCCTCGAGCTTCCTGAAGCTTCTCGATGCTTCCCCGAGCTTCAAGCTTCTTCGAGCTTCTTGAAGCTCGAAGTTCGAGCTGGATCCCCCAAGACATTATTAATTAGATAATGTGTAATAATCGTATAAATATTGGAGCTTAAAGACATTTTCTTCATTCAATTTTTCCGCAGAAAGCGGCTGAAAATGTCCGTGGAGGAAATGTGAAAACGTTTCTTCACGTTCGCGTAAAGAAACCGAAACGAACGGTTTTTCAGGTTTTTAAAATTATAGTGTAGATAATTTAAGCGAAGGTAGCAGGTCGACGATTTAAAGAAAAACCTCGATTTCTGGGAGTTGGCGTTTTGTTGAAACATGAGGTGCGTAAAATATGTACATCAAGTTGTACTTGAATCCGGAGATTATTAACAAAGTTATGGAATTTTAAATGGGACGCAATTCCCACCACGCTAGCGCACGCCTCGTTCTTTTTATAATATCAACGGACGAACAATCGCAACATCAGTTATTCGCAAAGTGCGGGGAATCGTGATGCGACTGGCAGCGCGTGGATCTGCAAACATCTTAGATCAATATAAACACAACCCTGCTCCTCATGACCTACAATTGCTACTGTAATTAAGCTAATCTACACGGATTTAAGCAACCATGACTTGTTAAAGCGATACGTTTAAAGACTTCTTTCGAAACAACAATGAAAGCCTGCATAATGTAATTATATATGGCGTATGAATCTAAAAATACTTTATAACAGCACTATAATTACCTGCAAGTATTAGGATTAATCAAAGTGAATGTAGCACCGCACAAGATTTTTGCGAGATCGAGGTTACAGAATGCATCGAAAAAACTGAGAGAAGCGCGCTTGAGAGGTTCGCTGAGAGGAGGAATCTACGTAGAATCTAAAGTCAGCAGCAGTAGACGCTTCTACTGAGGTGAGAGGTGAACTATATGGGCCAGGAATAACTGATTAAAAGGAAGAATCGATTGCTTTATTATTTTTCATATGATTCCAAGTTAAAATTTTCAACGCGTTTTCTTCGAGACAATTTCAAAATCGATGGACACGATATCTTAAACTATTCGACCGATTTAGATCTGCTTTTGACAGCATTTTCTACATTATTTTATCTTGTCCTCCAAGACTAAGATTTTTAAGTTAGCAGTAGGATCTTTTGTTCAAGTTATCTAGTTTTATCAGCAAAAACAACCTGAAATTTTTTACGCAAATCATAGGTTTGTCTTCAAACGGCTGGAACTTTCTTAAAAATGCACAAATCTTTCCGCTACGGGAAAGACGTAAAACACAAGATTTGAGCTTTTTCTTTAAAATGATCATGTCATATTTGTTTCCAAACTATCCTATAAGGCGTTTTGATCTAATACTAGAAAGCATATAGTATTCTATATAAAATAAAAAAACCTCGTTTTAATAGTTTAGTTTTTCTGTTTATAAATTTTTTTTTCTTAGTTACTCTGCTACTTCCCTTTAATTTATCATTAATATAATTTCTAGTTTATGTAAAGCTGAGTATTCTCGAGAAACAATTAATTTTCTATCTGCGATTGTCGAGGTTTTTGTCTGATTCTGTAAATCCTATCAGCCAGATGATTTTTATATATAATTTCGAGAGATTTTATACATCAAAAAGATGTTTAAACACATTTTTGGGGCGATCTGTATTTCATGACGGAATTCGGGGTGACGTTTTATCAGCGAGAATACGCCTGACGAATCAAAATTATATTTATAAATGCATACATGTTTATTTATTTATACATATATATTTATAAAATAATACATTTCTCTGTTTATACATGTAAGTTTCCGTAGACATTTTATTTAAATAAAATATATGTGTACGTAACTTCAAATGTTCCGCACATAATGCGTAAAATTACAAATAGAATTTCGTCCTGAATAATGTCGCGCTTTGCATGCGTTAAGCGTTCGCGATACGAACATTCCGCACAGAAACAACAGTTATTTCCGATCAGTGAGCCTTGATGATTTATTCAAGGACCACATCCGATATTCAGAAATGCGGTCTCTCCGCCCTCACTGAGCCGCGCCCGTATTCCCTGGACACATTTTATTTTGTACGATCATACGGAGCCCGATCCCACCGTCGGATTCAATCCCAATTCGCGATATGCTCTGGTAAACGAGGAATACCGAATGTAAGGATTGATAGGAGGGAGCGGCGGATGGGGGGAATATAAGAAGAGAGAAAATCCGTATTAAATCCGTTTTTGTACATACGTACTCTCGGGCCCGAAAAATTTGTCACGTGGAACTAAGATGGATCGAGACCCTCGCGCGTCACATTTTTATCCAGTCTCATGCCACTTGAGCTTTAAAAACTCGCTGTTACCCCAAAGGATTCGCATTACCGGGCAAAAATTTCACGAGGGTACGTTCTCTTTTTTTTATACGCCGGAACGATCGACGTTTCGTTCAGTCCTCAACGCAATCGCAAATGTAACGACACAATAACAGTTACACAATCGTCACGTCACAACGCACGATCGCGTCGGGTGGAGAATAATAAACTAAATCGTCTCTCGTGTGTTTTAAACAAAAGCAGCGTCCACGTGCACTTGACACTGTGTGAAATATATTGCCACCTGTGACGAAAATACCGTTATATAGGCGGCCGCAATTTACGAGGTGCGTAATACTAATACAGTCGACCGAACTGTGAATTATCGACGACAAAGTTCGACGTGGAGCGATCGGCAGGAACGCAAATGGGAAACGACTGAAAAGTTGGGAACGACGAAGCCGTTGCTACGGAGATTTCGTGCGCAGTAGAAACTAGATTTCTCGCGTGTAGAGATATTTTAGTCCTTCAAAACGAGCGTCGCGACAGCTCCGAGGCAGACTGAGCGCGGATCCACCTTCGTATACCTCATTTCGTCATATTTCAACGATACGGAGATGTAAGACGACAAATATCAATTTAAACTTTCGCCATGACAGAGCGAACGGCGGATGCAGATTAAATCTCGGGAGAGATTTCCCCGACTGGGGAAATTTTTCATACAGAGGTTAAGTTCGCGCACGTTTCTCCCCAAATCCCGGATCTTCTCGGCACGATTTACTTAAATGTTATCACTCGCGACTTCAAATCCCGCCGCTCCAAATATACATTACACGCACCGGAGCTGGCGCACGTTTTGTCTCACACGGCCGATAGCGCCCAATCAGATTGTCAGACTCAATTCCAATTCGTCAGACATTCTCGGCAAATGGAGGGGCCTGCAACGGAGACGGGGAGAGAAAAGTTACACAGAGCTCTATTAAATCGGTTCTCGCGTGTCTACGTTGACGGAGGAGGCAATCGTCGCGCGCGTTATTTCAGCGAACGAGGCGAGCTCTCGATCACTCCGCAATACTTAAATTTCACTAAAAATTGGAAACTTTTTATGTAAATCCCACTTTTCGGAGGACCCGCAATTCGCGGCAGAATACAGAGCACGTCTTTGTGAAAAGACGCTTGAACAACAATAATTCTGCCTTATAGATCTGTCGAAATTATATCCCAATAAAAACATAGAATATAACTGGCGTATAATGTAGAAGTAAGTCGAAATATTTGCAGATTACAGCTTTTACAATTTGTAAATTCTCACTTATTTCTTACAATACGCGACACATTAAATCGCAAATGAAATTCTGTCCCGAATTCCATCTCAAGTTAAATAGATAACCGTCTAAAGCTGGCATTAATTAATAATTTGTCTCGGTTGAAACTTAATAAGACATCGTAGGTTACATTGAGTGACGTTCGTGCGGCATATAAAAGGAGTCGTTAGTTCTTACGCTGTATATAACGAACGCCCAAACATGAATATTCTAACGAAGTAATTTTTTCCGTCAAATTTACGGAGCGCTTTAATTTACGTAGACTAACTTGACTTTGACTTGCCATAATTTAGCCGGGTTATTTCGCACTTCTGGCTTGAGGTTGTTCGTAACTCTAGTGTACTTAGCGTATACTCTAGCGAGGTCTATATTCTCTCCTTCGCTCGTACTTCGTTCGTACTCCGCCTTTATTCCGTCGTATAGACGGGTTAAACGTTACTCGTGAAGATTAATCGTTCCGATTCTCTGAATTTTTCATGCTTACGTTAACAGTTGGACTTTCCAACCTTGATTATTGATTTTGCATGGCTGAGGAGATCACCTGGCCTAGATTGGATTTGCAACTTTCGTTTCTCTTAATGTTACGTTCCTGCAAACAATTAATCGCGGACGCAAGCACAGACGAAATAATTCCGCCTTGGTTCAGTCGCACACAGGATGTTAAATTGTAATTTCATATTTGATAACTTCCCGATAAACTTTTATTTCTAGTGAAGTCAAAGTGACATTCTTTGTTGTTCGGGCGGTCAATAGTGGATAAGAAATAAATTCATATTCTAAAATTGAATTCACCCACTGTGAAATTACTTGTATTTTCACACTGAACTAAAATTAGATCAGATACAATTTCTTTGTTAAGAACCGATTTGTTATATTTTTACAAAAGTACTCTGTAAACAAATGTATAATCTACAATCTTCAAATTCGCGGGAAATATATTGTAAGTGTGCGTGCGTGCGTGTGTATATGTGTGTGTGTGTGCGTGTAGTTTGGATAGAGGTTACTAAGAAAAGGAAGATAATAAATAGATACGAGACATTACTTTCATTGTAATCATTATTCTGCTGAAAGAGGAGGCACCTGAGACAGAAACCTAAGATAAGATAAAAGTTCATGAAACCGAGACACGACTTCTTCAAGGAGGAGATATGAAAATCACAAGCGCCTGTGCCGGTGCAATGCACGCTCCATATATCACCGGGATGTGCGCACAAAAGTCCAAATATAAACGTGACGGGAATATAATTTGCAAAAAAAGCATAATCTTACAACACACACACACACACACACACACAGAATATAAACACATGGCAGAGATATCGTATTCCTGTCCGCGCGCGCGCATTCCTCCGCCGAGTAAATCCCCGCGCGCATCAGCGTCCTCTAAAATCCTGAAAGTCTTTTCGAGATTGCGCGAGACCGCAAGCGAATGTACGCAAAGGAGTGAAACAAGTCGGTCGGTGTACTTAAGAAGAGTCCGAATTCGATGGACCAATCCGAGGGACGAGAGAGACCTCGAAGGGACGCACGCTGACCACACGGGACCGCCGATGCATGTCCCATTTCTCACGGGCGACGGCACCCAATCAAGTCGGTTTCAATTCCGATCCGCGGCTTGTCCCAGTGAGCGAACGGACGAAAGGCAGAGCGAGAGGGAGGAGAGAGAGAGAGAGAGAGAGAGATCATTCGGATGTAGGACGACGGGGCCGGGGAAAAGTTTGCGGCGATGGTGAGCCTCTCTCCCCCTTCTCGCTCTCCCCTCTCTCCCTCCCCCATCGCGTCATTCTCTCCCTTGCTCTCTCTCACCCTCTCTCTCTCCCTTTCGCTCTCTGGGCGCCAGGGTGGGTAGGGGTGATCTGGCCTACCCTCTGGTGCTGCTGGCGCGCGCGCTGCTTTCGACTTCCCCGGGACGGACTCGCGCTCGCCCGCCGCTCTTCGTCGTGATAACGCGGCGTCGCGTCCCGCGAGAGTAGGAGTGAGCTGGCCAGAGCTGGCTGCTCAGTCAGTTCGATACCGAGCGTGAAACGGTTCGGGATCCGCTCCGATCCATCCCGTGCGGCGTGTGTCGTCTTCGCTCTCTCTCTCTCTCTCTCTTACGTCCTTAACTCGATCCTGAATCGTCGCGTGCTGTTCCGGAGCGTCCTCCTCGTGGCGACGGATCCCGCGGGAGTGCTAGTGGGGGACGCGACCGGGGCATGACCGTCGGGGATGCCTGCGGAAGAGCGCCGCGGGACATGTGCGCTGCGTCGGGCTGAAGGAAACGCGGTGGACGCCGTTGCGCTCGAGCGAGGAACGACCTGATCGAAGCCGACCGTCGGCCTGAGCGAAGAAGAAGACCAGCCTCCTTCCGCCTTCTATCTTCCTTTCGGACACGTCGCGCACGATGCTTCCTCGCGACACATGTGCGTATCTTTCGGAGGCTTCTCCGGCTCGCTCGCTGAATGAGAGTCTTTGAATTCGCGGGCCACCGGAGAGACCGGGGGGAGGTGCACCTGTTCAACCCGGGTCCTCGTGCGAGCCTCAGCGGCGGGCCGGACGCGGCTTGAACGCGATCCTCCCGTGAGTACACGACTTAATAGCATCTTGCGATTTCGAGCAGCGTGCGCGCGTTCTCATCGCTCTGGGAGCTACCTGTTAAGGTAACGCTCCCTCTTCCCGGCTCCTCGTCGATCATCCGAGATGTCCTACGGCGAGTATCAAGGGGCTTACGGAGTTGCGGGTTAAACTCCCCCGAGAAGCGAGCAGATGAATCGCCGGTGTCCGCGCGAACTTTTCTTCCAGGGGGTACTTTTGCGGCTGACAACTCGGCGCCAGCCGGCTCCGGACAGACAAACGTCAGTCCCCCCCCCCCCCCCCCCCCCNTCCCTTGTTGTTCAGCAAATTAATCCGAAGATCGCTCTAATGACTCGTGAGAAAGTTTGGCGAAACCGCGAATCCCGAGGGGGGAGGGAAGGGGCGAGAGGCGTTTGAATTTCTTAATCGCGAAATTCGCATTTGAATTAATCTCTTGCTTTAATTGCGGCAGGGGGAGAGCGCGCGCGCGGTCTGCCGCGAGACGGAAGTCTCTCTCTCTCTCTCTCTCGGGGGAAAATTAACAATTTCGAGAGGGAGATGCGCGCACGAAGGAATGCGGGGAGGTAGTAATATGCTGCACGTCGTAGAGTATGCGCGGTTTGCTACGCTGTACGCGGTAAATGGCGGGATATGCTTCATAGTCGGCGGGTGTATCCCACGCACTTGGCATATCGACCCTCCTCGCGTATCTCCGGCGGTATTAATTAAGCGGCCGAGCGATGCGATTTTCGGCTACCGCTCGTCGTAACCGCCGCACGCACCGTCGTAACGGCGATCAGCGAAGCGGTGGTAAGATTGACCGGTAAGATCGACCGGGAGGAAAGAGAAGGTGATGCCGATGAGGCTCCCCGGACTGGAAGCGTTCGTTACGCTTCCGACGTGCGTCGTCCAATTGGAGCCGGGCTGCCGATTCGTCGATTCTCATACACACACACACACACACCGACACCGACACCGATCGACGATCTATTCCGGCCGTTCGTCGGGGAGAAAAACTGGTCGATCTTTAATCAATCATGCTCTTGATTGATGGAGGATTAATCGGCCAGTTTCTGGGTACGCGCAACGTCAGGCTGAATGCGCGTCGATCGCGCGCGCGCACATACCTGCGTACATTGTACGTTAATTGATTGATACGGAGAGTGATATTAATGAGACGATGATCGAACCACTTCCCGCTATTTCTCGAAAAGACGTGAGCGCTCGCCGGTATCCGTAACTGTCAAACCTACGTGTCACTCGTTTGACGGTTGACGCGAGAAGAAAAGTGACGCATAATCCGGAGAATTTAGTATCTCTCGAATTGAAATTCGTCGAAAATTAGATTCCCCCCTCTTTCTCTCTTCCCTCCTTAAGACAAACAGTAAAATTCACCATCCACTCTTGTCTTTTATTTAATCCTGCGGCTTACCGTTTCACGGGGAAAAAATCGCGCGGTCGTAACTATCTCTGCTTTTGCCTCCGTTATTCTTTTCCCGCGACTTTGACATAACGCGATCTAATTTCTTCGCGAATTGCAGGGCGGAATTGCGAAGCGTCGTCGAGGAAGATTTTTCGCGCAACGCGCTCGCAGCGCGCGACGACGTTCGTAGAACCTCGCCGAGGTATTCGTTAATCGTGTCTGGTTTCGCCGTCGACGATAATTCGTCCGGCTCGTTCCCAGAGAGGACACGTTAAGGACTCGCAAGTCGCGACATTCGGGCGGAACAACTCGCGACGGTTCTGCAAAGACTACTCTGGAAAACCGAAAAAGGACGTGTCTTGATGAATGAAATAACCTCCCCGCTCGTTCGCTCGCGTTAGCGAGCCGGCCGTATGTTTTATTAAACGAAATGAAAACGAGCGGAGCGTCGAATTACTGTCCTTAACTTGCTCGCTACACAAGCTCCACGCGAGATTGCTGAATAAATATCACAGAAGGAAGAACGAGTGGGAGAAATAGAGAGAGAAAGAGAGAGGAGAACAAGGGGGAAAGTGAGGGAGAAAGTAGTAGAGGACGAAGAAGAAGTAGGGAAGAGACGTATCCTGTCCCGAAGATATCCTCCTGAGACCGCGAGACAATGTAATAAGCAAGGCGATGTACACGCTTGTGGACCGGAGGAGTGTTCGCAAATTGCTGCCAAATATTTTTCTTACCCTGTCCCGCCGCTCGCTGAGGGCCCCGGCGAAGGTTTGCGCGAACATGCGTCCTCGGGAAGAGCGCCACGCTTTTCCAAGTTATACAAGTCCTCTATAACGAAAGTTTCAGGTATAGATAAAGCTCCGACACGGAGCCGAAATTGCGCGCGACCTGTCTCCTACCCTGGAAAGCGCGGAAAGAGCTCGTAACTCGAAAAGAGAGGCGCTTTCAGCAGGCGCATAAAATCCGCCGAGCTTTCGCCGCGTCGTAGTGTCAGCGACGACGGCGGCGCGCCGGTGAGACCCGACTGAAGAGTCGGCATTAACGTCAATTTCGCGAACAGCTCCGTTTAATACGGTAAAGAGCCGGATTGGGG